>NC_137828.1:22027205-22371276 GCF_963921795.1 Nannobrachium achirus | reverse complement strand
ATAGTCTTTTGAATAAAATGTCATTTAGTTTTAGTCATAATTTAGTCACCTGAAAGGTTTTAGTTTTAGTCTAATTTTAGTTGACTAAATATCATATGTTTTTAGGCGACTAAATCTACAGTTGATTTAGTCAACTAAAATGTATTTAGGCAGGCCTTGATGGCATCATAATAATGCTGAAAATAGCATTTTTCAGCAGGCATCGGCTATTTTCAGCAGGCAACACTTGAGAGCAACCAAACATAAAATGACTCTCTTCTCCACTAGTCCCTCCCTAACGTTTTAGTCAAGTTTTTATTTTGTTGACGAAATTGTCAATATATATATATGTCTATATATATATATATATATATATATATATATATACATATATATATATATATATATATATATATATATATATATATATATATATATATATATATGTCTTAGTTTTAGTCACCACAGCTTAGTTTTTATTTAGTTTTTATTTAGTCTTCGTCAGTGAAAAAAACACAGTCGACAAACATTTTTCGTCATAGTTTTAGTCGACGAAATCAACACTGGTCACATTGTCAGCTTCACTCATGGTGTCAACTCCTGAAGAGGATGCCATCGTTAAAGGGCTCTTCAGCAGCCAATCAAAGACCTTCCTATCAGGTGACCGGTAGTATGAACTTCCTGCTTCAGAGGGTGTTCCACCACTCACTGCAACAGAAAGACAACAGACACCAAGACATTTTACAATGAGAATAGAAATACACCATGTGAAAACTCTTGGGTGGAAAACAGTGGTGTAAAGTAACTAAGTACTGTACTTAAAGCTATACTGTGTAAGTTGCTAAACTAGTGGTCAGTAGCGGTATTGCTTTTTTCACCCAGAGTCGTCGCGGACCACCGCAGCGGACCACCGGAGCGGCGCCGCAAACCACCGCGACCGATACGAATCCATGGAGGTGTAGAACGCATGGTAGAACGTAATTTTCTGGCCAGGATTTGGGGATTAAGAGGTTAAGAATCCTTCACCATGGTAAACACTGTAGCTGAGCGAGGCTACTTCCTGAAGACACGGCAGATAAGCTGTGATTGGCCGGTAGTGTATCATGTGTGTATGATCCGCGATGTGATTGGCCAACGTATACACAACGTATACAGATGACGCAGATGACGTTAAAACCGGACTCCGGCCAGGATCATAGAAAACATATAAAGAGAAGGCTTTAGAAGCTGAAAATAACGGAGTGGGTGTTCTAAAACTTTAGCGATTTAACAGTTAGGACAATTTTAAGATTTGTTTTATAAAAAAAGTTACATGGTATAACTTTAAGTACACTTTTGAGTTATTTGTACTTTACATGAGTAATTACAGTTTCCAATACTTTTACTACTACTCCACTACATCTACATTTGATGCTGTAATTATTACAAAACACACATAAACCACTTCAGCCAAAATGTATATTTAATATACATTTTGGCCATTTGAAAATAGCCGGTCTACAAGCTCACAATGCGTAGCTTCCACCCAAAAGTTCATCATCTCTTCAGGACAGCCTACTGATCATTCTCCCCAAGGTTCATGAAAATACAACACACACATGCACACGCACACGCGCGCACGCACACGCACACACACACACACACACACACACACACACACACACACACACACACACACACACACACACACACACACACACACCCACACACACACACACACACACACACACACAACTGATACTCACTACTAGGAGGATATATGTTTATGCTGTTCCTTCTCTTGACAGCTGGCAGGGTTGTTTTTTCTTGATCCTTCACTGCAAACTCCAACATCCTGTCTATCAGCTCCTGCTCTCTCTTCTTCCATTCTTCTTCTCGTCTGTTCCATTCTTCAGCAGTTGGCTTGTCTCCCACCTTCAGGTGTCCTGTGTCTCTGACAGACCTGTCTTCTCTTGAGTCTGAAGGTCTAAAGTGTCCTCTGTTCATCGTCACCATGGCTTGGGCTTTCTCCATCAGCTCCGTCACTTCTGAAATGTCCCTCTTGACACCATCTAGAACATGGTACCTGTAGCCGCATTTCTCCAGGAGCCACCTCAGAGGTTCTCCTTCAGACTCAATGTACTCCTCAACAAGTCTCTCTCCCAGCCAGTATCCCCACATGAACAGAACCAGAGAGTGTCTCCAGACTCGGTCCCCCAGCAGCTCCATGTGTTCCTCCACTGATCTCCTGTCAGCTTCAGAGAAACTGGACTTGACATCAACAGTCACCAGGACAGCATGGGGTCCAGGAGAACACAGAGTCACACCGTGTAGAAGGACGTCTTTGATCTTCTGTGATGGAGGTGTAGTCGAACAGTTTGGACAATTGACCACACTCACATTTCTGCCAGCAACTCGTCTCTCTTGTCTGACACATTCTGTCAGTTTAGTCTGGGTTTTAAACTCCTGCAATATAAGGTTTCCTGTATGTTAGTCAAAATAACCAAAACATTTGTAATATTCTGTCTGACTCCTGTTATCCTATCCTACTCTATAATACCCTTTCCTATCATGTCCTCTCCTATAGGCCTAGAACTCTCGCTCTTTCTCTCTCTCTCTCTCTCTCTCTCTCTCTCTCTCTCTCTCTCTCTCTGTAGAGATCAATATATGTGAAGCAGCCAAGCAGGTTAATAATCTCTATTAGAGCTACTAGAGCTACTCTATGGAGGTAAACAGAAAATCTACCAGTGACAGTTAGCTAACACACCTCACAGTGCAACAGATACTTTCACGTTATCAGAAAACATTTAGATTGATCTCTTTACTGTTTACTTTGAGCTCATTCATTAAAGAGGGGTCTTCAACGTTTTCAGGCCAAGGACCCCTTAGTTGAGAGAGAGATGAAGCAGGGACCCCCACAACCTTTTCAGAGATTCCATAGTTTCATTGTTTGACAGCACAATCGTATTTTGGATTCATGTCAATTTGTGTTTTCAGATATTTAAGCACTTGAACCGTCAATACTTAATATACTTGACGACACTTGACCTTTCACTCGGTACTTAGTCTGCTCTTTTTCCCCAAAAATAGCCGATCTACAAGCTTGTAGATCGACTATTTTTGGCTAAAGTTCTCGGAATATGGACACTAGGGTTCAAGTAGTTAATATAACAAAGAAGAAAAGAGTTTATATCACTCAAAGATTTGGAGGACCCCCTGTAGTAACTCTGAGGACCCCCTGTTGAAGACCCTTGCATTATAACATCACATTCATATCATATTACTTTACGGTTTACTTTGAGCTCATTCATTATAACATCACATTCATATCATATTACTCACCTTGTATTGGGTGTATGTAAACACATCCTGCTGCAAAACGAGGTTTCCAGCTCTGCTCCTGTCGGCCTGCTTTCCACCAGTCAGCATCAGCCTAATGTCTGCTAGACTCTGATGTTCTCCTGACACACAGGAGAGAAGGGAGAGACTTCAGCGAAAATAGAGCAGATCTACAAGCTCACAAGATGTTGTGTGTGAGCTTGTAGTCCGCTATTTTCGGAAAAGAGATTTGGTTTAATTAACTAATAAATGAATAGGTTTCTTAAACATCACCTTCAAACAGAGCTTTCAGAGCAGTTCTTCGTCTGTGTGTCTTGGTCATGAATGTGTGCACATGCTCCTCTATGTTCCTCTTCCTCTCTGACATCTTCTCTTCTCCATCGTCTTCGTAGTGTCCACCTGTGTTTCGTGACACCATCTCCTCTATTGTCTCCAGAAGCTGTGCGACATGAGTGACATCTCTGTTGAAGACATCATACCTGTTGCCACATTTGTCAACAAGCCAGCGGAGGTTTTCTCCTTCAGCCTCAATGTGCTGCTCAATGCTTCTGTCTCCCAGAAAGTCTCCAAGGGTGACTCCACACTCTCTCTGGCAGAAGTGTCATGTGTTCCTCTACTGCCACTCTCTGTGCTTTGGTGAATGCTCTATTAACAGGAACCGTCAGAAGAACAGCATGTGGTCCAGGAGGACAGAGAGAAACACTATTCTGGATCTCCAGTTTGTCCATGTCTGAGGTGTCCTGTCGTGGACTGTTGTACCACCAGCCTGGTGAGTCCACCACTGTCACGTGTCTCCCTGCTACTTCACCATGTCTCACCTCACACTGCACTGACCTCTGACCTGCCTGACTAACTTTAAAACCACTTCCTGTTAGAATGGTGTTTCCTGCTGAACTCTTCCCAGAGTCCTCCTCTCCCAACAACACAATCCTGATGTCAGTCAGTCCTGTCAGAGAAAACATTGATTACTCTCACTTTGATACTTTTTTATATAAACACTTATGATTGAACTAGCTATTTTAAAAACAAATAGTTTTCTAATGTAATTAGAGATAAACGTACTCATAAATATGCAAATTAGAGGCCACCATTACAGAAAACGGTTTAGTACTCAAAGGGGTCCATACGCATCCCCTTTATTTTATTTTCTACCTGTCTGTATTTTTGCCATCCTTAGGACATCTAACATATAGATCTAGACGATCCCATGTACAATTCCTGGGAAAAGTATACATTTGGTCCCTGATAACCAAAAATATATTGAAGTCAATGGATTGACATTACATTAATAGACTATGGGGAATTTTGCCTTTCATAACTCACTCCCGGAATGGGTTACAGCCACAGAACTGGTACTGACTTAAGCTTTCACTTCAGAACACTTCTGGGGTCATCCAACCTTTAGATATTTGATATTAATTTGATTGCAGGTGTTCATGCTGCATGGTGACGCACGCATGCACGCACGCACGCACGCACGCACGCACGCACGCACGCACACACTTAATGAAATATTCTTTCTTAAAGTAAAACAAAACATACCAACAGCTTTTGGAAGTCCAGTTGATTGTTTCAGAGCGTCTGCCCTCCTTTGTTCTGCTTTCCTTCTGATAGTTCTCTCCATCTCCTTCAGTTCCTCTGAGACGTGTTCTTCTGTCTCATAGTGACCATTAGTCACCATCTGCTCTACCTTCTGCAACAGCTCTGTTACCTGACTACTATCTTCTCTGTCACTAATGTTAAGAACATGGAAGTGGCCTTCACATTTCTCAGTAAGATATCTTAATTGAGGGTCAGATCTAATGAGATCAGGTCTCATGTTGTTTTTATCAGCTACAGTGAACACCACAATAGTGTGTTTCCACACTCTGTCACTGAGGAGAAATCTCACATGCTCATCTGCTGACATCCATGTTCCTACATCTGGGGCGTCCAGTCTTATCACTAGGACAAAGGCATGGGGACTTGGAGGACACAGACTCACACTCTGTTGGATTTCTAACTGGATCAGTTTTGGGGTCAGATCTAGGGGATGAGAAGAACACCATCCTGGAGTGTCGACTACAGTGACCTGTCTCCCTGACACTAACTCTTGTCTCATGACACTCTTGAGTGTTCTTTTGTTTGTTTTAAAAACATCTTTGCCCAGGATGAGGTTTCCTACTGAACTCTTTCCACTGCCTCCACCTACACCTCTTCCCCCGATCAGAACAATTCTCAGTTCTGACGGGTCGCTGTTCTTCCCTGGTTGGAAACATAAATATAATATTCATAAAGATCACAGCTGTGACTAAAGCAGTATCTGTTTGTTGGTTTCATGTGTTTTAATAGAACTCACTTCTGATGGAGGCTGAGGTTCCCATGGACATCCTGTCTACAGCTGTTGTTAGAACTGTAAAACAGTAACATTACATTAAGTCACAATAATCTGCCGTAATTATTGTTTTGTTGTCATTACTATTATACTATATATTATACATCATGATACAAAGATGCAAAACATTTTATTATTGCTGTCTTATTTACACTATTCCAAGTTGCGTCAGCTCAAGAAGATTACATTACTTCTAACGACGCAATACAATTGTCAACTTGATATTAACCTAATATCAATATCATTATATAAATAATAACATAATGGTTTACCCTGGGCCTGGGACATTATTGCGACCGTCAGGGAGCAGTTTACTATGAAAACCTCCACCGGCCGTCCGTCCGTCCGTCCGTCCGTCCGTCACACGTCACACCTTTGTTTGTGTACGGTGTGATGTCATATATCTTCAGTATGACATCACACCACATGTGTACACAAACCTTTGTGTACGTTGCTGTGGCAACAGTCTGTTGTTGCTGGTCTGTTAGTGTACGTTAGCAACCACCTTAGCAACCATGGTTTTACCCTAGCAACCAACTGTTTACCCTAGCAACCAACTGTTTACCATAGCAACCATGTTTTTTTACCCTAGCAACCAACTGGGCATAAAAGGGATTCTGTTAGGGATCTCCATATATGGGCATAAAAGGGATTCTGTTAGGGATCTCCATATATGGGCATAAAAGGGATTCTGTTAGGGATCTCCATATATGGGCATAAAAGGGATTCTGTTAGCTGTTAGTGATCTCCATATATGGGCATAAAAGGGATGCTGTTAGGGATCTCCATATATGGGCATAAAAGGGATTCTGTTAGGGATCTCCATATATGGGCATGAAAGGGATTCTGTTAGGGATCTCCATATATGGGCATAAAAGGGATTGTATCCCAGATGATGCCCTGTTAGGAGATCCACACTAACAGAATCCATATATGGTCCTACCGACAGCTGCTATAAGCCAACCCTGGCGATAAGGTCTGAGTCGAAGAAATGCTTCTTTCCTGGCAAGAATTGCCCCTTTATACTGTAGGGCTCGTTTGTGTATTGTATGACATCACGCCACATCATCGGCTGAGGACTGTGTGATGTCATCATATCTCCATATATGGAGACATAAGTTGCTCATGCCCAAATATGGGCTGGTGAGGTCAGACTTAGTGTGATGCGTAGGTTATCTCCATATATGGAGATTCAACTTCAATGAGTAACCATGGCAAACTGTCAACTGCCCTTATGTCTTGATAATTGGTAAAACAAACTTTTGGCCTATTTGTGGAGATAAGCGACCAGCGGTCGCTTATCTCCCGATTAGGGAGTCTTACTGGTTTTATTTATTGCGACCGTCAGGGAGCAGTTTACTATGAAAACCTCCACCGGCCGTCCGTCCGTCCGTCACACGTCACACGTCACACCTTTGTTTGTGTACGGTGTGATGTCATATATCTTCAGTACCAGTAAGACTCCCTAATCGGGAGATAAGCGACCATCAGGTCGCAGCGTGATTTTAGGGCAAAATGTGTAGGAGCAGTGTCCAAAAATGTGGTTCAAAAAATCGGCCTGATGGTGGCGCTATATGGGACATCCATATTGATGAGATGAGTGTAGACATACTGTGTACCGATTTGCGTGATTTTAGGGCAAAATCTGTAGGAGCAGTGTCCAAAAATGTGTTTGAAAAAATCGGCCTGATGGTGGCGCTATATGGGACAGATCCATGTTGATGACATGAGTGTAGACATAGTGTGTACCGATTTGTGTGATTTTAGGGCAAAATCTGTAGGAGCAGTGTCCAAAAATGTGTTTTGCAAGAATCGGCCTCATGGTGGCGCTAGAAGAGGGCCATGTGAGAAATGAGGGGTGGGGTCTCCGCGTTGCCTTGGCGGACGAATAGGTACCGGCCCCGGCTCTCCCGGACCCTCCTAGCCCTAGTTACGGCATTTTATGTGAGCTGCAGTGGAGGGGGTCCTCCACTGGGGGCGCCACCACTTTGGCATCCGTTCTGGAGCACCAGGAGTCGTGGTCCCCGGGAATTCCCTGTGAGCAGCCCCGTTGGGGTGGTCATTTGGTCATTTTTGCACATTTGGTCATTTTTTACATCTGGGGGTCCCCCAGGGACCTGGGGGTCCCTGGAGCTCCTTGGAGGTTGTAGTTTGGCAGCCAAGGAGCGTGTGTGCAAAATTTGGCATGGATCGGGGCAACGGTTGCGGAGATATGAGCAGGGCAATAGTGTGACGTGTGAGGTGTGACAGACAGTCTGACGGACTGACGGACTGACTGACTGACTGACTCACAGTTTGTGGAGGTTTTGATAGTAAGTGCGATCTGACGGTCGCAACCAGTAAGACTCCCTAATCGGGAGATAAGCGACCGTTGGTCGCTTATCTCCACAAATAGGCCAAAAGTTTGTTTTACCAATTATTACACTCTATGTGAACATTTACATCAACAAATCCCAAGTACTATGCAGAACGACCCATTTCAAGTTTTTAATGTACAACAATATTTAGAAAATAGATCTACAAGCTCACAATGCTACGCATTGTCCTCGTCCCTTATATTCCCATAGGTTATATGGAGATCTCAGTGTTTGTCAGTCCTTGTTCATGTATGCCCATATATGGACATCTCTATATCTACTGTAACAGTCCTTGTCCCTTTATGCCCATAGATGGAGATCTCTTAACTGTAAGTCCTTGTCCCTTTTATGCCCATATATGGATATTCCTGATGTCATCAGTATATGAACATATATGGGCTTTCTGATATGCCCATATATGGAGATCTCTTAACTGTAAGCCCTTGTCCCTTTTATGCCCATATATGGATATCCCTGATGTCATCCGTATATGCCCATATATGGGCTTTCTAATATGCCCATATATGGAGATCTCTGTATCTCCATATATGGGTATAAAAGGATACTTCAGGTCTGACATCAGGTTTGTTTATATTGGGTTGCTAGGTTTGACATCACAAACTCCATGGGCCATCTGACCTAGAAATCTATATTTGGGCATAGATGACTCATCGTGACCTCATCATGATTTCAATCGCTATAAAAGGACTCTCAGTGACATACACTCTCCACAGATAAAGCAGTCAACCAGCCTACCAGTCAACCCATTCTTTGATTACTTTGTACAACTAGATTAACTTTTCAATGGCATCCCCACTGGAATTGACCGAAATGTACGACAGACAATGCCGGTCTTATATAGGGGTCATTTGTGTACGGTGTGATGTCATACTGATGTCAGCAGTGTGATGTCATACTGATGCGGAGATATGAGCAGGGCAAAGGTGTGACGTGTGACTCAGGGACGGACGGCCGGTGGAGGTTTTGATACTAAACTGCGACCTTACGGTCGCAACTAAACTGCGACCTTACGGTCGCAATAAGGTCTGAGTCGAGGAATGCTCTCTTCCCTGGTGAGAATTGCCCCTTTATATAGGGCTTGTTTGTGTATTGTATGACATCACGCCACATCATCAGCTGTGGACTCTGTGATGTCAGAGTGATATCAGCTGTGGACTCTGTGATGTCAGAGTGATGCGGAGATATGAGCAGGGCAAAAGTGTGACGTCACACGTGTCACGTCACACGTGTGACTCAGGGACGGACGGCCGGTGGAGGTTTTGATACCAGTAAGACTCCCTAATCGGGAGATAAGCGACCGTTGGTCGCTTATCTCCACAAATAGGCCAAAAGTTTGTTTTACCAATTATTACACTCTATGTGAACATTTACATCAACAAATCCCAAGTACTATGCAGAACGACCCATTTCAAGTTTTTAATGTACAACAATATTTAGAAAATAGGTCTACAAGCTGACAGTCCTCGTCCCTTATATTCCCATAGGTTATATGGAGATCTCAGTGTTTGTCAGTCCTTGTTCATTTATGCCCATATATGGACATCTCTATATCTACTGTAACAGTCCTTGTCCCTTTATGCCCATATATGGAGATCTCTTAACTGTAAGTCCTTGTCCCTTTTATGCCCATATATGGATATTCCTGATGTCATCAGTATATGAACATATATGGGCTTTCTGATATGCCCATATATGGAGATCTCTTAACTGTAAGCCCTTGTCCCTTTTATGCCCATATATGGATATCCCTGATGTCATCCGTATATGCCCATATATGGGCTTTCTAATATGCCCATATATGGAGATCTCTGTATCTCCATATATGGGTATAAAAGGATACTTCAGGTCTGACATCAGGTTTGTTTATATTGGGTTGCTAGGTTTGACATCACAAACTCTATGGGCCATCTGACCTAGAAATCTATATTTGGGCATAGATGACTCATCGTGACCTCATCACACGTCGACCGCACGTGTGACGTGCGGTCGACCGCACGTGTGACCGACGGACGGCCGGTGGAGGTTTTCATACCAGTAAGACTCCCTAATCGGGAGATAAGCGACCGTTGGTCGCTTATCTCCACAAATAGGCCAAAAGTTTGTTTTACCAATTATTACACTCTATGTGAACATTTACATCAACAAATCCCAAGTACTATGCAGAACGACCCATTTCAAGTTTTTAATGTACAACAATATTTAGAAAATAGGTCTACAAGCTGACAGTCCTCGTCCCTTATATTCCCATAGGTTATATGGAGATCTCAGTGTTTGTCAGTCCTTGTTCATTTATGCCCATATATGGACATCTCTATATCTACTGTAACAGTCCTTGTCCCTTTATGCCCATATATGGAGATCTCTTAACTGTAAGTCCTTGTCCCTTTTATGCCCATATATGGATATTCCTGATGTCATCAGTATATGAACATATATGGGCTTTCTGATATGCCCATATATGGAGATCTCTTAACTGTAAGCCCTTGTCCCTTTTATGCCCATATATGGATATCCCTGATGTCATCCGTATATGCCCATATATGGGCTTTCTAATATGCCCATATATGGAGATCTCTGTATCTCCATATATGGGTATAAAAGGATACTTCAGGTCTGACATCAGGTTTGTTTATATTGGGTTGCTAGGTTTGACATCACAAACTCTATGGGCCATCTGACCTAGAAATCTATATTTGGGCATAGATGACTCATCGTGACCTCATCACACGTCGACCGCACGTGTGACGTGCGGTCGACCGCACGTGTGACCGACGGACGGCCGGTGGAGGTTTTCATACTAAACTGCGACCTTACGGTCGCAACTAAACTGCGACCTTACGGTCGCAACTAAACTGCGACCTTATGGTCGCAATGACATCAGTCTGTTGTTGCTGGTCTATTAGTGTACGTTAGCAACCACCTTAGCAACCATGGTTTTACCCTAGCAACCAACTGTTTACCCTAGCAACCAACTGTTTACCATAGCAACCATGTTTTTTTACCCTAGCAACCAACTGGGCATAAAAGGGATTCTGTTAGGGATCTCCATATATGGGCATAAAAGGGATTCTGTTAGGGATCTCCATATATGGGCATAAAAGGGATTCTGTTAGGGATCTCCATATATGGGCATAAAAGGGATTCTGTTAGGGATCTCCATATATGGGCATAAAAGGGATTCTGTTAGCTGTTAGTGATCTCCATATATGGGCATAAAAGGGATGCTGTTAGGGATCTCCATATATGGGCATAAAAGGGATTCTGTTAGGGATCTCCATATATGGGCATGAAAGGGATTATGTTAGGGATCTCCATATATGGGCATAAAAGGGATTGTATCCCAGATGATGCCCTGTTAGGAGATCCACACTAACAGAATCCATATATGGTCCTACCGACAGCTGCTATAAGCCAACCCTGGCGATAAGGTCTGAGTCGAAGAAATGCTTCTTTCCTGGCAAGAATTGCCCCTTTATACTGTAGGGCTCGTTTGTGTATGGGGCTGTTAAGTATGACATCATTTTGTAGGCAGAGGAGAATTTCTGCCCCCAGTTTCCGTGAATCTTTTTACTATTTTTACTATTTACACATTTTTCGTCTCTTTGTTGTTGAAAGGAAAGTGTTAGAATTATACTTTAGTCGTTATTCTTTAGTCGTTGTTTTTTGAAATAGCGAGGGACATAAAATGCTCTGGGGGCAGATTCTCCTCTGCCTACAAAATGATGTCACGGCTTAAAAGCCCCATTGTATGACATCACGCCACATCATCGGCTGAGGACTGTGTGATGTCATCATATCTCCATATATGGAGACATAAGTTGCTCATGCCCAAATATGGGCTGGTGAGGTCAGACTTAGTGTGATGCGTAGGTTATCTCCATATATGGAGATTCAACTTCAATGAGTAACCATGGCAAACTGTCAACTGCCCGTATGTCTTGATAATTGGTAAAACAAACTTTTGGCCTATTTGTGGAGATAAGCGACCAACGGTCGCTTATCTCCCGATTAGGGAGTCTTACTGGTAATAATGAAACATTTACTTGTAATATAGGGCCTGTGTCTAGCTGCTATACTACTTCCTACAACAATGTCAAATGAAAATAACCGATCTTCAACCTCACAATGTGTCGCATCCACAAAGCGGTGCCATGGCATTGGTCCGAAGGTTCATTAGTCTGAATCTGTTAAGAATACTATGCCTAACCCTAACCTCAGTAACCCTAACTAAATTCGGACTAATGAACCTTCGGACTTATGGGCAGTCCCCCCACAAAGCGTTGTGAGCTTGTAGATCGGCTGTTTTTGTTGCACAGAACAACGTTGTACAACAGAGCATGAATTAGGCATTAAAACTCCATCAACATGGTTGTTCAGTTCACTCGATTACACCAGCCAGCGTTACATAAACCATAAGCAATAACACTGTGACAGACTTAACGTCAACTTAATGTTGACGCTTTTGAACCCAAAATATTAGGTTTCATTCATATCAACATTCAAGTACTATAATGACATTTTGAAATAAATAACTTATCCCTCACCCAGTATACGCACGCACGCACACACACAGAGCAATGTGAACTGTGAATACCAGTTCCAGTGCACTGCCACACCTATCCCGGTGAAACATAGGATCTTTTCCGATTGACTACATTTGTTTTTAATTAAGATATTTTAAAAGCATCATCTTATACTAATTTACAATCATACAGTGATCTATTGTACAATGTAACACCACCAAACATGAGTACGATTTTCTGGTCATTACCTCTCTTGTTGTCGTTGTCAGTAGAATGAGCTTTGGTCTATTAAGTTGTTTTGTAGTTGCGCTGGAGTCTCACTCTGTCAGATGCAAGATTACTTTACCTGTTTAGAAAGAAGAGGCGTGATGGGCGGAGAGAGAGAGAGAGAGAGAGAGAGAGAGAGAGAGAGAGAGAGAGAGAGAGAGAGAGAGAGAGAGAGAAAGCAGAACAGAAATTCCACAGAACAGGGAGGGTGTCATTGAAAGACAATACCTAATATTAAAATGTTGCATGCATTTCCCCCAATCCTATGATATATTGATATATGGAACTTCACATAATTAGAACATAGCAGCTAGGAGCTGGCCTGCCAAACCCTCCTGGGTAGGGTTGCACACTTTTTGGTTTCTGCAAAAAGCTCTGCAGAAGACACATCATGATTCACACGGCCGGAATGGTTTACCAGGCTATAAAGGCCCATTCCCACTGGGCCAGATAAACATTCTCCTTTCAACGATGTTAAGATACAGATAAAAAAAAAATGTATCTGTCACAGATATTTTTTATCTGTATCTTACCATCCACTTGAATGGCGGTCGAGTTGGATGCGATTTATTTCATGACAAAAATAGTGTATTTTACAGAGTGGGTGGGGTGCTGAGAGGGTTCCCACCGCAGAGAATAGACTATGCAAAACTACTTTTTTTTAGGTGAGTAGCGAAGTAGTTTTGTTTATTTTGAATACTGAAGTTGAGCCCTCGTAGAGCAGAGAAATTCCTGGTCCTGTCTGTGATATGAGTCAACCGCCTGTCAGAGCGTTAGTGAGAACTCACTGACGCTCGGGAACAGAGCTAGCATACTGTCAGCCAGCAAACATATAGCAAACAAGCAGCCAACATACAGGCAGGCAGAAAACTTATCCTGAGGCACAGCCAGGGCAAGATAGTGAGTTCAGACAAAAACACAAGGAGAGCTTATCTTACTGGACCCGTAAGACTCCCTAATCGGGAGATAAGCGACCGTCACGTCGCATACACAAACTTTAGAAGGCAATCGTAGCCAATCAGGAGGGAATATGGGAAATGTGACATATCCATGTTGATGACATGACTTAAAGATACTGTGTACTGCTTTGAGTGATTTTTGGTCAAAATCTGTAGGAGCAGTGTCCACAAATGTGCTTTGCAAAAATCGGCCTCATGGTGGCGCTAGAAGAGGGTCATGTGAGAAATCAGGGCTGGGGTTTGTGGTTTGCCAGCCAAGGAGTGTGTGTGCAAAGTTTGGCATGGTTAGGGGCAACGGTGGCGGAGATAAGAGTAGGGGCAAAAGTGTGGCGTAAGGTGACAGAGAGGGAGAGACAGCCGGTGGAGGTTTTGATAGTAACTGCGACCTGACAGTCGCAACTATGACTAGTACTGATTACCGTTTCTGCTCTACTATGAAACATTACTGTACATGTTGTAAGTGTAACCTAATAGTCTGTCCATGACCGTCTCTCCACCTGTCTCTCTCAGATGGCTGCTGCTGACTCCACTCAGTGGTGTTACTGTGTTTTACAATTTAGGCATTTGGTAGACGCTTGGCAAATACTTCAATACATCACCATCAATACATCAAATGTATAGAAATAGTAATCTAAGAAAAAACATATAGGTAGACCATGCACCTATTCCGTAAAAACATTACAAAAAAACAAAGAAAAACGCTATCTAAATTACACGTGTACGGTCATTGAGGGTAGACAAGTGCTACGGTAGGTGCTATGGGCTAAGGTGGAGTCTGAAGAGGTGAGTCTTCATACCACGGCGGACGCTAGGGAGTGAGTCTGCTGTTCTAAGAGCAACAGGGAGTTCATGATACAGATTGGGGGCAAAGAGTCTAGGACGAGTGGATCATTGTCTTGGAATTTTTAAGCGAGGGTTCAGTCAGCATCCATGTGCTTTATTGTATTTTAAAAAAGAAGAAAGAATGTCACAGGTATAGAAACCAGAACAATTTGGGATGCAAAAGTTAATTGAACTGATCAGGCCTGGAATTTCAGCTGGTCTCTGGTGTAATCCGTTTTGTTTTATGAGGGCACGAAGGACGAATGCCAGGACAGGAAGGCCATCAAATAAAACAATTATTTTAAAGGCCAATGAAATAATCAATTGAATTTAAGGTTTATGGATGATTTTGTATTTAATATCATCCTTTAAGTCGAACGGGGGAAGAAAAAAAACGTACCACTGCAGTGATTGCTTACCCGTAATTCTTGTCTCTTGGTAACAGCTGTAGCCTACGTGCATCTTGTGAGATATTTACATACTGATTAAAGGCTGGGTGTTGTTATCAGATTTACAGACTGATTAAAGGCTACTAGGCTAGGTGTTTGTATCAGAGGAGTGAAATGTGCTCCAACTGGTTCCTGAGACAGGCTCAGGAGGGGAGGTTTATTTATGACACTCAACTGTTTGGAGCTCCCACTGGCAGAAATATACATCATGGCAATTTTTTTTAAATGTTATCCCACAATTTGTGTAACCAATTTTTCACCCGGTATCTAGCCTGACACTCAGCCTGAATTAACATTTCGTTTCACTTCATTAAACAAAAAAATTAAAGGGGCGTGGCTAGCGATTCAGGGTCTGGAACTAGGCTACCCGGTGTCAGTTGTCTAATGTAATCCTGGGCGCTACACTCCCTCTGCCAACCTGGGGACAGCAACGGACTGACCTCATGCTTCCTTCTATGCATGAGTAGTAATCCAAGCCGCTTCTTTTCACCTGAAATGGGGGGAGGGGGTTCCCCGGCTGGACGTAGTGCGTGGAAGGAACACGTTATTCCAACCAGTTCCGATCCCCTCCATCAGGCGTCCCGGCTGGCCAGGGGGAGGCAGTATACAGACCAGGATGGTGTTTTTTTTAATTTTTTTTATGAGAACCAAAATCACACAATTCCTGGTACGGTAAATTGATGTTTATTTGTCTGCATATAAAGATCTCTAATCTCAGCCACTCCTCATGTGTTCTGCAGAAGGTTTGCAGTAACCTGCTGCTTGAAACGGACCTGCTGGGAAGAGCTGAACAAGGTTCTCCAACTATTACAGCTGCTGTGATGAAGATGTCGCAATCGGTGTCTTTGACGCTTATAATACTCCATCTACAAGCTCAAAATGCTTGACGCATTTTGAGCTTGTAGATCAGCGATTTTCACTATAGGCCTATTTGTGCTGTGCATGACACAATTGTGTGACGAATTGTAGGCTAGCCTATGGTTAATTGATGTGTAGAACTATAACTTTTTTCAATTAAAATATGCACGCACGCACGCACGCACTCGTCTAGGACGAGTGGATCATTGTCTTGGAATTTTTAAGCGAGGGTTCAGTCAGCATCCATGTGCTTTATTGTATTTTAAAAAAGAAGAAAGAATGTCACAGGTATAGAAACCAGAAAAATGTGGGATGCAAAAGTTAATTGAACTGATCAGGCCTGGAATTTCAGCTGGTCTCTGGTGTAATCCGTTTTGTTTTATGAGGGCACGAAGGCCGAATGCCAGGACAGGAAGGCCATCAAATAAAACAATTATTTTAAAGGCCAATGAAATAATCAATTGAATTTAAGGTTTATCGATGATTTTGTATTTAATATCACCCTTTAAGTCAGTGATTGCTTACCCGTAATTCTTGTCTCTTGGTAACAGCTGTAGGCTACATAAGGGTTAAAACGTGGTTGACGTGCATCTTGTGAGATATATATATATTTTTTTAAACAATATGTTTATTTTCTTTTTCTTTCTTTTTTTTAAAGAGACACATAACAAATTCAAATACATGACAATGAAAATAAAAATACAAACTGCAATAAAATAACTTGAATGACACCACATACGAAAAAAAAAAAACATCAACTTACAAAAAATAAAAACAAACAAAAATAGTACATGACACTAACACGACAAAGATATTAAATAATTACTAAAATGAGCACGTATACCATTAACACCCACAGAGTTCTATGCCACAAGGCCGAACCAGTGTCTGCAGAGAGTGCAATTACCCCACTTCCGATTCCTCCATTAAGTGAGAAAGATCATTGCCCTTTATATACTGAATAAAGTTCCCCCATATTTTCTCAAACAGCTCTTGTTTGTTTTTGAGAGTGTATGTGATTCTTTCTAATGGAAGGCACAAAGACAGTTCCTTAAACCACTTACATACTGATTAAAGGCTGGGTGTTGTTATCAGATTTACAGACTGATTAAAGGCTACTAGGCTAGGTGTTTGTATCAGAGGAGTGAAATGTGCTCCAACTGGTTCTTATTCCTGAGACAGGCTGAGGAGGGGAGGTTTATTTATGACCCTCAACTGTTTGGAGCTCCCACTGGCAGAAATATACATCACGGCAAATTTTTTAAAATGTTATCCCACAATTTTTCACCCGGTGTAAGTTGTCTAATGTAATCCTGGGCGCTACACTCCCTCTGCCAACCTGGGGACAGCAACGGACTGACCTCATGCTTCCTTCGATGCCTGAGTAGTAATCCAAGCCGTTTCTTTTCACCTGAAATGGGGGGAGGGGGTTCCCCGGCTGGACGTAGCGCGTGGAAGGAACACGTTATTCCAACCAGTTCCGATCCCCTCCATCAGGCGTCCCGGCTGGCCAGGGGGAGGCAGTATACAGACCAGGATGGTGTTTATTTTTTTATTTTTTATGAGAACCAAAATCACACAATTCCTGGTACGGTAAATTGATGTTTATTTGTCTGCATATAAAGATCTCTAATCTCAGCCACTCCTCATGTGTTCTGCAGAAGGTTTGCAGTAACCTGCTGCTTGAAACGGACCTGCTGGGAAGAGCTGAACAAGGTTCTCCAACTATTACAGCTGCTGTGATGAAGATGTCACAATCGGTGTCTTTGACGCTTATAATACTCCATCTACAAGCTCAAAATGCTTGACGCATTTTGAGCTTGTAGATCAGCGATTTTCACTATAGGCCTATTTGTGCTGTGCATGACACAATTGTGTGACGAATTGTAGGCTAGCCTATGGTTAATTGATGTGTAGAACTATAACTTTTTTCAATTAAAATATGCGCGCCCGCACGCACACACGCACGCAGGGGGAGGCAGTATACAGACCAGGATGGTGTTTTTTTATTTTTTTTTATGAGAGCCAAAATCACACAATTCCTGGTACGGTAAATTGATGTTTATTTGTCTGCATATAAAGATCTCTAATCTCAGCCACTCCTCATGTGTTCTGCAGAAGGTTTGCAGTAACCTGCTGCTTGAAACGGACCTGCTGGGAAGAGCTGAACAAGGTTCTCCAACTATTACAGCTGCTGTGATGAAGATGTCACAATCGGTGTCTTTGACGCTTATAATACTCCATCTACAAGCTCAAAATGCTTGACGCATTTTGAGCTTGTAGATCAGCGATTTTCACTATAGGCCTATTTGTGCTGTGCATGACACAATTGTGTGACGAATTGTAGGCTAGCCTATGGTTAATTGATGTGTAGAACTATAACTTTTTTCAATTAAAATATGCGCGCCCGCACGCACGCACGCACGCAGGGGGAGGCAGTATACAGACCAGGATGGTGTTTTTTTTTTTTTTTTTATGAGAACCAAAATCACACAATTCCTGGTACGGTAAATTGATGTTTATTTGTCTGCATATAAAGATCTCTAATCTCAGCCACTCCTCATGTGTTCTGCAGAAGGTTTGCAGTAACCTGCTGCTTGAAACGGACCTGCTGGGAAGAGCTGAACAAGGTTCTCCAACTATTACAGCTGCTGTGATGAAGATGTCGCAATCGGTGTCTTTGACGCTTATAATACTCCATCTACAAGCTCAAAATGCTTGACGCATTTTGAGCTTGTAGATCAGCGATTTTCACTATAGGCCTATTTGTGCTGTGCATGACACAATTGTGTGACACACACACACACACACACACACACACACACACACACACACACACACACACACACACACACACACACACACACACACACACACACACACACACACACACACACACACACACACACAAACACACACATTTTATCTATTGTTGCAGATCAGATCTTGTCTCTATCTCTTGAATGGCTGACTGTCGGGATATAACATTAGTATCACTGCATTCCTTTAAATGCGGTGATACCAATGAAATCCCAGCAATGTTTCAACACTGTATCACCAACATACCTGTTTACCTGAATGGAAAGCGACTGACAACAAACTAAGTACTGTAGATATACCTTGCCAAACAAAAAACTAGTTCAGGCGGTACAACTTGATCTCCGCTTGTCCTCAAATACCACCTTCCTCTGCAAAGCCAACAACAATCTGTACACTATAATGTACCAGTAAGACGCCTAAGGGTGAAAAGCGACCAGGGCGAGGTCGCGCCATGGGCATAAAGGGGATTTGTTCCCCTGGCATCACAGGGATCTCCTGTGTTGCATAATGACATCAGGGATCTTCATATGGGCATAAAAGGGACAGAGGCGAAAAGCGACCGGCCACGTCACACTGGCCAAGACATGCCATGTCTTGGCCAGTGTGGCACAGAGTCACAGTGATTTGGACATCAGGGATCTCCATATATGGGCATAACAAGTATTTGGTTCTCCTAGCATCACAGGGATCACCATATAAGGCAATAAAAGGGATTTGGTTCCCATGACATCACAGTGATGTCAGAGCATGAGAGTCAATCAACAAAAAAGACAAGCGTTACCCATACGTACATACAGATACGGTCAAGATGTGACGGTATGTGACGGTTCTGATAGTAAACGGCGATAATGTAGAATATTCCTCTGAGTGATGGGGTCTTTGGAAATAATACAAATAAAATAATAATAATAATAAAAAAAAACATCCTTGATGGATGGAATGTTGAATATAGTCCTTTAATGCAGTGGTTCTCAAACATTTCAGGCCATGACCCCCCAAAATAATACTATTTGAAGCATTAGTTGTAAACCTAAATGTCATGCCCAAGGTTATTAGTATAATATAAAAAAATTGAAAATATAGGCTATTTTCAAACTTCTGAAAACATTTGACAAAACTTGGCCAATGTTTGACAAGTGTCCAGTACAGTTGACTGTTGATTACTATTGACACAATAATAGTCTAATTTTCTTTAACGACTTAAACAACTAAATGGTCAATTTAACTTAAATATTTTGTACCTCTTGGTTTGGATGAACTTACCCCCTAACCCTGGGCAAGATGAGTTTTTTTCTTTTCTTTGCTTTTATGCCTTTATTGATGGGGTTATTTTATCATTTTGATATTTGGAATGTATCAATATCATTTCAGTCTAACCACTAAGACCCTCTATACTTAGTAAAACGGATCTTTATAGTACAGTAAAGATTTACATAGGCCTATTTTTGTAACAAAATGATATAAATGGTGCAATAAAGTAATAATGTGACAAGTGTGAAAATCTCTCCTGGAATATAGCCTCAGGCTAAGTCACTGAATATGTGTATTATATTCTAACTAGGATCTTGCCAAGGGTGTGCACAGTATATGAGGGATTGAATGTAGGACTCAGAAGTTGGAGTTCCCGTTGGGCAGATCTTTATGCCCATATGTGGTGTTCCGTGTCAAGGCCTGTATGTGATGCCAGTACTATGACATCAGAGAATAGACAGAGTACAGACGGCAGACCGACAGACATTCCGTAATATGCCCATATATGGTGTTCTGTGTCAGTACTTTGACGTCCGAGTATAGACAGAGTACAGACATACGTACGGCGGACAGACATTCCGTAAATGTATAGCTAGTTAGATGGCCTTATTTGCACCACATAACCGATTGTATCCAAAGTAAAAACACTGTATGTTCCACATGAGTGCAACTTACCTGGAGATGCCTGGTGGATCAGCCAGTTATTACGTTGGGACAAGTCTTGCTTACGCAGTCTGATCCATCTCACATTAGGCTCCATCACCTCAGGTGTGTGTGCTTATGCCAGCTATACCTTGTGATATCAAAAACGCATATTTCTCTGTAGCGCAGGTGTATGATTATTGACTCATTCAGAAGAATGACATGACATCATTTATGATGGTCCCTCGGGAACATCGTGAACTCGGCAACATCTCTCTAACCTCTATTTTCAGGCCAGTTAATCCATTAAAGGAACACTCCACTCAACGTTTTGGTCATCAGTATGCAAGGTTGTCAGTGGTAACGAAGTACATTTACATCGCATGAACGTGCAGTAATTTCCCTAAAATAATTAAAATGCACGTGGCTCCTGCACTTTACAAAAACAAAAGTTAACATTACAATCACACAATCTCTCTCTCTCTCTCTCCCCTATTTTGTTCTGGTTGTGCTAAGGAAAAATGTAAAAGTGGCTTACTCACCCCATTCTCCCTACGAGGTTAAACAAAGAAATCAACGACTAGGGGACATTTCGCATATCGGATGTTTATTGTGTGGGAAACATTAGCTGTCCTTACACATTTAAATTAATGGTGCAACACAATATTTTACCTATACTTAGTACAGCAGTGCCTAAATTAAATATGTTACATCCATGTGTTTCAAGAAAAAACAACAAATAGTATTAAAAAGTAAAACCTTTCTTTGAAATGTAAAGCTCATCGGGCAGTGCGTTCCACCGGCGGCAAGCAGTCGAGTCCTCATCTCTAACAAGGAGGTCATTTTTGCCTTGTCCGGTTGTCGGTCTGTGACTGACCCATCTCCCCAAATAACGACTGGAATCGTTGATTTTGGTGACCCACACGACCTTTCCCTTTAGTGCCACTGTCAGGCCAAAGCAAACTAGCAAACTAGGACGTTTAGGCCTTGGTGGAGGACTGCACTCTACTGGGCGTATTCATGTTCCGCATTGGTCTCATATTAATACACTGAGCCTCACACTGGCCCTATAGGCAGTTATATATGCTATATATACTGTATATACACAAACAGAAAGGTTCTACAGAAGGATTTATACTGTCATACATAGCCTACTTAAAAGAGGTTTAGAAACAGAGAAAGTGCAATTTAGAAATGACGGCGACGACAAACAACCAGGGGCAACAAAGATACACACGTGAACAGTCGGAGGTTGGTGTCATGGCATCATGGGTGTTTTGTGGGCTGTGTGTGCGTGTGTCTGTCGGTCTACACATTTGAGTTTCCTCAGAGTTCAGGAGCACTGCAGAGCGTTAGGTTTAAGTTTCTTAGTAACTAAACCAAACAATGGATTCATACAGGAAAACGGAAAACAAGTGGAACGGTGAATGTTGACCCTTCTGTGTGGGACGTTGTCAGAACGTGATCAGAGGAAGATGTTAGGTGAGAGGAAGACTGCGAACGCATCCGTTTCACGTAACCACTTTAACCGTTATTTTTTCATACTTTGGCTCTTCAAAAATAGCAGATATACAACCTCATAGTGCGGCACCAAGTGCCGCGCTATGAGCTTGTATACTGTATCTGCTATTTTTGAAAACCCTGTGAAAATGTGTGCAAATCTTTGAATATATATATTATTCTTTTAACTCAAATTTTTGCTTCTGGGGGGGGGGGGGTCCCTGGAACAAAATATTTTGAGATGGGGGTCCGCGGTCAAATACATAAAATTCTAGGGGTCCTAGACATTAAAAACTTTGAGCACCACCGATAAAGAAACACATGTTTTTTTTTCAGAAAACCAGTAGGATTTAGAAGACAATATCAACAAGCTAAAACATTTGCCGCAACGTAAGACGCTTTGAGCTTGTAGATCTGCTATTTCCGCGGAAAGCCCCCCACCCCCCCAGAATAGGCATGCTGGGGTTCAAGTGCTTAATTAGAGTTCTCAAATTCTGCCCGAACCCGACCATACTCAAACCCGACCCGACATTTAGGGATGGGTAGGGCTTAAATGTATGCTAATTAGTCGGGCCGGGTAGGGCCTCGGGCTCAATGAAAAAAGAAAATATATTTGATTATTATTTTAGTACAATTACTCTGTAATAAGAGTTCTCAAATTCTTTCCAAACCCGACCATACTCGACCTGACGTTTTCGGGCCGGATAGGGCCTAAAATCTATGCTTTCTAGATCAGGCCTGTTGAGAACTACTATGCTTAATACATAATCTTTTCCAAGGTTACACAGCCGACACGATAGAGTATAAACGGAGCCCGAACAGAGAGAGCGGAGATGGAAAAACTGGCACTCTTTTACAACACAACAATACGTTGACTGCCTTCACAGACCGAGGAGGAGGGGTGGTGGTGGGGGTGGAGGGGGACACACGATGGTCCTGGCGGGCCGGGCCGGGCCGGTCCGGGCCTCACATGGTGACGGTGGCCGCTGAGTCGGACTCTCTGGGCCGGTTGCGGATCACGTGCTCCAGCTGGCCGGCGTCGGACACGTCGTAGCTGGTCTTGTACTTGGCCAGGATCTTCATCAGCGGACGCAGCTTCAGCCACCACTGCTCCTTGGGGATCCTATGGCTGTGAGACGACAGGAGCATGTCATCCATTAAAACAAGGGTCTTCACAACAGGGGGTACGGGAACCCTATGGGGGTCCTCAGAGTTACTACAGGGGGTCCTCCAAATCTTTGTGTGATAGAAACTTTTTGTCTCCTTTTTTATATTGACCACTTGAACCCTAGTGTCCATAATCTGAGAACTTGAGCAAAAAATAGCAAAAATCTTCTATTTTCAGCAGAGGTTTGGTGTAGAGGGGAAAAAGAGCAGACTAAGAACAGAGTAAAAGGTTTAGTCTAATTTCTCTTTTGGGTCTCGAAACGATTAAAAGGATTGTGTAACGCTGGTTTCTTTCCAGATTTAGCCTGAAAAAACATTTATCAGGAGATCAAAAGGGGGAGGTAAGTTTAATTTGTACATATACTGTAGTAGTGTTTGTATTTGCTGTATGGAATACAGTCCCCGGGACTCTTTTTGTGTTGTGATTGTGATTGTTGTGATATGTATTGATGTAGTGATGTGTAGTTATTCAGATTGACCACAAGATGGCAATGACAGCTCTCTGACACCTGACACTTGATACCTACTGTATATATGGTAAATGGTAAATGGTAAATGGTGCATTTATATAGCGCTTTTAATCCAAAGCGCTTTACATAGATTGTGCATTACATTCACCCATTCACACACACATTCATACACCGGTGGCGGAGGAAGCCATGCAAGGCACCAACCTACTCACCGGAGGCAATTAGGGGTTCAGAGTCTTGCCCAAGGACCCTTCGACATTAACTCAGGGGGAGCCCGGATTCGAACTGGGAACCCTTCGGGATTTATACCCTTCGTGCTCTAATACCAGTTTCTCTACCCCTGAGCTATGCCCCCCCTGTATGGGACCCCACCCCAAACCTTTCCAGATCCTAGTTTGTATAGAGACCTGTCGTATGCTGAGCTGTGATGCCACTCTGTCTGCTACCAGTCCTAAATAAATTAACTGAAAGAACCCGACTTTCTTCATTTAGATAAGAAACATTACACTTTTACAGTATGTCTTATTGTGTCACGTGCAGTTTACATTTCTGACTAATACAGTTAGTAAAAAAACAACATTTCAACATGATGATCGCTATACAAAAAACTGTATTTGAATATAAGTGTCTTAAAAAAAGAAGCAACCTTGCACCATTCATACGCTGGCGAAGAGTGTCTAGCGTAATCACTGAAAATCCAGAAATTACAGCAAGAAGTTATCTTGTCAATTGCAATAAATGTGTTAAAATAGTGAAACAACAAAGGAGGTATAATGGGATTTTTTTCCACAGTATGATTTAATGTATGATACCCAGTCATATACCGTAGGTTAATGCAGTGGTTCTCAAGCTGGGGGTCCCTCAGGGAGGTTCCTTAAGGGGGTTCTAAATGGACCCTTGCAGGTCGGTAACTCTGAGAGTATACAAATGAGGGTCCCTTTGGTTCCATTTGTATACTCTCACGAGTTATGGGAATCCTTGAAATCACTTTGAGAACCACAATGAATAACAAACGTTGTATCAGGTAAGAGTACACATTACCAGGCAAAACTACTGTAGACACACAGTCTCTTGCTCACACACACGCTAGGGCTTTCATCAAATATTCGAATATTCAAATGTCAAAGTCACTATTCGATGTTGTTCACCGAAGTCGAATATTCGCTTATTTTTATTGTTTTCTCTTTAAAAAATATATAGTTTAAAAAGCTTGGCTAGTCATAAGAATGAGTTATCAATGCCCCCGGTGAATGAATTCTTTAATGCTCTTTACCAGGGGTTCTCAAATATTTTTAGGCTGTGACCCCCAAAATAAACATATTTGAACTGGGGACCCCCACCCTGACAAGCACTTGGAATTGTAGGTATTACATTTACTGTGACTCGGTTCCGCTGATAAATATTGTGAAAATAGCAGATCTACATGCTCACAACGCCTCGCAACGCGAGGCGTTGTGAGCATGTAGATCGGCTATTTTCACAATGTTCGCCTCTTGCTTACTTAATATTTTGGCCAGTCCTGTCGAATATTCGACTACCGGTATTCTAATAGTTTGAGGTTCAATAATTCGAATACTAAAAATCACTATTCGTGAATGCCCTAACGCACGCATGCACACACGCGCACACACACACATAAATGTACTAGTTGTACAAAGTGATAATGTAACAGTGATACATACACAAAGTCAGTTTCGGGTTTGAGCTGTAGCACAGGCTGGAAGACCAGGGCTCTGCGACGCATTCCCAGTAAGCAGCAGGAGTCCTCAGAGTTGGCGAACACTCTGCCTACACAGGACAACACACACACAGCAGTGAGCGGTGGAATAGTGTGTGCCAGCGGCTACGTCATTGTAGTCCTTAGCGGCCATTTCTTGGGTCAAAACACAGGTGTTTCAATTATTTGATTGCATAGAACTAATGCTATAGTCTAATCAGAACACCTGTGTAAGGCTGTGTTTACCCAAGAAATGGCTCTTAGAACTACATTTGGCACACCCTATATACACATGGGACAATATCTTGGGGATTGTTCATTGGTGCTTTTTTCCCTGTTTTTTTTTAGTTTTTTTTTTAGAAGAGATCATGTAGATATGATATGACCAATCAGGTAGAGGCGTTGGGGTGGCCGTGTCAAGTTTAGATCATCCTGTCATTTTAACCGCAGCGGTTCTCAAAGTGGAGTCCAGGGGCCTTCCGATTTGGAACCTTAAGCCAATCAGAACGGGTACACTGTATTGTGTATTATTATTTTATGCTTTAACTATTGAAAAATAGCAGATCTTTGAAAAATTGTGAACATTGGAATTTTGACCCGATTCCATAAGTGTCTTTTGAATCCTTCTAAGTTTTTTTTGAACAACCTATGTTTCTGTGTCAGTGGTTCTCAAACCTTTCCATGTGAAGGACCCCCAAAATTATATGTATTTGGCCACGGACCCCCGTCTCAAAATATTTTAGTTCCAGGGACCCCCTCAGAAGCAAAATTTGAGTTACAAACGTTCGCTTACAAAAAGACATATATATTCAAAGATTTTCACACATTTTCACGACTTTTCAAAAATAGCAGATCTACAAGCTCGCAGCGTGGCACTCGTGCTGCGCTGTGAGCTTGCATATCTTCTATTTTTCAATAGTTAAAGCAGTCAATAATTCTAACCCTAAATGGGTTAAATAAAGGTCTGTAACTGAGAGTGCACAAATTGAACCAAATGTTGGGTTCCATTTGTGCACTATTATGGAGGGTCCTTGAAATAAGATAAACCACCGTTTTACAGTAATGCAGCCTTTCAGACCAGGAAAATATAACATTTAATCAGAATTAGAATTAGTTTATAGTTGAGGTTTGTTCACATAGTGAGGAATTTGACTGGGTTGCATTGGTCTTACGAGCTAAAGCATGTCCTTATATTATAACATCATCGCAGATTATTTCTAGTCTCATACTGATATATTGCCCAGCTCTAGAGATGGGACGATAAGCGATATTATCGTTTATCATGATAAAAAACACTCACAATAGTTGTATCGTGGAGATTTAATTTATCGTGATATCGGCCTCCGTCATGCACTGGGATCAATTCACTTTTTATTTGCCGAGCTGCATATCTGGTACCATTTAAACCCTCTATAATTGGTAAAAGGTACTTATAATTAAATATACGTACTTGATACAGTCTTTTTTTCACTCCCTATCAAATGTCTTTGCCAAAAAAATAGCAGATCTACAAGCTCACAGCGCAACGCCCAAGGATAATAGAATTTGATTATCGTGATAATATTGTACATCGCAATTTATTTTGTCACAATAATCGCGATATGACATTTTCATATCGTCCCATCCCTAGTCAACACCACCTACAACAAACCAACATTTTCCAGCAGATCTTCACATTAGTGGCTTTAGTTTTTTTGTATTTGTATTAAATAGCTCTATATTCCCATAGCAATTATTGCCATAACGTGTTTGTTCAATAAGTGTTAACATTAAGTTGATCATCTACAACCCAAAATAAGGTTGAAAACCACTGACTTACGGCACCTTTAAATGTTAGGGTATTCTTAGTGAATGCTCTGTGTTTAAATGTTAGGGTATTCTTAGTGAATGCTCCGTGTTTAAATGTTAGGGTATTCTTAGTGAATGCTCTGCGTTTAAATGTTAGGGTATTCTTAGTGAATGCTCTGTGTTTAAATGTTAGGGTATTCTTAGTGAATGCTCTGTGCAGTGAAAGCGTGGCAACAAAGACAGGATGGAAGTGGGGGGTGAGGTGATGTGCGACACAGGACTACGGATGCTTTGTGAACCGATGACACTGAGGGGCCTTTTGCACCGGCAAAGAACCGGTTCGGCTTCTTTCTCCCGCCTATGGGATAAACCAGAGGTGAGCTTTTCCACCGAGAACCGAGTTGGTTCCTAACCGTAAAAGTTGGTTCGCGTCGGGTTCGCAAGAATGAACCAAGGTTCCAAGAAAGTTGCCATCCCATAGGTGGGAGAAAGAACCTAAACCGGTTCTTTGCCGGTGGAAAAGGCCCCTGACAGTGGTCTATTGAGAGTACTGAATAACTGAGGTCAAAGCCACGTCCCCTGGTTCATAAAGAAATGTTCCCAATGAAAAATCTTTGTATAAACATTGCTTAATATAATACACAGGCCTGTCACGATTATTAATTTTTACTGATTAATTGTTACTCAGATAATTGTGATTAATTATTTAATTAAAGTTTTTTGGCTTCAAACATTGGAACATAAATAGAAATAGCATTTCCGTTTGGCTCTTAGGCTCCGTAAACAATAAATTGCACAGGGCAGATTATGACAAATAAATTCAATATACAAAGAAACAACAGACATATTTAATAACACAAATGTATAAATGATTATCACAAAAAGCCCAGGCATTTTACTCATGTTTACCAAGCATCAACTGACACTGGAAACTACAATTAGGGGAGAATCAAAAGTAGATAAACGATACAGGATACCTGCATTCATTTTATAGTTATTTTTGGAACACGGTCCTTATTAAGTGATTTTAAAAAGGTTGATGGGATTTTTGAATGGAAACATTTCTTTGTGACCAAGCAGGGAGCAGGCTCGTTTGGCTACAGTACGGTATTGTTGAATAAAAATGATGAAATAACACAGTTGTCAGGGTTCTAAACACTAATAATGTTGACATGATAATAGTGACATGAAGCAATATAGACAACACAAGGACAAGTGGGATGAAGCTGGTCAAATACGCTCATTTCCTGCTCACCCAATCCAAAACATTTTTGGATCTTTATGTGAAAGATTTTATTTGGAAACATACAGTATATGCTGCCAATCAGGTTTTAGTAATTAGGGTGAGGGCTTTGGGCAGGGGAGAGTGTTTTTTGCAGGTCTTTCAGTCCGAGTGATTC
The DNA here is from genome assembly GCF_963921795.1 of Nannobrachium achirus. Taxonomy (NCBI): domain Eukaryota; kingdom Metazoa; phylum Chordata; class Actinopteri; order Myctophiformes; family Myctophidae; genus Nannobrachium; species Nannobrachium achirus. The sequence goes on along the minus strand of NC_137828.1, from coordinate 22,342,594 downwards.
AAAAAGGCAACTGGGTTAAGGCAGCGGAAGCTTGTGATTGGCTGCGCGGAGGTGCCGAAAGTCGGGGGGGCAGAGATACACCTAAATCTAACCTTAACCCTAACCTCAGTAAGACGAACGCTGGGGAATGCTAACCTGGTGAAATGCTTACCTGCCGACGCTGGTGAATGCTAACCTGGTGAATGTTAAACTGGTCGAAAAACCAACTGTGCTTAACCCAGTTGCTTATTTGATACACTCAGACTGAAAGACCTGCAAAAAACACTCTCCCTTTGTCCAAACTTGACCAAAATAACAATAAGAAATAATATTGAAGCACATTTTGAAGCAGCACTAAAAAAGCAAGGAACAGAGCTGAATAAAAAGATGGTCATGGAGTCAGAAAACATAGACAAGTGATTTACCTTCATCTTATGTCATCCATGTTGCACCGAAAATAGACAGGAAAGAACAGGAAAGAGTTCCAACTTTAACTTTTAGCCTTTAGGTAAGATACACTGCAGTCTGGTCTTTAAACAGAATAGTTCATTTGCAATTAGTGAAATTAACCACTTAAACCCATTCGATTTAACCAGAGTTTCTTACTGTATTTGGAATCTTTCCCTCACCTTTCTACACCAAATCTCTTCGCCGAAAATAGCCGATCTACAAGCTCAAAAGACGTCGCTTCGAAACACGTTGCAAACTCATAGATCGACAATTTTTGGTGAATGTTCCCCCAGAAAAGGGATGCTGGGTTCAAGTGGTTAAAAAAGAAGATTGCTAAAGTAAAAACTGTTGTTAAGACTTTGAGGATGATTCCAGTAACATTCACAACATGTTACATTCACATAATAAAAATCCATAACCACTTGATTAAATTAATTAATTCTTAAAGCAAGTGACTCCATGACAGATCCAGTTAAGGATCACACATCACACACCACACATCTGAAGGGAGAATCTACTGTACAAGTCACAGCAACAAGCTTCTATATCCAACACCACTGTTGTTGTTCTACTTGGCAAGCGTACCGTGTCTGTATGTCTCCTGCAGCTTCTTAGAGATCCACTGCATTGCCTTCGCCGAGATCTTGGTCCCGAAGTTACGGTCGAACGGAGAAGGCGCTCCGCCCTTTCAAAACAACCACGCTAATATTAAGTTAAGGCAGTGGGGTCTGGTGGAGACCCACCAGGGGTCGTTGAGGAGGTCCCAGCAAAATGAGTTAAAGCTGCAGTGCCATGATTCTTTTCTCCTCTAAAACATGATGATCAGGTATTATGATTATACTAAGAGGAAGATTCTTTTTCAAAACAAGTGTACAGAAAGTGTTACATTTGTGTTTTTATGTGGCCACACCCACCAGTTCATTACGTATGCCTGGTTGTCATGGTGGGTGGTGACCCAGCTGAAGTTAGCCACACCCACAGTGCTGGGTGAATGGTAAAAAGGGAGGGGATGATTGTATGATGTCATTTAATCTGTGTTTTTCGACTGGGCCTTTTGAGGCCCAGTCTTTCAGCTTTCAGGAAGTAAACACAAATACATGGCTGGGGAAGACAAATCTGCACATTATAACCCCAACCGGTGGCCTATTAGAATAATGTTAACTTCATAGACACATACAAAACAGAAAAAGTACAAAACTATGGCACCACCTCTTTATTATGGCATCAAAGTCAGCTGATGTATATATGGTTATAGTGGTTAAATTTTGAGCTTGTATGTGCTTGACTGCTATTTTCAAACAATATCTGTCTCTGCTTTCTGTGCATGACATTTGCTCTAATTCTCTGTCGTTTAAGAGGTTGCACAGGAAAACCTCAGGGTCAATCTAACTCAGAGAGTGCATAAATGGAACCAGGTGGACCTGTACTAACCTGACCCTGCCAGATGGAGTCAGCATTGAGCACATGCTGACATCCAGCAAGTACTCAATGCTGAGTCAGGTTAGACCTGTACTGGTCCTGGTTTCATTTATACAATCTCTCTGGTTCCATTTCTGTCTGGCTTCAATAATTGTACACAGAGTAAACACTCTGGTATCATGTGTACACTACACACCACTCAGTATTAGGATTGTGTGGTGTGTCGACACTCAGTAATGTGTGTGTGTGCAGAACAGAGCAGACATTAGGGCATTCACCAAATATTCGAATATTCGAATATCAAGGTCACTATTCGACGTTGTTCACCGAAGTAGAATATTCACTTTTTTTTGTTTGTTTTCTCTTTAAAAAAAATATAGTTTATAAAGCTTGGCTAGATAGGAAGTCATAAGAATGAGTTGTCAATGCCCCTGGTGGATGAATTTGTTAATACCAGGGGTTCTCAAACCTTTTTAGGCTGTGACCCCCAAAATAAACATATTTGAACTGGGGACCCCCACTTGACAAGCACTTGGAATTGTAGGTATTACATTTAATGTGACTCGGTTCCGCAGATAAATATTGTGAAAATAGCAGATCTACATGCTCATCGGCTATTTTCACAATGTTCGCCTCTTGCTTACTTAATATTTGACAGTTTGGCCAGTCCTGTCGAATATTTGACTATTCAAATACTTTCAGGTCAAATAATCCGAATACTAAAAGTCACTATTCGTGAATGCCCTAGCAGACATACCTGCTGCATGTGTCCCAGCACATTCTTCCTGCAGTCAAACACTCCCTTGCCTTCCTCAGTGTACAGTTGGTAGATGAAGTCTGTTGTGTAGTTCTCGTTGCTGTTCTCGTTCCTACACAGGACATGCAACATTCATCTTTTAGCGTATTGCTGCTTTCCATTCGCCCTCACAGGCCCGGCATTCTTACATTTTCAGTGTTCAATTAACATGAGTTTCTGTGAAACCAGGGCCTGAAATTCTTTTTTTTTTTTTTTTTCAAAACGTGAGGGGAATTCCCCCCATGTAGGATTCACTTAAGCGGGGAATTACTGTAGGCCTATACACTTTGGGGGGGATACTAGAGATTAAGCTTAACTACAGGTCTTAAATTTACCGTTTTGTGCAATTCGTCGCTCTGCTCCAATTTAAGGGAGTGTGTGTGTGTGTGTGTGAGAGAGTGAAAAAGAAAGAGACAAAGAGAGAGACAGAGATGAAAGGAGGATATTGATTTTAAAGATCAGCTGAATTAAGCTGGATTTTCAAAATCTTGAATGATTTGTAAATATGGTAGCATTACAAACTACAGGACAATCTTATAAGATTCTCTTATAAGATTTTGCACACAGTACAATATCATAAAGATCACTCTCTACAGTATTGGATTAGTGATCACATGCAGAAGCTGTAGCAAATGTAACGACGAACAGAGCCGTTTAAACTTGAGCTGTTGATCGTGATATGCCTGGGAAGACACGTTATAGACAGTCGTGTCTTTCTCACAATCGTGCTGTTCCACTCGGACAGTAGTGATCATCCAAATAATGTTTGAATATTATCGAGACTCACTGTTCCCAACCCCAAATTTACCCGTTAAGTGTGAGTAGGGCTTTAGTTAGGTAGGTACTGTATGAGGTCTAACTCTATCATGCATTTCTGTACCTACAGTACATGTCTCCTGCTGTATTTTCTATGCACTAATTCTTGGAAAGTCAGAATACACGAGAGACAAAGTTCATAACTAGAAGAAGTGCTCTTCCGAGCACAGGTCTCCACCAGCCACACGTCCTGGTGGTGGTATAATAGGCCAATGTAAAAAGGGTGGCATGTGTTCTTCACCAATCTTAGGCCTTTCATGGCGCCACCATGAGGCTGATTTGAACATTTTGTAGTGTAATTTCTTCCTTGGCCTTTTGCGAATGTGCGTGCACAATTTCATTACAATTGCACGCTGTGTTTGATTTGAGGCATTTTGTTTGAAACGGATCAATCCTGCAAAGTTTGGAGGCCAATCTTAGCCAATCAGGATGGAATATTTACAGGACAGATCCGTCTTGATCATATGACTGTAGAGATACTGTGTACTGATTTGTGTTCATTTTGGGTAAAATCTGAAGGAGTAATATCCAAAAATGTGTCTTACATAAGTCGGCCTCCAGGTGGCGCAAGGAAAGGGTTTTTCCTTGGCCTATAGATGCCTTAATGGTCCACGTCACATTGATATAAACCAGCATGCGCACGCTGGTCGGCACCAAATGAACCCCACCGTTCATAGGATGCAATGGATGGCACTCGTGTTTAAAAATGCATTCCATCAAACTTTCAGATGCCGTTTTTCTCCCAGTATGGAGGAAGAATGCTTAGGATTTTTACTGTAAATTCTCACTCTTGAAATATATAATCCTTAGTTTCTGTTGATTGTAAACAATAATAGCGATCAAAACAGTTGTCCTTCAAACCCCACCTCTATTCACCGTCATCAGAACAGAGGGAGCGCTCCTCGTCCTCATGATCACCAGAGCGTCTACTGCTCGCCCAGCTGCAGTCCATGAAGCCTAATTTATGCTCCGTCCTGCGACGGTGTCGCGCGCAGACCTCCAAGCTCAGAGCGGTTGCATTGGTGACGCGATGTGAGTTTGTATATCAGCTACTCTTGACGCGGAATACCGTTGCGCAATGAAGTATATATGTCTCGATAAGGGCGCACCCATGGGAGCACCCCACTAGCACAAAAGAGGACGTTGAATAACCAGTGCTCCCCAAAGCAACAGGTTTGGGGATCTGTTGGGAATTGATTACATGATACAGTCAGCTGTGCATTCAGTCTCAATGTTTGTAAACAAATAATTGGCCTATAGGGAGTGCGCTTACAAAGTTAGAAACTGATCAGTGGAGTTATAGGTAAAACCACAAATCAGACTGTTATAGCGCCACCATGAGGCTGTTTTCAAAAATGTGAAGTGGCATTTCTTCCTCAGCCTAGTGGGAACCTGTGTGCGCGATTTCATGTTAATTGCACTCTGCATTTGTGATTTGAGGCATTTTGTCCAAAATGGACCAATCTTACAAACGTTAAAAGCCAATATCAGCCAATCAGGATGGAATATGGACAATCAGACAGATCCGTGTCGATCACATGACTGTAGAGATGCTGTCTACCGATTTGCGTGATTTTTGGACAAAATCTGTAGGAGTAGTGTACAGAAATGTGTTTTGCAAACATCGGCCTCATGGTGGCGCTAGAACAGGGCCATTTGAAAAATGTGGGGCAGAGGTTCTGCATTGGCATCCAGGGAGTGTGTGTGCTCATTTTGGCAGCGTCCGGACCAACGGCGCCGGAGATTAGCTGTACACAAACTCGGAGGACGCACGGACGCACGGACAGGGGCAAAAACATACTCTCCCCCTGCCTTCGGCTGGTGGAGACAATAATAATAATATGAAAAAATATATAAACTTCACAGAAACAGAGATGGATAGGAACTAAAGAACAAGGCACGTCGTACAACGGTAGCACTGAAAATAGCGATCAGCAAGCTCACAAGTCATCGCCATAGAGCAGTGGTTCTCAACTTGTGGGTCGGGAGGACCCCCAAATTATTTTGGGGGGTCCCCAGATGATTAGCATAATGTGAAATATTGTTTTCTCACTCAACAGTAAACAAACCAACATAAGAGTATAGGTATCTGCACATTTCTGAAAGTGAAAATCAGAAATTATGAAAATAGCAGATCTACATGCTCACAATGCTTCGGCGTTGTAAGCATGTAGATATTTTCACAATATAACCGTGTTGTACAAAATGTAATTCCTCAAGTCTTACAACTCTTAGTGCTCATCAGGGTGGGGGGTCCCCAGTTCAAATATGATTATTTTTGGGGGTCGCGGCCTGAGAAGGTTGAGAACCACTGCAAGAGCAGCGTATTGCGAGATTTCTGTATGATGAAGCATAAATATACAAAGCCAGCGGGGAGGGGAATCATTGTTGCCTGTAGACAGAGGCAGACGCTCTGGACAAGGGGAGACCAGAGCGCATTTGTATGTGTACCGCGCCAGCCAATAACGAGTTCTGCATTCATGTTGGCTCTGACTATATTATTAACATCGGTGGAAATGTGTGCGTCCCCCATTATAAGTGCTACATTTGTGAATCCATTAAAATATGCCGAAATTCAGGACCTGGAAACTCTCTTGCTGTGAGGTGAGTTGGGCTGAGCAGACCATTACCTGAGGACCAGTCCTCTCTGGATGCTGGTCTTCATCTTCTCTGTCAAGTGCTCAACGTTGGCCTGCAGAGATCACAATCACTGTGTTAAGATAAAGGTACCTGTGCATAAGGCATGGAACGTGATTCCGTGGTTATCTCCATAATTGTGACACAAAACCTGAAATGAAATTGTCAAGAATAGAAGGAATACTTTGAAAGAAATATACAAAAGGACCTCTTCTGTACAGGAAGCATAAAACGGTCTCAACCTGGTACAATTTTAACTTTTCACTCGATACAGTCGTCAAATAAAGAATCTACAAGCTCACAACACCTACGTCTTGCATTGCATTGTGAGCTTGTTGGTTGTTAAACTAGAGGCTAGTTTAACGCCAAAGCTCCACTGCAGCCATCCGGTGCCGCGTCAGCGTTGGACAGCGTGAAAAAAATAACCAGGGGGAATTTTGAGGTAGGACTCTGCCACCGAACACAGCGCAATTCAACGCAACGTCGGCAATGGAGCACCCTTCATTGATTAAAAAGGGAACATTCCCTGAATTGACGATGACGCAACGCCCGATGGCTGCAGTGGCGCTTTGCCGTAATGGGTCTTAATTGGCTAGTTAAGCCCATTTATACCTTTAAAACCGGTAAAGCATCTGTGTCATTTTAGATATCGTCATGTATATAGCAACAGGAATATTCCAATTTCTTAAAAAAAAAAAAAAAACAACATTTCATGAAAACTTAGGTTAGGATTTAGAAGGCGTTTTCTTTTAATCGGCCTCAGGTCTAAATGGGCAAGGAGAGTAATTTACCTGCAGGTCTCTGATGTCAAACGGCTCTTCAAAGATGTAGGCAGCATCTGCGCCAGCAGCCAGGCCCCCTACACTGGCCAGGTACCCACAGTATCCCCCCATGGTCTCAATAATGAACACACGCCGCTTGGTACCGCTGGCTGACTGCTTGATACGGTCACAGGTCTGTTATAGGCACACACAGAGGAGTACACGCACGCACACATACAGTAAATACACGCATATGCATTCACACACGCACCCACAAATTAACAACACATATGTACACAAACTACTACATTATGTGACTCTAAAATTATATATATATACGTGTATATATATATATACGTGTATATATATATATATATATATATATATATATATCGTCGTTGTCGTGTGGAAACCTTGTATGTCCAAAACCGTTCGTTTTTATCCTTTAAAAAAAATGTACTAAACTTGTGAAAACAGCCAATCTAAAAGTGGCGTTGTGTGCTTGTAGATCTGCTGTTTTCACTACTTTTGTGCGACAGCCTTGTCTGATGAATCGGGGCTTTACTTCGCGAAAAACGTACAAATTTGAAACTTGGAGATACAAGGTTTCTGCCCGACAGTGACGATATATATGTCAAGAGTATTTCTTTATGGGTGTCTTAGTTATACATATTTAGAAATGTGAAGGGTTTCATTAGTTCATGTTAGGAATATTAGGTTCATATATATCATGTTTGTTACATTGAGACCACCATAACATTACATTTGGTGCATCACGGTTTATATAAATGAAACATGCTCATTTCAAACTTAATAATGCAGCTTTCTCCAGATCCCACTGGAGTCCCCTCCATGAGGATGGGACAACCAGCTGGAAACCATTTGACATCAAGGACAGAACACAAAATTGACTTTGAGCTCAATATGCCATAATTTCATTACAAGCCTAATGTCAGTGAGCTGGAAACAGTGCTGGGCAATATGACTTTAAGTGATCTCACAATGTGTTAGCATCGATTTGCAAAAGCTTTGTTAATTTATTACTTTATTTAATAACTTTAAATAACAGAATTGCAACTTTAAATTCAAATGTTGTGTATTTAATGGGTGACAGAGGGATGTTTTGAATATATATATATATTTTATTTCTTTTAAGGCTACTCGATGTAACTTTTTAGTGAATGTTATTTTGACCAATCTGTACGGTAGAGTATGTTAATACAATATAACTAATACAACTGTGGGGGTTGTATTTGGTCTTACTGCTCTTCTATTGAGACTCTTTGATCCTGTGGTCTGGTAGGACCACAACTAGTTGACCAGTTGCTGCTGCCACAAAGTCAAAATGCATGCTTTTCATTACCGAGTAAGATTGTGTGCTCTATTAGCTCAGTGGTAAAAAACTTGCAGTCTCATATTGGACCTCTAGAAATACTGCCCAGCACTAAGCAGCACTAGGGAAACCACTGCACTGAATAAACAGAAAGCAATCAGCACTTGAGATCACATCATATATATCAAGGTCATGGAATTCATTTCAAGAACATCTCAAGCGGTCAAGCTGTGGCAGCGGCGGCGGTTCGGTCGGAACACCCTTACCTCCACGATGGCATTGAGGGCCGTGTCTGCCCCGATACTAAGGTCAGTGCCGGGAACATTGTTACTAATGGTGGCGGGCAGCATACACATCGGGATGCAAAACTCCTCATACGTAGCCCGAGCCTCATACATCTGCAGCAGACACTCAAAGGCCTGAAGCGGCAGTAACAGCACACACACAGTGAATGGGTTAGAAGGACTGGAGGCTAGCGCTGGGAGAGAGATTCCCAGGTCTCTCCCAGGGTTTCTGGAGCGTACCTCTGCCATTCAGACTACCTCCGGTGTGATAGAGGCTTTAGATTCCCTTTGGCAGAAAGCAGGGAGTGAGGGGAGGATGAGAGGGAGGTGATGGTGGCCAGTGCAGGGAATGAGATGGAAATGTGGAAGAATAGAGCCGAGAAGAGACTGGAAACATCGAAGAGAAGAGAAGAGAAGAGAAGAGAAGAGAAGAGAAGAGAAGAGAACAGAAGAGAAGAGAACAGAAGAGAAGAGGACAGGAGAAAAAAAAGGAAAGCAAAGAAAAATAAAGGAAAACAGAAGAAGAGCGGAAACAATGGAATGCAGATGACCAGGAAGATAAAGGTAGTTAGAGAAAGAATGAAGATGGCCTTAAAGAGAAAGACGTAATGGGGAGAAAAAGGAGATTTTGCTTTAGACTAGGAAGGTGTGAAAGAGAAGAAAAGAGGGCAGGGTACACGGTGTGTTCGTTTTCTGTGAGTGAATGAGTGAGAGTGTGTGCCTGACTGCATGTGTGTGTGTGAGCGTTCGTGCAGGCATTGGCAGTACAATGCCGTGACGCTGTATATGGAGAATGGCCTAGAAAGGATCACTACAATGGCAACATGGTAGAAAGGGTAGACTCTGGGAAGACTTGAACCGTTCACTTCCAAATTCACAGGAGGAGGATTATGATGAAGAAGATGATAGGAAGAAGAAGTTGGTCCAGCCATGACTTGGACTGGTTGTTGTGGGTCATCATATCACAGGTTAGTACATGGTGAATGGTCTGCCTCCTGTTGGTGGGAAGCGGAAGTCCCCTGAGAACAACATCCGAGATGGTCTGGTCTTTTTGCTCCGACTCCGCTTTGCCACAACAACAGACATGGGTGGTGGGGTGCTAACATGAATCTGAGCTTCGGTGGGATGGTCCCTCCAATGAAACCTTCGGGACATACTATCCACAAGTTTCCCCAAGTCCCATCGTGCATCGCGCAGAAGGTGTGCGGCAGTTTCCGGCGTCGCAGCCTAAGCTATGCTCTGTTATGTTTCTATTTACTGTTTCCCTTCTCTTTTTCCTGAAAACTAAAAAAAAAAAAAATTGCTATTGCAAAACCTCTAAACCTGTGATGTGACAGTTATTCTGAATCTGATGGTAAGTATTTTAACCCAAACTATAAATGAATATAATAATAATATGGGCTCTATCAGTCAGCTGCCTAATACAAATAAATAGACATATTGACAAACGTCTGTATTTATTCAGAAATCTGTCACAAAATCATATAAACTAGTACAATATTCTGAGTATGGCATTATATTATTAAAGTGGTATACTAGTATCTACTTTTCTATTTGTTAGCCTGGTTAGTACAAGCTACACTGCAATGCTACACCGCCACACTGTTGAGCACACTCGTCGTGATGTTAATGGAGGTGGGTGCAAGCGTGTTTGCGCATACACGCAGGCAGGCACACGCAGGCACACGCAACACACACACACACACACACACACACACACACACACACACACACACACACACACACACACACACACACACACACACACACACACACACACACACACACACACACACACACACACACACACACACACACACACACACGCGCGCGCGCACACAAACAAAACATCAGGAAGAGGGCACAGGAGGAGCAAACATGACAGCATGACCACATTTGCACATAACAGCATGCCTCCATGTCGTCACTCACCTACCTGACGTTGCACCGAGCGACAGACCAGTGAACTACTGGCACGTCACAGGTAGTATTGTGAGCAGGTGTGTGTGTGTGTGTGTGTGCATGTGCGTGAGTGCGTGCATGCACATGCATGTACTGTATATGTGCTCTCTTGGTAAAGCCACAGGCCCGATCACTTACACTAGTGATGGCGTTCAGTGCCGTGTCAGCGCCAATGCTGAGGTCTGACCCTGGCACATTGTTGGACACTGTGGCAGGAACCATGACCATGGGCACGCACAGCTCCACGTATTTCCCGCGCAAATCCAACAATTCCAGCAGTGAGAGGAAGGCCTACAGGGCAGAGCCAAGGGCTTTTAGTGGCTGGAGAGGGGGTGCACTGGTGGGTGGGTGGAGAGGTGCTACTAGCCAGGGGAGGAAGAGAACGAGGGGGAAGACATGAGAGGAGGGAACCACGCCTCAGGGAAGAGCCAGGTCTATCACAACGGACAGCAGCATGAAACAGACAGGTTGCCACTCCACAATACACCTTATCCTAGGAATGATCATTCTCTCAACATACATCAAGAGATAGATATACATCCAAAGCTGGTGAGTGTCTAAAAACAGGAGGAGAGAGAGCGTGAAATGGTTGGAGAAAAGCAAGCTGTCCTTGTTTTTTCCCAAATTGAGGCCAAATCAGTGCGGCTGAAGCGGTTTCACTTCCAGCATTGTTGGTTGGTTGGTTCACTTTTCATTTCGACAGCTTCAATGGCCCAACACACAGTACGGGATCTACTGTAGGTTAAATCACTGAAAATCTGCTGTAAACTAAATGATCAAACTTAACTCGTTGACTGCTTTGCGCGAGTTTGACAAGTTATAGCCAATGGTCCAGGCTGCCACGTGACGAGTTTGACGAGTTCCTTATTTTGACGCAGCTTATGGGTCAAAGATTATTTCCGGGGTAACTGTTGATGATGTCACTGGACCAAAAACAGTGTCAGCAGTCAATGAGTCAAGTGCATTCCCATTCCTCAGAAACGCCTGTAAAGCATCAGTCATGGTTTACAGACATTTCTGAAATAAATGAAGATTAAATAATGTTGCATGACTGAGCGTACATTAGGAATATGCACGAAGAAGCATGTAAATGTAACATAAAATGGCAGCAAGGTTGTGAAATTAACATATACAGTACCACTGTTCATTTTAATTGCTATACATTCATTAATAACTTAAATTAGCAATGCATAAATAGAACTGACATACAATTTATATTATAGTAACTACTTTCAAACTCACAAACTCATAAAACTCATGAAGCATATATTAAGCTTTAGCACTACTGTGCGACTTATCAAAACAATCGCCAGTCAAATTAACAGGGACAAACTAACGGGTTCAACATACCTCAAATCCACCAATAATTAGCAGCGCGTTTATGTTATGTGCTCGCATTTGCTCAGCGATTTTGTCGGCATGCTTCGCAGGGAGTGTTCTGGAGGACAGGAAGAAAGATATTGCAGGGGTCACTTATGTTGTGAAAAAGTATTTCACAAATTTACTGAAAGATGTGAATGGTTTCCGTCCAAGAACCATCTGTCTGAATGATCAAACATATGAGTAGGGCTGTCACAATCATGAAACTTTACTTGACGATTAATTGTGACATAAAATAATTGTGATTAACTTGCAAATTAATTGTGTTTGCCTTTGCAAATAAAGATTGCACAGGGTAAATACAGTATGACAAATAACTTAAATATACAATAAATACATATCAATAATAAAAAATATATAATGTAGTACTATTATCAAAATAGGCCATATTTGACCATTTTATTAATCTAATTAAATGTACTGTAAATGGACAATCTACAAGTTCACATCTTGTCGCATCGTGATGCGTTGTGAGCTTGAAGGGTTTGCTATTTTTAGTTTCCACTGTTTTTGGAAATGTTTGAAGATATGAACACTATTCCACGTGGAAACGATTCTGACGATTATGCAAAAATAATTTTGTGGGGTCCCCAGATGATTAGATTAATGTCATTTTTTTCCTCACTCAACGGTAAACAACCCAACAGACAGTATAAGTGTATACAGGGTATCTGCACATTTATAACGTGACAATTTAAGATTTTTCAAGATTTAATACCAAATTTAATACAAAACTGGCCAAACTGTTAATTATTAAGTACCTGTAAGCAAGAGGCGAACATTGTGAAAATAGCCGATCTACAGTATATGCTCACAGCGCCTCGTAGTGCAAGGCGTTGTGAGCATGTAGTTTGGCTATTTTCACAATATATCTATCTGCGGAACCGAGTCACATTAAATGTAATACCTACAATTCCAAGTGCTTGTCAGGGTGGGCGTACCCAGTACAAATATGTTTATTTTGGGGGTCACAGCCTAAAAAGGTTTGAGAACCCCTGGATTAAATCATTGCGACCGGGAGATTATGAAGTGATTGTGACAGGCCTTTACCTCTTGGTTCCCAGCAGGGATCCTCCTTGGCCTGTCCATCCGCCAACATCAGACCACTTGATCTCCTTGATCTGAGGGGGGAACAGCAAGCATCAGTGGTTTTATTGACTTTTTCCCCCATTTTAAAATAAAGAACATACAGGGGTATTGTACATAAAAAAACACAAAACAAACAGAGAAACAAAACACAACGTACAACAAAATACAGCAAGACAAAACAACCCTAACATATACCCACTAGAGATGCAATTTATGGCTCTTTGAAGTGAGCCAGAGCCATGGATCTGGCTCACTTAAAAGAGCTGTTCAAAAGACTGGCTCATTTGGCTCATTGTATATTTACATATTTTTAAGAAGCATTCGTTGAAACATGAATCCACGAGGTGGCACCACATTCCTCTGCTGACAGACAGTTGAGATCACAATTTTGTAGTTACCTATTTTATAAAACGTGTGTGTAAATTAAGCTACCTTGACTTGTGTTACTAAAAAAAAAACAAGCAGGCAACAATGAACTCGCTCCTCCCCTTGTTCTCTCTGTCTCACTCACTCACTGTACTCCGTGCAGTCAGTGCTCAGTGGAGTAGCAAGGAGGAGCTTTTGTGTTGAACCTCCCCACCCCCCCAAAGGAACGGCTCCCAACTCTGCGAACCGGATCCCATCGTTTACTTCAAAGAGCCGTTCAAAGATTCGATTTGTTCGTGAACGTCACATCTCTAATACCCACCCACCCACTGGCCCTGGGGGGGAGACGATTGAAAATGTAGTATATAAGATAATAGGGAAAAAAATAGGGGAAAATAAATATGCACACATACACTTACACATATACATGCATACACATACATGTGTATTTCCCTCCTGGCCCCCAAACTGCAGAATAAACTCCCTGCTACAGTTAGAACTACAGACTCACTCCTAGCTTCCGCCGTGGACTGAAGACTCACCTCTTCAGACTCCACCTAAACACATAGCACTACTGTAACACTCCCTTCCCTCGATGACCATAAACGAAGGGTGATTAACTGATTAGGTGCGTGGTCTAGCTATGCTATCGTTTTGTGCAGCGGACCTTTGGTGTGGCCTTTGAAATTTGGCAGTGAAGTCACGATTTAAGGACTTTTAAAACCTGTTTAATACCTCAAAGAATAAAATAAAATAGACCATTACAGCATCAAAAATAATCAACAAACTATATAAAAACTGGTAAAACATTGGCCATTTTTTAAGTTGAAAAAAAAAAAAAGTTAAGAACCAATTAACCAGTCTGCTTGAAAAGTATGCATCTGTAGCAGCTAGTTGACAGTGCAGAGAGACATAATTGCCTTCCTTTGATCCAATACAAGGGGCCATTACTACTTATTGGCATCAGCTGCCAGCTGGACACAGAGTCTGACACAATCACCTCCCCTCTGCAGGGCTCTGTGTCTGTCTCATTTCTCCAAAAGCCCTTGAATATGATTGAAAATGATTAAGGATTACTGTGATTATGGTAAGCTTACGTTTCATATCGCATTCACCTTACCTGTAACTTTCACTACTCCCAGAAAATATTTTTTTTAATATTTTTTTCCCAATCTCCGATCTTATAAAAATGACCATATCGGCGGCCGATCCGATCACGTGATCGGGATCGAGCAACACTAATTCCTATGCATTTGTTGTAATGTTGTATTGTTGATGTACTGACATATTATCTTGCTTATTATATTGATGTATTTACCTGCTTATTGTAAGTCGCTTTGGATTAAAAGTGTCTTCTAAATGCCTAAATTCTCTCAAAGTATGAATGAATGGACCATTGTAAAGCGCTTTGAGTTAGCAACTTGCTTAGAAAAGTGCTATAAAAATGCCATCCATTGAAAATGCCATCCATTATCTCAGAGATATCTTGTTTAATTAGACCCTCAACTTGTTCATTTAATATCTAGCCTCACGTTAATTAACTCATTCGACTCAAGTCATTTGCTGTTTGTGTGTGTGTGTGTGTGTGTGTGTGTGTGTGTGTGTGTGTGTGTGTGTGTGTGTGTGTGTGTGTGTGTGTGTGTGTGTGTGTGTGTGCGTGTGCGTGCGCGCGTGTGTGTGTGCGAGGTGTGAAGTTGCATGTCCAAGGCCCCTGCAGTATAGCATTTATACTCACCATATACTAGTCACCGTGGAAATGGATATTTCCATATCCATTTCCACGTAATCTTGTTAGGGCCAGTTACCCATGAATGCTAGCAGGCCGTAGAATGCCAACCAATCCCGGTGATTGGAGTTTTTTGACACAAGATACCTCCTGTGACGTATGGTAACATGTTATGTAATGTAGGGGACATTTAGAATAGAACCTGAAAGGGCAATGAGAACAAAGGAAAAGGCAGGAGAAACCAGTTTGCCAGGGGTCAGATTACAGTTAATGCAGGCTTTCAGCTGCAGGTAACTTTTTCCCCCCACATTCAAATACTAGTCCAGCGGTTCTCAACCTTTTCTTGATCAGGGCCCACTTGAAAATCTCAGAGCATGCTATTTTAATGATCCATCAATCCATTCAAAAGTGTTCATTCTGTTCAACATAACAGCTCATCTGCTATTCCATAATGTTCTCCCTCAGTCAGTAGTTTAGTGGGAGGGTTTTACTGCCCTCTGTCTGTGTGATGTTGTACTACGATACATTTGAATGTGTGTGTGTGAGTGAGTGCATGCTGTTTGTATGTTAATCTGGGTAGATTAGCCCTGATAGTGTCTCTGGCTCTTTGCCAGCCAGACGGCTAAAAACGATTGACTTTCGTCAGAAGCCAGTTCTTCAGATGGATTATGGACACGTATAGTATATACTTTTATTGTTCTATTTTTACTTATATACACCGGTTTCGGATTACTATTCCAAAAAGTAAACAGAACCGACGCAAAAAAAATAATAATAATCAAGTATATAGTATAATCAAGTATGATATTTTTGTGGATTAATAAGACTGAAATAGGGCTCTGCAATTAACCAAAAATATATAAAAAACGAAATGTTAGGTGAGCCAGAGCTGCCATACATACCTGTCCCTTATAGAATCCCTCAAAGCCATCGCTGACAGCCAGCATCCTGTGGCCCTCGGAGATGCCCACTCTGACGGCAGAGCGGACCGCGGCATTCATGCCCGCTGCGGGCGCGCCCACGTTCAGCACGGCCACGTTGAAGCCGGTCTGAGCAGAGACAACACAGGAAGGCAAGGTTAGCTGTGTGTTAGCTGCCTGTAGTAGGTCTACATGCACAATGACCAAGTCTTAATACATCAGAACAACCCGAGCCACAGCTTTTTTAAGTGGGACCAACAGGGGCCACCAATTGGAAAGGAGAGGACAATGGAGAATTTAAATGTATAATATTACTCTGATTATAACCAATCAGAGTAGCGCAAAGGTGATACGCCCGCCCTACAATTCACCCTTTGTCAAGTCCCACCCGTTGTCCCGCCCCTCTTTGCACCCATTGGTTGCTGACTTGCTGTATCTTGGTGGGACAAAAGTCCTTTAGGGCTCTATTATGAACCAGGTCTTATGCCTTATGCCTTAACTTCTTTGCCTTTTCTTTTTTACTATATAGACATATTTTTTTAATATTTCAAATAGATGATCTGCAAGCTCACAACGTGCAGATGTAGATCAGCATTTGAAGTATTTAAAAATGTTTTTCAAAATAGTAAAAAAAGGCAAAGAAGTTAAGGCATAAGGCATAAGACCTGGTTCATAATAGAGCCCTTTCTCTCCATTCACTACCATTGAAATTCAGTTGCTTCTTATTGTTATTTTGTGTATTCAATTCTCATTTTAAACTTGGTTTCAGTAAAAGGGTGCCTCTCATGTGCAGTATAGTGACTGGGCATGTTTTTAAATGTTTTTATTTCTCCAAAAATGATGTTTTAGCAAATTCAACATAAAAAAAGGCAGAACTAGGGCGGGACAAGGCAGAAAGAGCCTCCTGGTTGGTCAGTCAGGGACCAATTAGAAGGCTCACAAAGGGTGAATTGCATACTGGGTGCTGAGAAAAATGTAAATAGCTGAGCAAGGCTAGACCCTATCTGCTGCCTTTTGTAGCAATGGCAGATAGAGTATCGCTGCGCTAGGCTACAAACCACTTTCAACCGTATTTTGTCATCATTATCAAAATCGTTCAAATTGTTAAAAGGTTGTGAGTGTAAAGCAGATTGCAATGAATAGGGGGCTGCAGCCAGAGGATATGGTTATTTGGAGGTCCTTGGCACAGAAATGTTTGGGAACCCCTGACACATGCCACAGTGTTCACATAATAAATATTTAACTCCAAACATGCGTAATATTATTGTGAAATGTTATTTTGGTCTCCAGAGACAAATATACACACGACATAACTGAAATGGCTGCCATGCCTTGGGTGGGGCTTTCGAGCAGAGGCAGATGGAAGCGTGTGAGAGAAAAGTAATTCAACAGCAGTAGACAGGACACCGATAGCTGGTTTCTGCTCTGTTTGTTGCCACACGCTGGGCCTGCTGTGGTTATTAACTGAGATGGAAGGGAGAGCCAGCAACACAGCACGGAGCCTGGCCAGGTTGCTTCTTACTCCTCGCTGCTCTTGGGTCAACGGTAGCTCCTCCTGAAGCACAGCAGCAGGCTGACAGAGCTTCCAGAAAGGTTGAGCTGTCACCCCATGGTGGGGGCCAGGTGTCACCTCAATGCGGGACACTACATCTGAGCTACTGCTGCTGATTCAGTGCTGAACCAAATAGAACATGTCTTACAGACAGAGCTACTGCTGCTGAACCAAATAGAACATGTCTGACAGACAGAGCTACTGCTGCTGAACCAAATAGAACAAGTCTTACAAACAGAGCTACTGCTGCTGAACCAAATAGAACATGTCTTACAAACAGAGCTACTGCTGCTGAACCAAATAGAACATGTCTTACAAACAGAGCTACTGCTGCTGAACCAAATAGAACATGTCTTACAAACAGTGATCAGCCGGCGCTCGGGTGGCACAGTGGTAAAGTCCCTGCCCACCACCATGGAGGTTGTGGGTTTGAATCCACCGCAGTGCATACAGTATGGCTTTGTCGGGCATCAACCGCGTGAATCAAAACAGCAACGCGGTTTTCGACAATGGAAAAGGGGGGAGCATTTGTTTTCGGTGGATATGACAGAGGCACGCCGGCGTTATATTATAAACACAATCTGATCTAGCAATCACGACATAGGCTATTTATTATAATCACTAATTCACTATGAAGTGTCTTTAATTATAATTAAAGTAAAAATAGTCAAATAACAAACAAGGACAAATTGTTCTGCCCAACCTTATCAAACCAAAATGCCTAAACTATTGTAAATGTAGGCCTATTATAACTATGATAATGGTTCTTAATTAGTCCCAATTATTAAGTATAATACTTGACCTTATAAAGTGTTTATGATTATATATGTTATGAAACATCGCATAGTCGAGCGTTGCGAGTCTGCGACGGTCGCATGAGCCGACTCAGCGCCGTTACCGGCTTATGTGCCGTTATGGACAGAATAGTAAATCTTCATCCCCCCGAATTTCGTCACCTCCACGCTGTCCAGGCGAACACAACGGATCGCTCCCTACCTCCGGTTCAGCAAATCACAAGCTTCCACTGGCGATACTGCGTTGCTGTTTTGCTACACGCGTCTGTACGAACACAACTGTCCCGTGTTCGCGGGAGGGTAGCCGGAGCGGGGAGGATCATATTTATCATTGCATGTATTCCTACGGACTGGGGCGGCACCTGTTGGGCGGGAGGAGTAGGACGAAGGCTCTACGTCCTCTCGGTGGGGGCTGCTCACTGGCAGGTGAGCCAGTAGGATACAACAGCAGGGAAACAACACAGAAGAGTGTGTGGGGAAGAATTAACTGGCAATAAAAAGGGGGCAAAAAATAATCAGCTTTCCTACTGTCCCTTAGTTATGTAAATTAAGCCGGCAACTGCAACACGCTGTGATCTTGTACTGTATCTATTTTTCGAGAATCTTTTGCCTATAATGACGGTAAAGCGGGAAGTGAACTACCTACTCTGTTCTTGAGGAAACAATTCACCCTTTGTCAGCCTTCTGATTGGTCCCTGACTGACCAACCAGCAGGCTCTTTCTGCCTTGTCCCGCCCTGGTTCCGCCTTTTATAAAAAACATGCTGAGTCACTATACAGCCACTGAGCAGCTCCATTTTGCTGAAACCAAGTTTTAAATTAGAATTGAACACACAGAATAACAATACGAAGCAACTGAATTAAAATGGTAGTGAATGGAGTGTCCCACCAAGACACAGCAACCAATGGGTGTGAAGGGGGGCGGGACAACGGGTGGGACTTGACAAAGGGTGAATTGGTGCATTATGTCCCCACCACAAAAGGTTATTTTACAACCACAGCAAGGGATGGTTGTGTGTTACTACCCAAAGAAGGCTGCAGGCCTGAGACCGCTGTCTGCTCATAATATTAGAGGCTGCTGTAGCTGAGCAACGCAAGACACTATTTTGTACTGTCGGAGGAGAAGGGTGTCATTAAAAATGGAACATCCCAGAGAGGATGAGGGGGGTGAGGCTAATGGTATTCTAGTGTCAAATACTGTACACAATTCAAGTCACTGCTGTTCAAAACCGTTCCTTTTCAGGATTCAAATTCATAAGTCTCATGAGACACCCTCTGAGTTTGTAGATCGGCTATTTTTTGCTACTTTTGTGTGACAAAGTAGGGCATAATTTTACGTGTAGGGGACAAATACACAGACAGATATACACACGCACATTCATAATGTCTTTAGGTGTGCCAGTCCCACACAAGTGTCAAATTGTCTGCAGTCTACTTACACTGACAATCTCCGATGAGGGTTTATTGTGGGCCAGAAGCTTGTATGTCTTCAGGTTGTTTTCAAAGCTCCTGCAATAACACAACAAACACATCACATATGCATATTGGGCTTGTATATACAATGAATTAATGGCTATGCATTCAGGCCAAGGATATGAGATTTCATATTGTCTGTGCATATAGAGAATCCTCCATGTTAAACAGGTGATGTTGATCACATATGATTTTCTGAATATTCAATATATGTAAATTAATTGACTAGTAAAAGCTATATAATGTAGTTCACCAGGTCCCCTATCCTCCCCGGCAATCTACAAGCTTCACATGTCATGTCCTTTACAATAGCAATGGCCACAGTATTGCCATGTCTGCATGTAATTGCTTATGGACAACAAGAAAGAAAATGGTACATCATTTAAGCTGGAAGTAGTAACTATTTACATACACATTTATTTAATACACCCATGGGAAATTGAAATTTCCTTTCAAGATAAGATTAATTCCTAAGTAATTCATTGATCTTGTCGTTTTCTTAATAGTGCATCTGAGGGCGCAGCTTAATCATGACTGCGTGCGTGTGCGCACACACACACATGGGTTTGAGTGGTTAATCTCCTTTCTCTTTGCCACTACACACGGCGTCCACAGTAAGCCAAGTCACCCGGGCTGCAACGTTATTATCTTTATCTGACAAGGAACCGATGGCTTCCTGTCTGGTGACGGACTGATCCTTCTGTGACAGCACGTCCTCCACGTCCTCAGAGACCCCCTGGTACCGCTGCTCATTAATCCTACCACCAGGATGCTAATTACACCCACCTTGAGTCCATGTTAGAACTGCACACTCACTTCCAATCTTCCACCGTAATCTGAAGACCTCTTCAGACTCCACCTCAGCCCATAGCACTCTACTCTCCCCACACCCCCTTCATGCCACCTTTTGCTCGATGGATGCTAGCGACTGATGTGGATATGATGACCACGCAGACATACCTTAGTCATTTGTTCTGATGTTTGTTGTTACTTTCATTGACCAAAATGTTAAAAGTAATTTTTTTCCCTCGCGTCATCAGCACCCACACCCTAGGTGGGGTTGGCGAAAGGGCCTTTCTGTGTGGAGTTTGCATGTTCTCCCTGTGTCTCCTAAGGTAGATACCCTCACAAAAACATGCACTAATCCTGGTCTCTATAATGCCTCCCCCTGGCCAGCCGGGGCGCCTGATGGAGGGGAAAGGAATTGGTTGGAATAACGTGTTCCTTCCACGCGCTACGTCCATACCGGAGAAATCCCCCCTGTCAGGTGAAAACAAACAACTTGGACTACTCATGGATAGAAGGAAGCATGAGGTCAGTCCGTTGTCTCCCCAGGCACGACAGAGGAAGAGCAGAGCCCAGGATTACATAGCTTAGGCAATTGGCACTGTGGTGAAAAAATGGTTTACAAAATCGTGGGATAAAAATGAAGGAAAGTGTAATTTCGATAGCATGTTATTTAGACAGATGGTAGGTTCATTGTTTACCTGTGATCCTAGTTTACTGCGGCACTACACTCTCATTGCCGTGAGGATATTGCAAGTGGTCGCCCAAATAAATGGCAAATTTATCACTAAGATTGTAATGACAATATAAATATATTTTTATACAAATGTGTTATTTATTTTTTCTTGAAAACCATGAAGTTAGTTTTCATTGTGAAACCGCTAAATGGGAATTAAAAGTATACTAAATTAGTTCTATTAATGCAAGCCGTAAAACAATCGTTTGATTGATGAAATAAAAAATAAAAAATAAAACATGAAAATGCATGCAGCCTGTTCATCTGATCACTGAACACGGCAGCCAATAGATCACGTGTTAACGGTGGGTCTAACATACAGTAGCTAGGGGAAGAACTATAGACAACTAGTTAAAACCCATTTAGAACGGGTACACATTATTGTGTATTATTAATTTATGCTTTAACAATTGAAAAATAGCAGATATACATTACAAGCTCACAGTGCGGCACCGAGTGCCGCGCTGCGAGCTTGTAGATCTGCTATTTTAGAAAAATCGTGAACATTTGAATTTTGACCCTATTTTGACCCGATTCTATAAGTGTCTTTTGAATCCTTCTAAGGTTTTTTGAAAAACCTACAGTATGTTTCTATGTCAGCAATCTGGCTCGCCATCGTCAAAGAAAAGGTCCTTTTCACTTAACTGGAGCTCAGTTAGTCTGTTCTCGAGAGACTACTATGTCAGTGGTTCTCAAACTTTTTCATGTGAAGGACCACCCAAATGATATGTATTTGGCCACGGACCCCCATCTCAAAATATTTAGTTCCAGGGACGCCCCAGAGGCAAAATTTTAGTTACAAACCTTCGCTTTAAAAATACATATATTCAAAGATTTGCACACATTTCCATGACTTTTTCAAAAATAGCAGATCTACAAGCTCACAGCGCGGCACTCGGTGCCGTGCTGCAAGCTTGTATATCTGCTGTTTTTCAACAGTTAAAGCATTCAATAATTCTAGGCCTAAATGGGTTAAACCAAGAGAACCAGGTGAATGGAATCAACTACCAGGTAAGAGAGAAGACCAGTACTAGACATCATCCAAGGCCCAGTATTGGGCTCCGATGCTATACTGTAACGTGTAACCAGTCATCATACCTTCCACGGAGCTTGACAGCCTCCTCAAACTTCTTCTCGTCCATCGCCTTCTGCACCTCTTGAGTCTACGGAGGAGAGAAAGATCGGGTGAGGAGGGCGTCCGCTGGCCTTGCGGTCCAGGCGCATACCACATAGGCTCTGATGCCTGACATTGTGTTGCTGGTTCGAATTCCGATCCCGACAACTGTGTCGGGTGTCCCATGACCTCTTTTATTTTTGTTATTCTACTTGTTTTTTGTCTTTCTTGTATTGTATTGTAAAAAAAAATGTTTGAAAATCTCTGAGAAATAAAGAGTTAAATAATAATAAGCTGTGTCGATTGATGCAATTGTTTTTTTGGAACATGACACTTTGCTATCTGATCCAACAATACCCAGAATTTATTGTGAAGGCTTGGTTCTTGAAGCAGTTCTCAATGCCACTGCCCTGGGTGGCAAAGGGGACAGAACATTGCAGCACCTTTTTATATCTTGCACACACATGTCACCGTAAAATCTGTGGTGCTTTCAAATTTCCTGTTGTTGATGGACCATGTATTCACTACTACTCCTACCGATGAAGACATGGAAATAAGGTTGATCAACAGTTTGATTATTCATTTAACACATACCCTGCCATTTGACAATACCTTCGTACTCTCATATGCCCCTGTCTCCAAAGACTTCTATGTAATTCATAGTGCACGGATCATGCACACCCATGCCTAGATAATGCACCACGTGTGTCCACATTGCTCACAGCTTTCAAACAAAAAAATCCGAATGGAAATCCGTTCAGGCATTCATGAGTTAGCAGCCATTATGTTTTCCTAAAATGTAAACAAATATGGCTGCCATGTTTGAAAGATGGGGTTGCTATGGGGGTTAAACATGCAATTTCGCGATTGTTATCATGCCTACTACATTTTTTGGGGTCAAAAAATGTTTTTGAAAAAAAAAATCTTTGAAAAAAAAGAAATTCTCTGGACTATCGGGCCTGGCAGGGAAAGACATTGAAATAATCTCGGGACTATCGGGCCTGGCATGCAATGAGTTAATGATCTTCACAGCGTTCATTTTTATTCACTGCAGTTCTACTGGGAGTGTGGGGGGCCACAGTGAAGAAAACACTGATGTAACACTGTTCCCGTGTAGCACAGCAGATTGTGCGAAGTAGCAGTAGGGATTGGGCGACATGACTTCAAATCAATATCACGATTATTTCAAACTTTTGTCTTGATTATGATTAATGAACGATTATATAGATTTTTTGTAAAGATTTGTTTTTGGGCTTTTATGCCTTTGTTAGATAGGACAGTAGACTGACAGGAAATGGGGGGAGAAATGGGGAGTGATATGCCAGAAAGGTCATCCGGATCGGGAATCAAACTATATAGATAGATAGATAGATAGATACCTTTATTATCCCATGGGGGACATTCAGTTGCCCAGAGGTAGCACAGCAGTTAAGGTTACAAGTTAAGGCCACTTTTAACCAAACAGATTCGTGGCCGAATCGGCGGCGGATAGCGGCGGATAGCGTCTGTTGCCGAACGAGAGCTCATCGGTAGGTTTTCGGCAGCGGGTCGGGAACGCTATCGACGGAAAACTGGAAGACTGAACTTGCTCAGTTTTGTAGAGTCGCCCCTGGACGTCGGTGAGTTGTAGCGAGTTGTAATGGACCATTAGTTTGCTACTGCTGCAGCAAAACCAAGCCTAAATAAGCCAGAGACATTTTCCCGTTGCACATTTTAACTAAATATCATATTCACAATCTCAACTCTCAATTTCCTATACTAATCAACTCCAAGGCAACGCTAGTAATAGTGATGTGTGTTGTTTTGGTGTGAGGAGAAGAAAACACCGGACAGGAAGAATCTCCGCTTCTGCTCCGTGGTTGCCAGATTCTGTGAGTTAAACAAGCGACCAGGTCTATGAAAACAAGGCCTAAAGAAGCATCCAGTTTCACCTATTGAGCTCTATTACATTAGCTATTTTCTAAAAGAATGTTGAAAGCCAGGCCAAATAAGCAACTACAATTCCGAAACATGCCCAAACAAAAGTAACCCACAACTAGCAACATTACAGGAAAACAGGATCAAAGTCGCTTGTAACGAGCCGATATGGCAACACAGTGCGCATGCGCAAAACTGTACAGTAATTACAGTCGGCATACAGTCGGCTGGAAAATTCAATGTGCTTAGTTTTTTGCAGTTCTTTGCAGTTCTTTGCAGTCTGTGAACAGTTTGAACAAGTCTCCTGTAGTATTTTCGGTGTGGAGGCACCTTTACAGAGAAGTAAGAAAAAGAAAAAGAGTACTGTAGTGTACAGTCCAAAGAGCAAGCACAAAACAAGATAAATAAAACATAAAGTGTCAAAACCTATTGCAAAAAAACAGAAGAAGAATATATACATAAAGTGACCACGAAACATTCAATGCTCATAAGTGACATGTCACACACACACATAAAAGCTATACTCAAAGCATAACTTAACAAACAGTGCCAAACAAAAACAAAAGTACACATAACATAACATAACATAACATAACATAACATAACATAACACCAGTAAGACTCCCTAATCGGGAGATAAGCGACCGTTGGTCGCTTATCTCCACAAATAGGCCAAAAGTTTGTTTTACCAATTATCAAGACATACGGGCAGTTGACAGTTTGCCATGGTTACTCATTGAAGTTGAATCTCCATATATGGAGACATAAGTTGCTCATACCATAGCAACCATGTTTTTTACAGGGCCTGGGATTGATGACATCAGAAATCTCCATATATGGGCATGAAAGGGATTTTGTTTCTGGAAATATGTCTGTGGGGTGCCACATTTGGAATAAAACACTTACATCACACATCTGGATATCCATACAGCCCATCTAGTTTGCCTGTGTCCATTTATGCCCATATATCTGATGACATTGGGACAATGATCTCCATATATGGGCATAAAACTTATGTTAATTAGTAAAGCCTGGGGATCTCCATATATGGGCATGAGGGGTACCCTAAAAGGGCATCATCTGGGAATAGCAAATATAGTTATCCTAGAAAGTGAAAATCTTACATCAAAGGCCATAACTACCTACCTACCACCATACTGCATTCCTCATTAAACTACCTACCAGTAAGATGCCTATAGGGAGAAAAGCAAAGGGCGAGGTTGCACCATTTCTTGGTCTTCTGGCCAGTGATGTATATCGGACCATTTAACCATAATGGAGACATCTGGTACCCAAAGATATTCACAGATATGGGCTTAATATTGATGACATAAGGGATCTCCATATATGGGCGTAAAAGGGATTTGGTTCCCCTGGCATCACAGGGATCTCCATATATGGGCATAAAATGGATTTGGTTACCCTGGCAACACGGGGATCTCCATATCTCCATATATGGGCATAAAAGGGATTTGGTTCCCCTGGCATCACAGGGATCTCCATATATGGGCATAAAAGGGATTTGGTTCCCCTGACATTACAGTGATGTCAGTGGCTGGTTCTACAGAGGGGATCTCCATTTATGGGCATAAAAGGGAATGTATGTATGATGATGTCAGATATCATAGACGTCATAGGACTTTCACATAACGAATAACTGAGTAAGCATGTAAACCCGTAAAATCTATATTTGGGCATGGCTGATTTATGACCTCATCATGATGACACGAGCAAACACAGCTGAATTGTATAAATGATCAGTGCAGAAACCAACAGAAGTATTTGACCAAGACTCTTCGATTTAAACATCAACAAAGGTGTGACGTTTGTTGATGGTCACAAAGGTGTGACGGACGGACGGACGGACGGACGGACGGACGGCCGGTGGAGGTTTTCATAGTAAACTGCTCCCTGACGGTCGCAATAACATAACATAACATAACAGTCACTGCTAGTCAATGCAGTCATGCAACACAAGTATCACACCGCCATATCAACACCGCAATAATACACAGTACAACCAACACAACCCAATAGTGCAGGGCCAGAAAATAAGTGACCAAAGAATATATATATGTTTTCCTTTTTAAGCAATAATGGGAGCTACAGCAAGAAGCCACAGCAACCCTCTCAGGGAAAAGTATGTTAGATGTATATATATATATATATATATATATATATATATATATATATATATATATCAGTGATTGCGCTAGGATTTTTAACTGCCGGTCACCGTGACCGGCATGATTAAAATTTACCGGACATCTGAAGAATATACCGGACATAATCATTTTAATGCATACATTACAAGCAGGTGCACAAACAGCCAATAGCAACAGTTAAAGTATTAGGCTACTGTAGTTGGGACTGAAAACGAATTGAATGAAAAAGTATAGGCTAAAAAGAAAAAAACGCTTCAATCTTGCATAAGGGAATTAATTATATTGGACTAATCGCGCTGTTCGCGCAGGCTGTCTGCATGTGGCACACGCACACTGCTTTCACAACAACGTCTTTCTGTTGCATCATGTTTCATGCCAACAATACAATACCATGTCTTGACTTCAGAATAATGAAAAGGTTGATAGATTCATCTGGCCAGCAATTAATCCAATACTCACTGTCGAGTGGTGACAGTGCGTCCATGCGCATGTTATGCAACTTTGGGAGAGTTGAAAAGGCTTTGTTCTTCCTACTGTCTCCACTCCATCTCCTCTCCTCATAACTTCAATCAAGTGTATAATGTTTGTTTATGGGTTGATTGCTGACCGTGCGTGCATTCCTTAATTCCCATGGCTTTACATGCTGTGCGTGCATCGCAAACTAACACTGAAATGAGCGAGCGAGAGAGAAAGAGAGAGAGAGAACGGGGGAGCGCGCGGGCGAGCGAGCGAGCGAGCGAGAGAGAGAGAGAGAGAGAAAGAGCGAGAGAGAGAGAGAGAGAGAGAGAGAGAGACAGGCAGCCTGCGCAGAGGAGCAGACAGCGATAATAATAAATGACCATTGGTTTTTCAATCGGTCAGGATGTCCGGGAGGAATTTTATTTTTCGGTCTTGGCCATAAACAATCGGTCAAATCCGGCAATTCCCGGTCTAACGCAATCTCTGATATATATATATATATATATATATTAGCGTTGTGACGGTTTCCGGTTTTACCGGTTTGATCCGGTTTACTTGATGATACCGGTTCAGTTTATGAATACCGACTAAACCGAGTTGGAAAAAAAAGAAAGAAAAGTATCCAATTAAAATATATCTTACAAATGTAAACGTATACTGGCGGTGTCAGGTGTATTTTCCGACAGCATTAAATTCATTCTGTATTGTATTTATTATGTTTGTGTATATACTGAGTGAGTCTATAGTGGAGCGCAGATCTGCTACTGTTGACAGCTCACTGCTCAGACAGCGACCCTGCCTCCTCTCCCCCTGTCCTCTTCATTCAATAACAACTGGATACATGCGCTATTGTTTATAGATGTGGTGGACATTGGACAACGTGTTAGAAGCCACACAGGTCTTCATTGCGTCTTTACAACAATAGCGAAGATTAACGTCGGGGTGAACGTGGTCAAATAACCTTTATTGGCTAAACTACAACACTGAGGAAGCAAGCTAGCCTAGCATGTATGCTATCTGGATACAGTAGCATACATGCTAGCTGTTTGATTGATTATAGCGTTTTCGTGGCGGCGCCGTCCCTTTGGTGGTCCGCTGGGGCCGCGGACCACCACGGCCACCTGTGCCTTGCCCTCCCGTATCCATAGAGGGGCTAGGATCCTCTATAGGATCTGTCTAGGATCAAAACAAAAAAGTAGCCGATCTACAAGCAATCCCAATCCACTGGTTCTCTGTACAGCAGAGCAAACTCAAACACGGCAGAGAGCATTTCCCCCATTCCACAGAAGCAGTAATAGTACAAACAGGAGACATCTCACTGAGAAGATCCATATAGATGTATATAAAATAACAGGTGGCTGTTGATTATGAGGACTCTGTAAAAGTGCTCTACAAGAGTTATAATTTATGGCTAAATCGGCACCATAAATGTGTCCGCTTCTATCTGCGCCCCCAAGTGGTCAACATCCGGTATTACCGGTTCGGTCCGGTTTTTAATTAATTACCGAACCGGTTTAAAAAAAAAATCAAACCGTCACATGACTAATATATATATATATATATATATATATATATATATATATGTGTATTAATCTAAAGAGAAAGTGTGAAAATAGCAGACTACAAGCTCAAAAAGTATCACTACTGTATGTGTCACTACTGTATGTGACACATTGGTTGGATATATATTTTGGGTTAGTTGCCCAGCCCTAAGAAGCAGCCAGCCTTACAACAGAGCCTCTTTGTGCAGGCAGCCTAACATGACATCACTGCTGAGCAGGCCGAGTTCACCCACTCTGGCACATGCTTTGGGTTAATCGTTAACCATAACAATGCATCTCTCTCTCTCTCTCTCTCTCTCTCTCTCTCTCTCTCTCTCTCTGAAGATCATTTTGAACAGGGTGTTGGCTGTCGTCCTCATTGTAACTCTTACTGCCCTGCCCATTTCCTCTAAGAGTCAGCCAGCACATGCAGAGTCATCACTGTGTGTGTGTGTGTGTGTGTGTGTGTGTGTGTGTGTGTGTGTGTGTGTGTGTGTGTGTGCGCGTGTGTGCGTGCGTGCGTGCGTGTGTGTGTGTGCGTGCGTGTGCGTGCGTGTCATGTGTGTACATGTGGTGGATGTGCCTTTTTGCTTGGCATGCGCGTTTCAGATCTACAAGCTCACAATGTGTCCCGACGCGTTGTGAGCTTGTAGATCGGCTATTTTTTGGCAAAGATATGTGTCCGAGGCTGGTGGAAACGGCCAAATGTCGGCAATTTTACAAGGCAGAAAATGCGAAAATAAGATTGATTTAAAATTTTCTTTGTTTTTCGTTTTTGTATATAATTAACAGTTTGAATATAGAAGAGGGTTTTCATTCCATAAGATATCTTTGTTAAGGTCGGTATATGGCAACATTAGTGTAGCAAAGTTGCCTTCTTTGGGAGAGTTTTACTGCTGTTTTAGGAGGCGGAGAATTGAGCTCTTTAGATTTGCATAGCGATTTCACGGGAGCACGATTGGTTTAAGGAATGCATTGTCTCGTATTTCAGCACGCCCATACAGCGTGTTATCTGCTTGTAAACAGTCTACACAGTAACTAACTTCATCTCGCTAATGTTAACGGTTTGCTGAAGACAGTATTTTGGAAGGATGTATTTTTTTTATGTATACATCGTGATCTCAGTCGCTCTCGGACACACAAAGAAAACGTGGAAAATTGAAGCAGCATGTTGAAAACGCTATGTCATCATGAGTCCTTGTGCTGGCATTACAGGCGACACGCTCACTCGTCTGTAGTGAAAATAAAAGATACAGTTTCGCTACTCACCAAAACAAAGACGGATTTGGGGAGTTGAAAGCCTACTTTACTTAGTGGGAACACTCAGAGTTCCCAACATCGCGTCTAAAATACACTTTTTTATCCAGATAACAGAATATTTCACCGGAAGGCAAAATGTGCAATGGACATTTCTATTGACAAGATCTGTAGAGGGCGGTGTGGAGTAACTAAAACCTCCGGTGAAAAAGTTTATTCTCTGGTAAAAAAAAGTGTATTTTAGACGTGAGGTGGGGGTTTCTGAGTGTTCCCACTAAGTAAAGTAGGCTTCCATCACCCTTACGCCGTCTTTGTTTTGTTGAGTAACGAACCGTATTTTATGTTTATTACATGCAGACGAGAGGGTTCGCAGCCGTTCCTGCCTCGCAAAGGCTCATTGGTGACATAGCGTCAAGCGTCTCCTTGTTTCACTGGCTTTTAGCATTAAACTGCTGAGAGACTCTGAACTCACTTACTCAGCGTTTACATTACAAATCATAGTAGGCTTCTGCTTAACACAGTAGCCTACGACCAAGAAGAAGGGAGAAAAAGGAAAGAAAAGCTGCATTCTCTGTCCTGCGGGAAAAACCACAGATCTTCTCGTAATGGACAGCGTATCTCACATCTCAGCCTCTCGTTTGCTGCAGCCCATGAACGTTTCTCCGTTCTGTGTCCGAGCTAGAGTGCCCTAAAAAGTGTGTTTTGCAAGCCCGTCCGCCGCTTCCCACGTTCTTACTACAAAACGTGCTGCAAAAGTGCTCTGTGTTGCTAATGCTCCCAAGAAAGAAAACGTGTAAATCCATTGATCCAAACTGTAGAAGACCGTGCTTCACTGCTTCTGCTTTAGCTGTCTGCTTTATAGTCCAGTAATTTTAGGCCAAAATTAGGCTAAATCTAAAACAAATTGCAATAGTAGCAAACTCAACTGATTTTGTATCCTCAATATGTCCTTAGTGAGAGAAAAAAAGTCCCAAGGGATCCCATCAGGGGAAAGTTTTGAAAACGACCTACCTACCTTCACTTACTATACACTACAGTGTAGTGTATAGTACTATTGCAATTTGTTTTAGGTTTTTTCATAATAATGACTGGACTATTTGCTGTGTACAGCAGATGCTCCGCAAGCTTCGTAGCCGACGTTAAAGAGTACACTGTAAACACTTTCTTTTGTAATAGACTTTTTTTTACACTGTAAAAACTTTTTCTTTTGTAATACACTATTTTAGTGAAAAATAAAAACTACAAAAAGGAGAAAATGACAGGATGAGCATATAAGGAGGGGAGGAGGTAGAAAAGACCACTGGCCACTATTTCTGACATGGCTGCAAGCACTATAGCACAATATATTACCACAGGTCTACTACTAAATAGTAGTTTTAAATAATTGTAGTGGAATAAAAGTACATTTGAAGTTGACAGCTATACCACTGTGGGTGTGGTTTGACTTGGGGGGAGTGATTTAGGGGTGTAGGTAAGTACCTATTGTCCCTCCCATTGTCACACCCACTTCTGGCTACCTAGAGGTGTCAATGTTCCTGGCATTCAAATGGCTTTTTAAGCACTTTGGGGTTTATGGTGCAACAAGTTTAAAATGTCCATAACTTCTTCAAATATGCTCCAATTTCAACAAATGATACATCATATGAAAGCTTAGATTCTGTACTTGGATAATCTGTACAAAAAAGAAAAATGACCAATGCAGACATAAGGAACAAAGTACCAGACCCAGTCACATATTTGGTAGAGAGTGAAAAAAGGACTGTATCAAGTACATACATTATAAGTACCTTTTACCAATTATAGAAGGTTTAAATGGTACCGGATATGCAGCGCGGCAAATAAAAGGTGAATTGATCCCAGTGCATGACGGAGGACGATATCACGATAAATTAAATCTCCACGATACGATTATCATGAGTGTTTTTTATCACGATAAATGATAATATCGTTTATCGTCCCATCCCTTCTACATACACCAGTGGAACTAAGAGAGAGGTGTGAGGTTGCACGTCCAAGGCAACTAACTGGAGTATAAATATCCATTTCCATCGCTCCAGTAATACCGTTAGGGCCAGTTACCCTAGAAAGCCTGCAGACAACAGTGCACTGTGGAGGTGGATCTGCGGTTTAATACAAGTGGATGCTAAGCTAAGCCAGTGGTTCTCAACCTGTGGGGTCAGGACCCCCAGTGGGGTCTCCAAATTATTTTTGGGGGGTCCTCAGATGATTAACTTAATGTGAAACATTGTTTTCTCGCTCAACAGTAAACAAAACCAACATAAAGTTTAAGTGTATAGAGGGTATCTGCACATTTCTAAAGTGACAATGTAAGGACTTTAATACCTTTAGCACCTCTAAAATGACCAATTAAACACTGGCCAAATTGTCAAATATTCAAGGCAGAAATTGTGAAAATAGCCGATCTACATGCTCACAACGCCTCGCAATCAGCTATTTTCACAATAGAACCGTGTTATACAAAATGTAATGCCTCAACTTTTAGTGCTCGTCAGGGTGTGTGTGGGGGGGGGGGGGGGTTAAAATATGATTATTTTAGTTGAGAACCACTGATCTAAGCGGTGATAGGAGTCTTGGTGGAGTGCAGTTGTGTGTGCAGGTGTGGAGTGCGGCACCTACCATCTGAACACACTCCATGAGCGGCAGACGCACAGACTGGTTTCCAGACAGAGACACCACGCATGCTGGAGTGTTGGCGGTCGTCTCCAGGAGCGCCAGCACAGCCTCCACACCCATGCGACTGGCCTAAACACAAACACACGCACGTTTGTATAAATGTACTTGTGAGGACATGTACTTGTGAGGACATCAACATTTTAGTGAAGTGATTTCATGAATGCAACCGTAACCTGAATCTTTTCCTAACTTAAAAATAAGACATGCTTTTTTTTAGTCAAGCCCAGGAAAATGGAGTTTGAAGTTACAATGGGTTTGTATAGGAAAGGGCGTGTCTGGTCAAATGGATATCAACTATCTAAATGCTGAATCAAGCAACTTGAAAACTCTCTTATCTGGGGTGCTCACAAAAGCCAGAGTAGACACCTAACAACCCCAAATATGTTTGAAAGTGAAATATCCCATTAAGATATTTAGTTTAGAGCTAAAAACCTAGCAGAGCCCAAGGGAATCTGGTCAACTGTCCATGATGGAGACAGCTAGCCTCATGAGCTAAGGAATAAATCTCTTAATGAACTTAACCTAGAAGCAGTGGCCGTTCTCCTCTTTAGACTTCCATGACTAACACAGGATTACACACAACCAGCAGACTGCTGCTAATAGTGAGCTAACAACAACAACGTGGTGAGTGGTGTCAACATGAGTGTACCAACCAGGATGCGGTCTATAGTTACTGTATGAGTGTACCAACCAGGATGCGGTCTATAGTTACTGTATGAGTGTACCAACCAGGATGGGGTCTATAGTTACTGTATGAGTGTACCAACCAGGATGGGGTCTATAGTTACTGTATGAGTGTACCAACCAGGATGGGGTCTATAGTTACTGTATGAGTGTACCAACCAGGATGGGGTCTATAGTTACTCTATGAGTGTACCAACCAGGATGGGGTCTATAGTTACTGTATGAGTGTACCAACCAGGATGGGGTCTATAGTTACTGTATGAGTGTACCAACCAGGATGGGGTCTATAGTTACTCTATGAGTGTAACAACCAGGATGGGGTCTATAGTTACTGTATGAGTGTAACAACCAGGATGGGGTCTATAGTTACTGTATGAGTGTACCAACCAGGATGGGGTCTATAGTTACTGTATGAGTGTACCAACCAGGATGGGGTCTATAGTTACTCTATGAGTGTAACAACCAGGATGGGGTCTATAGTTACTGTATGAGTGTAACAACCAGGATGGGGTCTATAGTTACTGTATGAGTGTACCAACCAGGATGGGGTCTATAGTTACTGTATGAGTGTACCAACCAGGATGGGGTCTATAGTTACTGTATGAGTGTAACAACCAGGATGGGGTCTATAGTTACTGTATGAGTGTACCAACCAGGATGGGGTCTATAGTTACTGTATGAGTGTACCAACCAGGATGGGGTCTATAGTTACTGTATGAGTGTACCAACCAGGATGGGGTCTATAGTTACTCTATGAGTGTAACAACCAGGATGGGGTCTATAGTTACTGTATGAGTGTAACAACCAGGATGGAGTCTATAGTTACTCTATGAGTGTAACAACCAGGATGGGGTCTATAGTTACTCTATGAGTGTAACAACCAGGATGGGGTCTATAGTTACTGTATGAGTGTACCAACCAGGATGGGGTCTATAGTTACTGTATGAGTGTAACAACCAGGATGGGGTCTATAGTTACTGTATGAGTGTAACAACCAGGATGGGGTCTATAGTTACTCTATGAGTGTAACAACCAGGATGGGGTCTATAGTTACTGTATGAGTGTAACAACCAGGATGGGGTCTATAGTTACTGTATGAGTGTACCAACCAGGATGGGGTCTATAGTTACTCTATGAGTGTAACAACCAGGATGGGGTCTATAGTTACTGTATGAGTGTAACAACCAGGATGGGGTCTATAGTTACTCTATGAGTGTAACAACCAGGATGGGGTCTATAGTTACTCTATGAGTGTAACAACCAGGATGGGGTCTATAGTTACTGTATGAGTGTACCAACCAGGATGCGGTCGAAAGCAGATGGGGTCCCTCCTCTCTGGACGTGGCCAAGGATTGTCACCCGAGTGTCGAAGCCCAAGCATTTGACTACAAGCTGGGAGAAAAACGATCAGGTCTTAGCAAACGTTATGCTTTTAGGAGACAACACCAGTGTTTTCTTTTTTATTCATGAAAATGCCAACAAAAAATACATGAAAGGATGACTATACTTTTTTAAGCGAAATGATTCTAATGCATCTATTTTAGAATGTAGACAAATACAACCATCCACTCAGCCACAAAATATAAAAGGAAAAGAAAACACACGAAAGCACACACAAACACAGAGACAAGCTAAGGGAGACAGACAGCACTTCTCATGCAAACATTCCTTCTTATCTGGCACTCATGTTAATGGCGTTGCTTTTAGTTTGAATGGAAGTTGTTAAATTGATCCCGAGCCAGTAGAGAGAGATGCCAACTGAACAATAAAATATCCCAGGCACAAAACTAAAATAAACCTCACCCCAGTGTTTAAATCCAGGACAAAAAGTAGTGCCTTCTCATGGTTGATATATATATATATATATACTGTACACTGGGATAATTATTATTCAAATAAAGAGGGATTATTATCTATGATAGATTATCTCTACAGATACAGAACACACAACTTCTTTCCTTTGTCTTACACATGAAGCATTTCTACCTTCTATATTACTATTTTATCCATTGCTACTTTAACCATCAACCTTATTGGACTGTATATTTGATGTTGACTTTGTGCCTTCCTGTTATTTGGCTTCTATCTGTTTCTTTTTCTTTATATTTAGTATGGTTGCCCTAACAGGTCAACCATACAATAGTACT
The DNA here is from genome assembly GCF_963921795.1 of Nannobrachium achirus. Lineage (NCBI taxonomy): Eukaryota > Metazoa > Chordata > Actinopteri > Myctophiformes > Myctophidae > Nannobrachium > Nannobrachium achirus. Next base: position 22,307,358 of record NC_137828.1, on the reverse strand, counting down.
TGTTCAACATCTTTCCGGATAAACTTAATTTTGCCGCTCCGCCCACAGTTTTGTTGGCACTCACTTCAAATCGACCGGCTTCATTGGGACTCGCCTGCTTGTATTTTGCTAAGAGATACGTTATATAATAGTTAATTTATATTAATTTATTTTAGTTTATTCATTTTCTCCATTGACTTGAATGGGAAAATGCAAAAAATAAACTTTTCCCCAAAATATGGAGATGACTGCCATCATAGATGTCTGACATCATAGACCACATGAGACTGACACAGATATGGCCTTAATATTGTTGACATCAGGGATCTCCATATATGGGCATAAAAGGGACAGGGACGGAATGCATTTGCAAGTGTGACTGTCATCACGGCAAACACACTTGCAATTTCACAGAATTGCATCTTTCTAGTCTAACTCTTCCTTGAAACTTCAAAAACGTTGGTTAGCCTACTCACAGCTACGGTACATTGAGCTACATTGAGTTGTGAAAGCTGCCCTTACCAAGCTACAGTGTGACAGAGCATTCCAGAAGGCACAGTGACAAGTGAGTCAAAGCCACACCAGGGCAATGCACTGTACAGTGGAGTACTAGAAGATGCGGGAGGCAGCACACTGACAGTACACTACAGCACAGTAGTAGAAGTGTTGCAGGAGGCAGTCAAGAGCTGTGCCGTTAACAGTGGGGGGCCGCTGCCATTCTTTCCACATCTAAGCAGCTGTACTTACATTCTTAATATATTCACTGGTAATGGGCTTGTTGTTATGATCAATCGCCCCTTCGGCTACAATTATGATATTGAGCCTTTTCATCCCGGCTCGGTTCTACGATAAAAAACAGACAGATTGAGACAGCAGTTTCTCTTTTGGTAACGCAGGGACCTCAGAAGCACGGAGCCCTGGGAGCATGAGAGCTTGTTCATTCGCAATGAAGCCGAAATGTCATGTACAGTATGCACTGTGTAGTCAGCAATATGCCGTCTACCTTGTTATAATGCATAACCATTGCTTCTATTGCATCCGCCAACTCTGATCAGAATGGCGAGAGTTCCTTGTGGCAATATTGGCCTCATATATTATTGAATGAATAAATTGATCATTGTACAGGTGAATGGCATTCATAAAAAGCCATGTCTATGGGGCCCTTGTGGCTCCTAAATCAGACCTTGTCCGTGCTTCTGGCTTCGCCTGTTGAAGAGTTTTCAGTGTACTCACATCCTTCACTAAACTAGAGGTAATAGGCTTGCCGTGCTTGTCAATGGCTCCTTCGGCGACTATGATAATGTTCAGTCTCGTACCCCGGGAGCGGGTCTGCACCACAGAAGGACAAATATGTTCAAGTAAGGCCAGATTTGTAATTAGCTGCGTTTAAGCAACAAGGTATATTAAACCTAGGGTTGGGATCCTTTAGGATTTTAATTTGAACCATTCTGGTACCTTAACGATTCCCTCTAAACGGTTAGATTCCTTATCGGTACTCTTTAATTATTCAAACAATTTGAAAAAATCCACATGATTTTGGCCATGATTACTTATTTCGGGAAACCAACATTCTGTCACATACTAGTGTATAGCATGCGTAGTATTTTAGTGGTTCTTAAAGTGAGGTCCAGGGACCCTCTGGGTTACTTGAAGCGGTTCCAAATGGACCCTTACAGTTCTGGAACTCTGAGAGGAACCAAATCCCATTTGGTTTCATTTAACCCTCTCTGACTTACATAGTTTGAGAACCACACTGGTATTGTAATTGTATAGCAGACGTCAAGTCTACAACCAAGCTCTGACAGTGTGATAAACCGCTTCTGTGAACGTTGATGGAACCGATTTCCGGATCCTCAATGTTGCATCCGGTTCATCTGGTTCTGGATCCCAACCCTAAGCAAGCCATTAAGGGATAATCAAATGCATAATGTCATAATGCATAATGAAAAGCATACTTAACTCTGCAAAGAGCAGTGCAGTTATCTTTCGAAAAATGCACAGCTCAAAGTTGATTATCCTGCTTATGCCATGGCCACTTACTGACTATTGAACTGTAGTGTTTACTCATATTTTGGGGCAATAATTCTCTGTGAATGGTAACTTTGTGTTGGTGCTATCTGTTACAAACCATGGATTAAACATTACATTGTTAAGTGGGAGAAAAAGTATTAAAGCTTGTTTTCACACACAACTTGTTCAATTAAACAAAAGTTATCTTTGATAATAATATTTCCCTATTAAAGTCTATTTTCATTTGTGAGTGTCTGCCCCAGACACAATGACGTAGGCACCGGAAATTAGGCCTGTCCTCTAAAAATGTAATCGACACGTCGTTTTAAGCCAATTGTTTGAGTCGAGCCGTCAAAAATATATAATTTTTTTATCACACCAGTTACTGTGGTGCGGTATGAGAGCGCTGGACTGTGACTGTCATGTAATTCTTATTGAGTCCATACTTAAACTAGACTTAAAAATAAAATCAGTTCACGTGACTTGAAAGTTGCCTTGATCATATGACAGGGAGCTCTTATTTTGAAGTTTACCGCTTGGAGAGGAAATTCGTCGACGTGTTATTATTCTACTTGGAACTAGAGCTGGCCAAGAAGCAGCAGCGCGCGCGATGCGCTTTCACTTTGACTGCCGTGGGTGTGTGCCTGTGTGGTGGTCTCAGGCTGAGGAATAGCGATGGGCGAACTGTTTTCTTTTTATTATCTCGCACCAGATCGGCAACATAGCTCTTTTGATACAGCAGCGCTGTGCTCTGAGAAAATACAACTTGTGGAAAAATACACAACATGCTGTCTAAGAGATGCATTATTCTCTCCTCCGTTGTTCTACTCTGCTCCACAATTCACAATTACGCACGGCTGGACGCAATCTTATCGTCATTAATGTCCAGTTGTCCACCGCTACTATGTCTCAATATGCACGGTAGTTCATGGATCTAATTCACTTTAAAAGGCTTAAAGCAATGTTCATATTACTGTTTTATTGTATTATGTTGACGTGGTTTAAAAGCTTAATGCACCCCTTTCTTTTTTCTTTTTTTTAAATAAACCGATTCGTCGACGCGTCGGATTAACCCCCGCGACTCGAGTCGACTTGATAAATCCTGAGTCGAGGACAGGCCTACCGGAAATGTGTCGGGAAAATGTTACATATACGTTTTGCAGAACATAAATAGCGGTTCTGAGAACTTATTGTGTTCCAAAATATCATTGGGCGCAAGGACCCTGCAGCACTCCCTTTTGAGCGGCACTTAGTTCCATATATAGACAAACGCTATAATGCCATTAGAGAAGTGACGCCAAAAAGACTACTAAAATGTATGTTATGCAGTATATAACACAGTAATTAATCATGCATATTACCAGATTCTCTGCCAGGGGTTTATGATTTTGGTAAATAAGTTCTGAAGAAGGAGATCTCCGTCTTAGCATTTTTTATTTATCAGCATATTAAGATCGCCGTTGTGCACTGTTCGATCGCGCTACAGCTGGTAATAGTTGCTAGGAGACCAAATAACCCGGAAACAAAACATCCGTTCCCCATTCGGTCCCACTTAACTGCCGAAGAAGAAATGCCCTTTCCTCACCGTTCTAGGTTTCGAGGGGGGAAAATGGCCCCGCCAGCATGAATTTGCGCTTTCGTCACACAGAGTACATTTAACAGGGAAGCGAAACCACTGCACGCTCACACACAGCAAGGGTGTAGAAATCACCGCAAGCAATCGGAGACCACGCTCCACGCTGTGTGTACGCACAGGATCGTCCTCCAAAAACAGGTAAAAAAAACAAAATACCTGGCACCTAACTAGAAAAAAAGATAAGATAAGAGATCTTCCCCTAAGGCAGATAATGTGTTACTTTAGAGTGGTGATGAGAAAGGTATGCTGAGAAGGATTGCTAGATATGTGAGCAATCTAGCAATCTGAAATTAATGCAAACCTTATGACCAATGACAAGGGAGTATTCTCAGTGGCCATGGTATAATAAATAACAGTGACAAACACCCAGAGGAAAGTCTCACCGCTTCTAAAAGCATGATTGTCTAACTAAGGACAAATTAACTCTCAAATACCTGGAACGAGCCCGAGTCGTGTTAGATTTTAACCACTTTAACCATTATTTTATGCTTTAACTATTGAAAAATAGCAGATATACAAGCTCACAGCGCGGCAACGAGTGCCGCGCTGCAAGCTTGTAGATCTGCTATTTTTGAAAAATCGTGAAAATGAGTGCAAGTCTTTGAATATCTTTGACCCGATCTTTGACCCGACTTCTAAATCCTTCTTCTAAATCATGTTGTTCTCAAACTTTTTCATGTCAAGGACCCCCAAAATTACAGGTATTTGGCCGCGGACCCCCATCTCAAAATATGTTGTTCCAGGGACCCCCCAGAAGCAAATATTTGAGTTACAAATGTTTGCTTTTAAATAGATATATTCAAAGACTTGCAAAGAAAAATCATGATTTTTCAAAAATAGCACTCGGTGCCGCGCTTTGAGCTTGTATATCTGCTATTTTTCAATAGTTAAAGCAGTCAATAATCCTAGGCCTAAATGGGTTAACAATGGACAAGCAACTATATATATTTTTGTATATCATGCAAGACAAACCGGGCAAGCAGGAAGGCTCGTCTGGGTTGGTTTTGTTTATAGAAGGAGAAAGATGACATTACCGCAGACAGTTTCTGACACATCTTGTCCTCCCAGCCGTCCTCTGGGGGCATTTCGGGAATCAGTACCCAGTCTGCCCCGCACGCCAGGGCACTCACCAAGGCCAGGTAACTATAAACACACACACACACATACACATATACAGTCATGGAGACATGTAGTCGATCTGCAGTAGACTGGCATGTAGTCGATTATTGCCGTGTTTGTGAATGTACTATGAAGTTCCTTCTTACCCACAATGTCTGCCCATGACCTCCAAGACAAACGTCCTCTGGTGACTGCAAAGACACAAACACAAAGTCACACTTATCATTCCATTCCATTTCTCATTCCTTCAGACAACCGGCAGAGGCGGCAATTTGGAAGACTACCCTCCATGGAACAGAGGGCTGCTTGAACGCCGAGTCACGTTATCATTCTCAGTATGCCGTCTGTATTCACTGAATTTCTTTACTGTCCTGATGTGGAGAGATCATATAGCATGGAGAAAGAATATACCACATGTATACTGTGTAATTCTCCGCTGATTGTGGAAATGTCCGTGCTAAATACACAAAAGCCAAGGACACTGGCACACGCTCATAAGTCACAATATGTTTACATTAGATGTTGACATCATGGGAGTAAGAGGCACAGGTCACTTTACGGCTTCTGCATGCTTCTGCTTGCTCATGATATGTTTACATTAGTTGTTTATAACTGACTAGGTTCTAGTCAGAACCTAGCGTCCAAGCGCCGTAAGCGCCAGGACAATGGACAAAACTCTTGTTGTGTACACACCAGTTGATGTGTATATATGTTGATAAAAAAAAATATATATAGGCCTATATATATAATAATAATAATAATAATAATAATATATTATATATATATATATATATATATTAAGGATGGGACTTTAACTGATTCATTGCGATTAATTAATTACAGAAAATTAACGCGATTAAAAGAAAATAACACATTTTAATCGCACTGTAATTAATTAGATTACAATTTTTAATCGCATCCCAGCCCTAATATATATATATATATATATATATATATATATATATATATATATATATATATATATACTGTGTATTAAATAATGGCTTGTTTTGTTATTAACCCTATCAGTGCCAGCTTTCACCACTAGAGGGCGCCCAGTGGCCAAAGAATTCATCATAAAGATACACTGTTACATGCACAAGCCCTGCGCAGCCATGATGCACCAGAACACTTTCCTCTGTTCATTTACAGGAACAGGATGAGGTTAGCTTGAAGTTAGCTATTGGCTACCAAGCATTTTAGAAGACCTATTTTCGGCGATTTAGCCATGATTAAACCTTGCACACCTCATGGATATGCATGGAACAGAGAAAATGAGCTCTAAAGATCCTGGATTGCATTGGAGTGGATGGTAAATATCGGCGGCGCGACGCTCTCGCGGGCCGTGTAAACAGAATATAGTGGGGTTCCAAAAAAAAAGTAACTAGTTCGGGATAGGCACTCAGGACGTTAATACGGCCCAAATTATCCCGAACTAGTTCGGGATAGGCACTGTATGAGTTAAGGCCTTTTTTTCTTATTTCTTTCTTACAATTACTTATTCTGCTACAATGCCTAAGGAGTCGAACAAACATAAATTGTACTCTTATGTACAGTACCTTGACCTTTAGGTTAAAAATTGGCAAAGTGTTCCTTTAAAGCTGGCCTTACACCTGCTGACTTTCAAATGATTTCATGGTCAGTCAAGTCGTAAAAAAATAAAGACGTGTCAAGGCTCGCTCCCGTCGTTGCTCAATCATTAGGTATGAGGTGGTACTGTAGTTTGACCCGGTTTTCACCCCAACATGAGATTTCCGAGAATAGGTTTGATATTCTCGCAAGTCAAATCTTTGGAGGCATCGAACATCTAAAGACTGAAGTCTTTGAAAAAAACATTATAAAATCTTACAGGTTGAGAGGGTAGTCTTTTAAAAATCTTTCCAAAATCTTGTCAAGGTCTTGTAGTGTATGGGAGGCTTACGGGGGCCACAGAGAACACCTTCTGAGTTGGCAGTGCCAGCCTAACGGTCTTCCATGTATTTCTATGGTAAAGACGCACTGGTGCGCTCCTCTTCCCAGCGCCGGCCATCACATTTTCCTCAGCGCCCGCTGTTTTTTGGTGCAGCGCCCTGGGCGCTTCAAGTTGAAAAAGATCACATACTGTAAGCTCACAACAAGACGCGTTGTGAGCTTGTAGATCTGCTATTTTCAGAGCGCAACACCCGAGTGCAACAAAACATAACATGACCGATTTTACTTCTCCACTAGTCCCTCCCCAACATTTTAGTCTAGTTTTTATTTGTTGACGAAATTTGCCGAGATATTTATTCTTAGTTTGAGTCATTATAGCTTAAAATTTCGTCAGCGAGAAAAGGACGTCATCCTCACCTCTGTGCAGTGGTCATGATGGCGTCCACCACCTCTATGATTCTGTGCAGCGCCGAGTCGGTTCCGATTGTCATGTCCGTTCCGCAGAAGTCATTGTCAATGGAGCCCACCATGCCCACGATGTGCAGGGCATCGTACTTCTGAACCGCCTCCTCATCGATCAGACCTGGTTTTAAAGAAAAAAACACCAGTAATACTCAGTGCTTAATTTGAGGGGGAACCGGATCCGGCATCAATGAAAATAGTGCTGTTTGGTATGTGTTCATCCTTCCAAATAGAGACCTTTTTGGCTGCAGCATTTTTCTTTACAAGTTTATATTTTCATGTTTTTGTTCAATTTCTTGTAATTCTTCTAATGTGGTGCTGTGACAGTGACACACAATACATGGTGTCAGAATTCTGTTTAAATAATAAAACTATATATGTTTTTTGTGCCAGTTATTCAGATTGAACGTTCCAAATTGAATTGTAAGAAGTGAATTGTCGCACGCTCGACAGTTCCCGCGCATGATAGATAGACGCACAGAGAAGAAGAAGAGAGGACAGACAGATATGGAGATAGCCAGACAGATGACCAGACAGACAGAGCCATGCTGTGTAGAGCCAAAATGTCATCTCTGTTGGATTTTCACTATATATACAGTACATACAAATACTGCACATTAACTATGTTTATGCAGTGAAATATTTGCCTTTACAAAATGGTGTTTTGTATTTTTTCTTACATTACATTTTGACAATGAGGGATTATATGTCCATGAAAACCAAGTGTGCAAAAACACTTCACTGACAAAAGTATTTCTCACAATGAGGCCTACTATTATAGTGGACTGTGCTTTGTTGCCAACTGTAATATTTACCTGGAGGCTCGCCGTGTTATTAGCGTCATCAGAACCTGAGCAGCTTGACTCTATGAGTCACACAAACACAAACAGCTGAGGTCAGCTCTGTCTGTGTACTGAATGGGAACCGTCTCATTAACAGCAGAGGTTTTGGCTTGGAATGAAAATCTAACCAGATTAAAACCTTTATCCTTTGAGAGATGGTTTAGTTTCGTGAATCTAGTCACGACTAGGGCTGTCACAATATGACATTTTATATGACGATTAATTGTCACTCAAATAATTGCGATTAACGATTTAATTGTGTTTTTGTCGTTGATAATTACATTTCTGTTCGGCTTTAGGCTTTGAAGTTGCACATGGTAGATATGACACATAACCTAAATATACAAAGAAATTACTGACATATTTGACGACGTTCTACTTAAAAAATAACATTAATAGTGGAAATAGCCGATCTACAAGCTCACAACGCGTCGCGATGCGACGCGTTGTGAGCTTGTAGATCTGCTATTTCCACTATTTCTGAAAAATGTTTGTAAATGTATGAACATTTTTCAACATTCACGATTATGACGATTATGACAAAATATTTGCGATTATGTCAAATAATTGCGATTAGACGATTATGTAATAATTGTGACAGCCCTAGTCACGACACAGAACAATAGAAGCCTGGTGGGAAAGGATTACAACGTCCTGTAACAGGAAGACACCACGTTCAATCTCTGACAATCCGTTAAATTGTACATAACAAAGTGCTACGGCTGTCTTGTCATGAGTCATGAAAGTCGCATAGTTTAATCAATTAATGCATCTAAATAAACAGTTTTAAGTTAATCTCTAGACTAGAGACTAGAGAAACAATCATTCTTGGGGCCTCGAGTCACCATACACCCGCCATAGGTGAAGTCGATCGGACGAACGTTTCTTGAAATATGCAAAGGAGAGAGACATACAGTACAGATTTCTTGAGTTTATAGATGGAGGCTCATGTTTTAAGCCACCTGCTTCTATAATAAACTAACTGATGTTTTATGTTGCTTCTAGACTTCAAGAATTCAAGCAGGTTTTTTTGACAAATGATGTCCCACACCAAGGCCTTAAAGGAGTAGTTCACCACCAAAATGACCTTCTTTCTATTGATTACTCACGCCATGAAGACTTGAGTTGAATAATATTTTTAGTTTTGTGTAGCATTCCTAAGACAAAAAATGTACCCCCATTGATTCCGGATGGGGACCCGAATGCATTTGGGCTAAATTCAATATAATCATTTTTTTTGTCTTAGGAATGCGACAAATACAAAAACATATTATTGAACTTAAGTCTCCATGGCGTGACTAATTAATACTGTAGAAAGAAGGTAATTTTGGATGTGAACAACTCCTTTAAATGCAGGCTGGCCCCAGGGTTTTGACCTGACCCCTCCGCTCTTTATTATGTATACAAAAAGTTGCAGGACTTGTCAAGAGGCCAGTTGTGTCTTCTCCGAGTCAGATCATGAGTATGTGTGCCTTACATGCCTTCCTCAAATGGTATAACTTCCAGGACCATAAAGAAGGAATTACTTGATTTCAGACATACAGTAATGTTGATACATTTTCTTTTTCAGGGTCTGATTGTATAGGGTAAGTAGGTGTTTAGCAACTACTGTCAATGGCTCTGTGGCGATGCAGTCACTTGCCCCCTGTTAACATCTGAAACAGTGTGTGGTTGGTAATGGCTCTGATTTTTCATAAGCTTGCAAGCTTTTCTGACACGTCTGTCATAATACAGTATGTCATGTATGGAAGGACGCTTGCACCCGCTGATGCGCTCGCTCGGGTGCTTGCATGACCCTCTGCAATGCTTTGCGATTGAGGTCAGTACAGTTATATAAGCATCCAGGAGCAGTTTTGATGTGAACAAAAAGATGCTTGTCGAGCGTGGAGCTTAACACTTTTCTTGTCTGTGAGAATATTGTATGCATTTGATTTGATCAAGTATTCATGGAAAGTCTGATTTATTTGCTGGCTTAATGGGTTGTCTGTGAAGGAAAATCATAGCCTAAATGGCATTGTGAAAGTCTGCTCTAGAATAAACCAGCAAAGAGACCTGCGCTCCCTTTGGGAGAACTGGTGGCCCAGAAAGCAAAAGTATTTATCAGCCAACCTGGTATCATTCATTGATTGATTGATTGATTGATTGATTGAAGACTTTATTAGAAGGTCAAATAAAAAGGATACCTCAAAAAAGCTTTTGGGCTTGTTTCAATTGGGGTCCATTTTTAACTCATGTAATGTCCAATGAATGCACTGTAATGTCCTCAGGTAACGTCCTCAGGCCGGTGTTATAATGTGTCTTTGGGGACGCGTCGCTCCAGGCGCAGACGCTTCAGAATAGGGCTGTCAGTCACGATATGACATTTTACATGATGATTAATTGTCACTCAAATAATTGGCGATTAACGATTTAATTGTGTATTTGTCGTTGATAATTACATTTCTGTTTGGCTTTTAGGCTTTGAAGTTGCATATGGCAGATATGACACTTAACCTAAATACACAAAAAAATTACTGACATATTTGACAACTTACTACTTAAAAAATAACATTGATAGTGGAAATAGCCGATCTACAAGCTCACATGATGCGACGCGTTGTGAGCTTGTAGATCGGCTATTTCCACTATTTCTGTCATTTTTCAACATTCACGATTATGACGATTATGACAAAATAATTGCGATAATGTCAAATAATCACGATTAGACGATTATGTAATAATTGTGACAGCCCTACTTCAGAATAGCTTTGGCAAACAGAGGCTCTGTCCACAGCCAGGCTGCTTCTTTTTTTCTGGGCTGCCAGCGCTACTACTGCTGTATTTGGTTAACTCATTCTGTGCCAATGACGGTTTTTGACGGGTTTTTTTCAATAGCCCTGGGTGCCAATGACGGTTTTGACGGTTTTTGTGTTTTTTGTATTTTTTTAAATTTCAAAAAATTTCAAAAAAAAATCAAAAAATCCTGGCACAGCTACCTTGGAGCCATTTTGGCATTTGGCACAGAAAGAGTTAGAGGTTGTGCCATAGTTTTGTACTTTTTCTGTTTTGCATATGTCTATCGAGTTAAGATTACTCTAATAGACTCCCAGGTGTGGTTATAATATGCAAATATGTCTTCCCTGTGTATTTTTGGTTTTGTCCTGAAAGCTGAAAGCCAAAGCCAAAAGGCCCAATTGAAATACTCTGCTTTATAAAGTATAATCCTAATACCTGCTGATCATGCTGTATGGGGGGAAACAAATCTTTTAAAAATCATTGATGAAAATATTGTAACTTTAAAGTCTGAGAATTTAAATTGATTGAATTTAGGCATTTAGCTGACAGTCTTAATCCAGTGCAACTTACAGTAAGTAAGTAAAAGAAAAAGGCTAGGAAAACGGGACACACGGCACAAGAGAGGATTTATGCTCTGTCGCATGGTGCCGTCGTTCGCCGATGTACAAACCCACAGCGCGTCAAGATGAGACACATTGTGAGCTTGTAGTCAGCTATTTTCTGTGTATTGTTGCACAACAAAGTACTGATCAGGCTTTAGGAAAATATACAACTACACCAAGTCCTTCATTCAATTTAAAATGACTGTTGCTTGCATTCCTTGATCTCGGTTGTTTACATAAACTATAGCAAAACGTCTATGTTACTGTATTTTTATAGTTTATTCTACTATGTATGTTTGGTTCTGCTGCTGCTCGTTGTTTCCATGTGTATTGACCTGTGTGTTCATCTGCTCTCCTCTGTGGAGTGGACTGTACAATGCTCTGAACTGGCATTTGACATAAAGGGCTCTATTATGATCCAGGTCTTATGCCTTTTTTTTACTATTTTGAAAAACATTTTTAAATACTTCAAATGCTGATCTACATCTGCACGTTGTGAGCTTGCAGATCAGCTATTTGAAATATTAAAAGAAATATGTCTATATAGTAAAAAAAGGCAAAGAAGTTAAGGCATAAGGCATAAGACCTGGATCATAATAGAGCCCTTAAGAGTCAATAGCCCAAGTTATTAGCAGTTTATGATGATGTTTTGGCTGGTTGGCCCGGCCGTGGCTGTCTGTCTGTCGGCAAAACCGAGAAGAATCAGAGGCTTGGGTAGACACAAGCGATAACAGCAACAAAATCATCATCACGTGGCACACTCAGGTTGCCAAAAGTACTTATTGTTGGAGCTCGCAAAACCCCATCCCGTAAGTTTTAACTACACAGACAATAGAACAGGCACAAAATACCTTCTGCGGATGAAGAGAGCATTACTGATCAAACAGAAATTGATGCATTTGCTGAATTTGACAGAGAACTCACTACCGATATGTGTGCTCAGCTAGAGGGCGATTTACCGCTGGCACCGACCCTGGAGGAAGCAGATGCTGCTTTCAACGCCAGCCCGGAACCCCGAAAAAACAAGCTCCCAACACACCGCATCCCGATTAATATGCCAAGAGGAAGAGACCAGGCATTGCAAAAGGAGTTTAAAAACCTCAGTGGTTCTCAACCTTTTCAGGCTGTGACCCCCCAAAATAATCATATTTGAACTGGGGACCCCCGACCCTGATAAGCAACTTGGAATGTAGGAGTTGAGGCATTACATTTTCGGTTTCAGAGATACAGAGAATATTGTGAAAACAGCTGATCTAAGGTTGAGAACCACTGATGTACCTGTCTGCCGGACCTACCTTGACCCAGTAGCTCGGCCAGCAGGCCACTCCACTCCTCCCTGAAGAGGTTGGCTCCGGTCAAACTGCCGTCTCCACCGATCACACAGAGGTTGGTGATGCCATGCTGCACCAGGTTGTGGGCGGCCTTCAGGCGGCCCTCGTGGGACCGGAACTCTTTGCAGCGGGCGCTCCCGATTACTGTGCCACCCTGATGACGGCACGGCCAAAATTCAGATGCAATTATTGCAAAGAAATACTTATAATTTGATTTTTTTTACTGGGCAAAATTCTGATTAGGTTTTAAGGTTATTTAAAAAAAGGCTAGTTCTACGGCCTTGTTCTCCTTAAAGACCGGCTGACACGCCCAGAAGTTTAACATTATGATACAGTAGGTCACGTGGTCTTTCTCCAAACAGTCTGAAAAGGAGACAGGGCCGTATGCATCAGGCAGTAGTGAATGTATACTTCGTCCGTCGTGCGGTGCCGCGCACAACGTGACGCGTATTGTAGCGCCGCACCAAACGGCTATTTTCGAGAGCTAGTGTGTGTGTGTGTGTGTGTGTGTACACACACACACGCACACACACACACACACACACACACACACACACACACACACACACAGTGTATGAGCCGCAGACTTCAGTGCATGCTCCGGTGTTCTAGGGGAAGACAGCAGGAGATGGCTGCTAAAAGGGCTCAGAGATGGGGAGGAGGAGGACGTTGGACCTTCGTTACTATTTCGGACACCTTTTTGGTAGAAGACTTGTACTTTGTACGCGGTTAGGGTGGATTCTATAGCAGATTCTATAATATTTTTACACCTAGAACAGCTTGTTTTAAAATTAGTTTTATGAAGTCGCATTTTCTCCTCCTCGCACAGTTCTGTTGGGGTAGTTTCACAAGATAATGCTCAGCGCTCAACTCCGCCCCCTCCCGTCATATTACCCAATCAAATTAATTTATTTCAGTTATTGTACAGAAAGTACTATTTTCAGTACAGTAACTACAATAAATTAATTTGATTGGGTAATTTAACATGGGGTACATGACATCATCAAAAAAGTATGATAATTTGATAGCCTTAATTAGCTGTTTTGGCCGTGTCAGCCGGTCTTTAAGGATTTCCAACAGCTAGCCTGGCATGGCCAGAATAATATCACTGCATAGATAATCTGGAATCTTTGTATGGAACCTGCATTTTTCTGCCCATATTTGCATAGTGGGCCCTGATTGGTCCCTCACTACTTCGGAGGGAGATAAATCCAATCACAAGAGAGGTGCCAGACCGAATCTGCTGATTACTTTTTTTAATGGCAGATTTGTCTGGTTCCAGGCTATCATTGACCATTTTTTATTTTATTTACCCTTTTAAATAAAACATTACATATTTATTTTGTGGTATGACTATTTTGTCTTTACCATTTTATCTATTGCTGAAAATATTTCATGATCACATGCAGAAAACACAAAATGCAGTGGGACATAAAGTATGTAATCAGCTGTTACAACTTCTAGTAGCTCTTGTTGGCCGGCATATTGGTGCTAATATGATATGATTCACAGGATCATCACTGACACTCACCACTTGTAGCATGCTAGAAACACTTTCCCAAGTGGCTTCCTTTATATTGTCCCCACCATCCACCATACCCTGATATCCCTGTGAAGGAAAGAACAGAACGTAATTGACTTCTCATATACCCTTGCCAAAAAAGGTCAGTATATGGACCTGAAAATGGTTCTATGAACATCGCTTCACATAATACCTTCTAACAAGCAATGTTCAATAGGTAAATCCATTTAGAACCAGAGGTTTGACTATGAAACCCTAGTTGAGGGTAGAAATTGCGATTTACGATATTATCGCGATAATCAAAATACCCCCAACATCCATTATCCTGGAGCGGAACATTTGCCAAGAAATTGCCAATCTACAAGCTCACAATGCGTCGCAGTGAGATCGGCAATTGTTTGGCAAAGAGATTTGATAGAGAGTGAAACAAAGACAATCAAGTACGTTATTTCCAGGTCCGTTTTACCAATTATAGAGGGTTTAAATGTTACCAGCAGTGTTGGGCAAGTTACTGAAAAATAGTAACTAGTTACCGTTACAAGTTACTTCATTTCAAAAGTAACTCAGTTCCTTTACTGATTACTCACACCAAAAAGTAATGCGTTACTGTGAAAAGTAACTTTTCAGTTACTTTTTAGTTTTTAGTTTAGTAGCTAATTTTTAGTAATGACCTGGGGATTGGCCTGGTTAAACTTTATAGCTTGTAACCCAAAAGAGAAATTAGACATTTGCCCTAATAGCAGATCTACAAGCTCACAACGCATCACTTTGTTCTAATTTATGGAATTTCTTAGAAAGTTGGTAAAGCACAATGCCCAGTGCGTCTCAGCGCGGCTCTGTCTGGCATTCGTGTCGTTGTCTCCCCTCCCCTCTGCCTGCTTGTGAGTGACAGAGAGGAAGATTCTGCTCAGCTCTAGATGCATAAAATAACGCAAAAGAACGGAGTAATGCACCGTGTAGTAACGGTAACTGAGTTACTCAATTTAAAAAAGAACACGTTAGAGTACTCGTTCCTGAAAAAAGTAATTAGTTACTAGTAATTAGTTACTTTGTAACGCGTTAGTCCCAACACTGGTCACCGGATATGCAGCTCGGCAAATAAAGGGTGAATTGCACGATGGAGGATAATTTCACGATAGATTTAAATCTCCACGATACGATTATTTTGAGTGTTTTTTTTATCACGATAAGCGATAACGATTATCGTCCCATCCCCAGTTGAGGGGAAAGCAATAATGTGGATGGGACAATACACAGCAACGTGGAATTGGCTCAGCAAAGTGATGTGTCAGCCTAGGGAGGCCACATTATATGTAAACAACACAACACCCCGGAACTGGAAAATCTACAGTAGTAAAATAAATTAGATGGCTCTTTAAGCTTTGGCCAAGGGATGCTGCCCGAGATCAGCCAAAAAACATAGATCGGATCGATCGCAGCGAAAATGACCGATCATGGATATGTGCATTTGTTTGTGTTATATGTGATTGTACTTATTATTTATATATCATATTTCCTCTACAGTATATATATATATACATATAATCAAATATGTGCTATATCGGATCGGTATCTTATCTATATCGGATCGTATTGATGCTGCCATATCGGTAATCTGATCGAAAGTGAAAAATCAAGATCGCAGCACCTCTACTTTGTCCATGAGCAACATCCTGAGCTGCTGATACAGACACAATGCCACGGTACCTGTCCTGCATGGGAGGGGATTGTCGTGCGAGATATACACCTGCTAAAGCCTCATGTCTGTTATGTAAGGTACACAGCTGCCCGGTGGATAAGCACTGAGCACTCTGAACATCCTAGAATGAGCAAGCACTCGTTGACCCCTGGGCATGCTGAATGCTGATGCAGGAAACCACTGTGCACTCCTCACGTGCTGTCAGGGACCACACCCTGCTCACATCTGCATACAGATCATAAGCATGATGGGTTTTGTAAGCCTACACACGGCAAGAGTACACTTATGGCTACACGGAGCTGGATTTTTCATATATCCCGGCTTTTCAGATATCCACATAGAAAAATATCTAGGTCCACACGGAGTTGGGTATTTCATATATCCTGGTTTTTCAGATATCCACATAGAAAGATATCTAGGTCCACACGACAAAGATATCTAGGTCTAACAAGCACACACACAGTAAAGTCTTCAGAGATATCCGGGTACCGTGTCTACACGGATCCAGTGAATCGGATATTTTTCAATGTCTTCACTTATTTATCCGGTTTAAAAAATATCCTGCTTTGTGTGGCTGCAAGCCCCAACAGCACAAAAAAATGTCTAGCTTCAGAAATATCCAGCTCCGTGTAGCCATGGCCTTAACATTGCATGTGTAGCATTAGGAATCATTTGTTGAACTGCTGTCCATGGAAACCACAGTGACCGTGACACCGCATTGATGTTTGCTCAGTCGTTCTCTACCTTCGCTCACCCAACTACAAGCTCAAATTAATTTTCACAATTAAATGCTACCAATAGCAGAGTGTGACACACATCTCTGTTGATGTCCGGCATTTTAATGACTGAGTAAAGCCCTTTGCACACAGGCGCGTTTAACCGCAGAGATAAAACGGACAATATAATTTTTTGAAAAGAAAACAATGATTCTCTATGACCTCATGCACACCGGCTCCGAATTAGCCGTGCGACGAGTGGCTGCCGCCGTGCGTTTTTTTCTCGATCGAACCCAGTTCGATTTGTGCGTCTTGTCGCATGCGGTAAAAAACTCATCACTCCTTTTATGACTCCTTTTTGGATCCGCAGCGCCGATTCCGCACAGCCTTGCACACCAAATCCAATGCGTTTTATTCATGCCGCAAACGAAAAAAACGCAACTGTCCTGTGTGCAAAGGGCTTAAGGACTGTGACAGGAAGGCGTTGAAGTGTTGAGGGGAAGGACACAAAAAGTCATAAATGGACACTGTACTCAGAACTGACACTTTGTGGCAGAACTTACCTCGCGAATGAAGTAAACTTTGGCTCCCACATATATTCCCATTCGAACCACGGCACGCACAGCAGCATTCATCCCTATGCAGGAGAAAATAAACAAGAACAAAAGCAATAAGCAACAAGTGAGTTGGGCAAGTTAAGCAACACACAGATTCCAGAGCAGATCATCTCTTTTTCAGTCATTTTACTCAACCTGGGAAGTCTTGAATTCATGGAGATGTTGTGTTTGTGTTGCATTCCCGCGATTAATGAAAAATCCAAAAATGGCCCTCTTTCATGCATGAGACTGTTCACACCTAAAGTGTTTTAATTTCTAAAGTTTCAGCTAAAATATTGTGTTTTGGAAGTCTCCCTGAGTCCCTGTCTCTCCAGCTCTTAAAAACCTCTTAAGCCCCAGGGGGGTCCAGGGGAAAAATCCACCTAAAATGTATGCCCAAATTGGAACAGTTGTGGACACAAAACTACATTGATTGTGGCTAATTTTGTCCCACCAAATGTCAGCTAACCCCTGAAAATTCACAAATGCAGTGTAAAACATCACATTTCTCTTACCAAATTGTCCTGCTGTGATTATTTAGCTAGGAAAAGAGGATTGAAAAAGACCTCCGCCTATGGAAAATTTGCCTTCTGAATAGTGAATGAGCCTCAAGACCTCATTGAAAACATAAATATTGAATAGAGAAATTCTTCACCAAGGTGTCATCAATTGATAGGCAAAATTGTATGAATATATTCCAAACTATGTAAACTCTACAGATGTTTTAGTGAGAGTAGTGCTGTAATATTAGTAATGTTAAAGTATAGGGTGAAAAATGACAAAAACGAGTAACAATAAGTAGTAATAATACTGTAATATGAGTAATGTATGGATGAAAAGTACAATGGCAGCTGATTACTATACTGTAGGACCACTGTAACAATAATCAACAATGAAATTGTACTTTTATTTGGTCTCTATTGATTTATTGACATTTATTGACAGCTGTTCAGAGGTCAACACCTTTTGCCCCCGCCGGCGGGGGCAATGGGGTTCAAGAGGTTAACTCTTTTGATGCCAATAATAAAAAAGATTTGGTCTGGCCCTGCACAGTTATTCAAATATTTCAGGGCTCACAAGTCGTGAGGAACCAACCAGGGCCCCAGTATGCAAATGTATAGGTATAGGGAGAGCTTATCACCTTCCGCACAACTCTGATTGGGTACAACTAATAGAGTCCATTTGAATCTTTTTGTAACAGCCTCTTGAAAAAAAAAAAAGAGGAACCAACCAAGGCCCCCAGTATATGCAAATGTAGAGCAGTCTTTCGGTTGTGAGGAACCAACCAGGGCCCAGTATGCAAATGTAGGGCAGACCTATCACCTTCTGCGCTACTCTGATTGGTTGTGGGTCTAACTAATAGACTCTGTTTGAATTTTTTTGTACCCGCCCATTGGAAAAACAAATAACACTGAGAAGAAAAGCCCCTTCTCCCCTACAGGGCCGAACCAGAAACCGAACCAGAACTTTCAAGAACCTTTGAAGTTCCGGGACCAAGTTCTGCTTAAGTTTCCATCGAACCAGACCCAACCAGGAAGGTCCAGAATCGATAGCAGCAGCCCTGCTGGCCCCGCCCATGAGTTCCCAGAACTCAAGTTTAGTACTACCTCAAGAGGAGTACCTAAAAAAGCTTCCCAGAACTTTGTCTGAAACCGGGCCGTACGCTATGAAAACAAAACCAGAACAAAAGAATTGGTTCAGGTTCTGGAAAGTTCTGGTTCCAACTTGTGTGGAAAAGGGGCTTAATATGCACGCAGTGATATTGTCTGGCTACACAAGGCTAGGTGTATTGTTGTGCACACACCATACTGTATGTGCAAGTGTGTGCAGTATTTAGGTGCATTGTTGCTATTCCTTTCTTATACTGTCTGCTTGGCCAATGGCCAACCTTTTTCTCTTCTCCACAGAGAAATGTAAATGCTATATTTGGGCAAAATGTGCCTGGCTCCTCTCACAGGCTCTCTAGTCCAATAGATACTCAGTAGCACTGAGATCTTTCACTAACTAAGAAAACATAGTTCTGTGCCTTGAATGCCAATGTGCCAGGCTGGGCTAGTCTAACTTTGATGAGAATAAAGGATAAAGGTTAGTCCACTGGGGGGTGCAGGTTGGAACTTGGCTGACTGAGGGAGAGGAACTGAAAAGGGGTCAAAGAAGGATTTGGTTTCCTAACCATGCCACCACTGCACCACATATTCAGGCCGGGTACACATTTTAGTGTATGGGAGGGGCGCTTACAGTACATGTACAGTATGTAGCAAAAAACATGTTTTTGTAGGCTAATTTCTGATTTAGGCCTAACTATAGGTTAGGCCTAAATGGGTTAAAGAGGTGGTGCCATGATTTCCCCCCTCTAAAACATGATTATCAGGTATTATGATTATACTAGGAGGAAGATTTTTTTCCAAAAAAGTATACAGAAAGAGTTAAAATTGTTTTTTTGTATGTGGCCACACCCCCAGTTCATTAAGTATGCATGGATGGCATGGTGGGTGGTGACCCAGCTGATATAGCCACACCCCACAGTGTTGGGTGAATGGCAATTGGGGAGGAGTTGATTCTGTGACACATTTAGTATCTGTGTTTTTTAACTGACACTTTTGACCACAAGGGGCAGCCTCCAAGAGAAAACAAACAAATACTAAGAGAATACATCATTTCTCAAAAAAAACACATCAGGGGGTCTAATGAAGTACTTTCAACCTCCTAGACACATGGAAAACAGAAAAAGTACAAAACTATGGCACCACCTCTTTAATGAAAGCTAGCTGTATGGTAGCAGACCTGTTGCCAAGCAACAAAAGAGGTATACCGTATGTGTGTTCCTTCAAGGGTGCAGAAAAGAAAGAGGCAAGAGGAGGAGGAATGGTGAGAGAGGACACAGTGTACAACAGCAGTGGTTCTCAACCTTTCTCATGTCAAGGACCCCCATATTAGACTGTATGTATTTTATTTGGCCATCTGAAAAGATGCTGTGCCAGGGACCCCCTTAAAAGATGTGTGTTGTGATTTATGTATGTTGTATTTATTTTATAAGCTGATGTACTTATAGTATATATAGAGTTAAAGGGGTTCAACTGATTTTGATTAATTTGATGCTATTGTATCAGGGTTTCCTGCAGGCTGCAGCACTTTATTGGCCAAGCTAAAATCTGTAGCACCCGGCCGCAAGAGTCTGGTGAAAATTATGCTAAACTCCTCCTAAATGTGCAAAACACACTATACTTTTAACTTGTGTTTGTGTTTGTTTAAGCAGCTTCTCCTTTTATGTTGAGGGCAAAATATAACCAGTAAGGCTCCCTAATCGGGAGATAAGCGACCGTAGGTCACTTATCTCCACAAATAGGGCAAAAATGTGTTTTGCCAAAATCTTCCTGATCCATGTTGATGACATGAGTGTAGACATACTGTGTAGTGATTTTCGTGATTTTAGGGCAAAATCTGTAGGAGCAGTGTCCAAAAATGTGTTTTTAAAAATCGGCCTGGAGGTGGCGCTATATGGGAGAGATTCATGTTGATGGGATGAGTGTAGACATACTGTGTACCGATTTGCGTGATTTTAGGGCAAAAATTGTAGGAGCAGTGTCCAAAAATGTGTTTTGCAAGAATCGGCCTCATGGTGGCGCTAGAAGAGGGCCATGTGAGAAATGAGGGGTGGGGTCTCCGCGCCGGCAAGGCGGACGAATAGGTACCGGCCCCGGCTGTCCCGGTCGCTCCTAGCCGGAGTTACGGCATTTTATGTGAGCTGCAGTGTAGGGGGTCCTCCACTGGGGGCGCCACCACTTTTGCATCCGTTCTGGAGCACCAGGAGTGGGTGGTCCCCGGGAATTCCCCGTGAGCAGCCCCGTTGGGGTGGTCATTTGGTCAGTTTAGCACATTTGGTCATTTTTTACATCTGGGGGTCCCCCAGGGACCTGGGGGTCCCTGGAGCTCCGGGGGTCCTTGGAGGTTGTAGTTTGGCAGCCAAGGAACGTGTGTGCAACATTTGGCATGGATCGGGGCAACGGTTGCGGAGATATGAGCAGGGAAAAAGTGTGACGTGTGAGGTGTGACAGACAGACTGACGGACGGACTGACGGACTGACAGTTTGTGGAGGTTTTGATAGTAAAGTGCGACCTACGGTCGCAATGAGTCAGTAAAGTTAAAAAATGTGTCAGCGAGCGCACCAGAGTAGCCTACCACCTGGTCAAGCCTTTTTCCTGCAGGAAACCCTGTGTATATTAACTCATTTTGCTTGTGATGCCCTGGAACCACTTCAAGGACCCCTGGGGGTTCCCCGGACCACACTTTGAGAAGCACCGGTGTAAAGGCTAGAAAGACTAGTAGGGCTGTCACGATATGACATTTTACATGACGATTAATTGTCACTCAAATAATTGGCGATTAACGATTTAATTGTGTTTTTGTCGTTGATGATTACATTTCTGTTTGGCTTTTAGGCTTTGAAGTTGTACATGGTAGATATGACACATAACCTAAATATGCGACGCGTTGTGAGCTTGTAGATCTGCTATTTCCACTATTTCGGACATTTTTCAACATTCACGATTACGACGATTAAGACAAAATAATTGCGATAATGTCAAATAATCACGATTAGACGATTATGTAATAATTGTGACAGCCCTAAAGACTAGTAGACTAACTTCACTGGAAAGAAAAGACGGAGATAAATGTTGACTAGTTTGCTGTTTGCTCTCATGTAAACCAAAAGTCATAACAATGGCTCCTGCAGGGCCCTCTGAGTGGGGCTGGGATCAGCGACCATACTCATCACCTTCCAATCCGACAGCCTGTGGTCCATGCCATGACTTACATAACCATGAAGCACATGAATGGCCCAGTGTTATTTACATTGAGTGAGGGACAGAGAGAAAGAAAGAGAGAGAGACAGACAGAGAGACAGAGATGACGGTAAGCTACAGGCATCAACTTGTGCAACTAGCTTGCAGATCTAACTCACTGGTTCCAAAACACTGGGTCGGGAGACTCGGGACTCATTTGTGGGTGGTCACGGACCAATTTATTTGGGTCACGACTCACGACTCAAGTAAAAATCCCATTTTCTTTTCCTACATTAGAAAAATATATACATTTAATTGTTAAAAATCATTTTATACATTTTAAAGCAAACAAACAAATGTAAGAAATTCCATAAATAAAAAAATATATAATAGTAGTAGTGAAAATAGACGATCTAGAAGCTTGCAAGCTTGTGCGCTTCTAGATCTGCTATTTTCACAAAGCTTTGGTCCCGGGCCAAACGTCTAATCTCTCTTTTGGGTCTCAACCAGAAAGATGTGGGAACCACGGAATTCTAAGTCATGACAGTGACTTTCCAGGCAGCCCTCATACAAGAGCAAGCAGGGGCGTCACAAGGGGGGGAAAGAGGGACTGAGTTACAAGGGCCCAAGGTGGAGGGAGGGGCCTTAATTATTATTTTATACTTTAGCTATTGAAAAATAGCAGATATACAAGCTCACAGCATGGCACCAAGTGCAGCGCTGCGAGCTTGTAGAGCTGCTATTTTTGAAAAGTCGTGAAAATATGTGCAAATCTTTGAATATATGTATTTTTAAAGCGAATATTTGTAATTCAAATTTTGCTTCTGGGGGGTCCCTGGAACGAAATATTTTGAGATGGGGGTCCGTGGCCAAATAGATATCATTCTGGGGGTCCTCCACATGAAATTGTTTTTCAAAAAACCTTAGAAGGATTTGAAATATTCAAAGACTTAACTACTCTAAAATAGCAGATCTACAAGCTCGATGTGAGCTTGTATATCTGCTATTTTTCAATGGTTAAAGCACCCAGGGCCCAGAATTTGGTGCAACACCCCTGAGAGCAAGTGAAAGAAGTAAGCCAGGTTTACACAAGGCTTTCTGACAGCGACCGGTCAGCCTCCCTCACGCATGCCATGGTTTCACTGGTGTGTTTTGGGGAGAGCTGAATGCACGCTCTCTGTGTGTGTGTGGTGGGCGTGCAATATGTGCATGCATGCGTGAGCGAGCGAGACAGAGAAAAAGGGGGAGAGGCCGTTATAATCTGTCTGCGTTTGTGGGTCTCTCTCTCTCTCTGTGTGTGTGTGTGTGTGTGTGTGTGTGTGTGTGTGTGTGTGTGTGTGTGTGTGTGTGTGTGTGTGTGTGTGTGTGTGTGTGTGTGTGTGTGTACACGTGCTAGTAGCCTTACGGGCACAGCTAAATAATATTGAACTGGCTTTCTAAAGCCACCCACACACGAGATCAATCCATTTCCCCTAATCTGAAGTGGACCATAACGATAATCTGATGAACAATGACAGCATACACGAAACTACAGAAAAGGGACAGTCATGTATTATGCTTGGAAAGTGCCTTTTTGGATAGGGAGAGAGAGAGAGAGAGAGAGAGAGAGATTAAGTTCCTTTTACATAGTGTTTGGAGTGTGTGCGGGTCTCTGTCTTTCCTATAATTATTATCTATATATCCATTTGTCATATCTTAGATTTCTTTATCTTTCAATAAAAATGTAGTATTATCTTGTGTATATTGTACTGCTGTCTTGTGGACGACATGATGCAACATCATTGTGCTGCTTGTACCTGTATGAATGAGTCTCAAATAAAACCAGACTTATTTATTTTTAGTTTTTTGTCTATAGGCTCCAATGCCATAACATTATTTGCTGATGGATAAGGAAGCTAAGGAATTTTCTCTTTGAGTCATACAGCAGGGCGGCTGGGCAGTGGTGGAAAGTAACCAAGTAGATTTACGTACTGTACTTAAGTACAATTTTACAATGAGGTATTTGTACTTACTTGAATATTTCCAATTTCAAGGTCAAGGTCAAGGTAAACTTTATTTGTCCACGAGGGAAATTTGTCTTGGGCTTTCACCCTGCTACAGCCACACACAAAACATCAGTAACAAAAGACAAATAGAAATACATAACACAAACTTCAAGCCAGCAATTTGACGATCTACAAGCTCACAATGTGTTGCAATGTGATGCATTGTGAGCTTGTAGATCTACTATTTTAAAATTATTTTGTAAAGGCCTGTATTTCTATACATCTGAAAACTTGTGAAATGGGACATTCTGTACAACGATTACTTTCTACTTTTAGTAGGCCTACTTTAAGTACATTTACTTAACATGTGACTGAGTAGGTTTTCCATCCACTGCATGCATGGGCAGTGGGCAGAGGGAGCATGCCGCATGCCTCACTTGGGGGTTTCCTTTCTGACGCAATGCACAGGAGAGAATGCAGTTGATCACGTACACACACAGTCATAGGATGATGAGCATCCCTCGTTTAGCTTGCGGCACTCTCATCTTTTGACCGCAACCATACCCTTTATCATGTGTAGCAGCCGTGATGGACCAATCAAACCCTTATTTGTGACCGCCACGTTTTTTTTAATTTATATTAGCAACGATCGTTTATTTCCCTCGATCTGCAACTTCCTGGTTAGCCATTCGCCTGGAATGCAAGCAGGGACTTGATAGGCTGTACAGTCATTTCATGAGTGTATTACAGTATGTAAAATATATCAAACACGAGGCGATCGGGACAGAATGTACACCAACACCTGCAATGCAGGGGAATGGATGAGTCCCGTTGCTCAATGTCACGAAACATCCACTGAATAAATATTATGAACAGCAGAACAGTGTAAAATATCAGATGATCAGGGTACATCATCATCATCATCATGTATCAATTTATGGTAACCTAAATTATTTATTTGGCAAAATTTTAAACAGACAATGTCAAAAAGTCAATGAAAGCCAGGGTACTTCTCACATTATGTTTGTGATTTATGTTGTTAGCCAGAGAGCTAACCGGCAGGATTCCTGCATAATGGAAGATGCTAACGGAACAGCTGAGGACACATTACATAACGGAACTGAACGAGCCTCCACTTGATCAAGTACTCGTATTTTTTTACTTGAGTAAAAGTATCAATATACTGCGATGTAGAAATACTCTAAGTAAATGTACTTGAGTAAAAGTATAACAAGTATTGGCAATGGCATAAAAATGTACTTAAAGTGCCAAAGGTAAAAAATAAAATAAAAAAGGTAGACTACTCGTGAAGAATCTTCCATGTCATGTTTTCAAATATATAACCATCTTTTTAAAATAGCAGATCTAATTTCAAAGGGTCCATTCTATTTTCAAATGGTCCATGTATAATTTTGAAATAATAATTGAAATCTACCACGTAACTAGCAGTAACTAAAGTTTTGAAGTAAATGTAGTGGAGTAAAAATAAATAGCCTACAACATTTCGATCTGTAACGGAGCAAAAGTAAAAGTAGTCAACTGAAAAAATGGAAATAGGCCTACTCAAGTAAAAGTACAAATACCTCTAAATTGTACTCAAGTACATCTAACTTTACACCACTAGTAGATCTACTTTACACCACTGGTTTCCACGGCCCCGTGCACAGACAGATAGATGATAAATAATGCACATCGCAACAAATGCTCATACAATGTCACACAGGCTCAGCTACAACAGGGACTGTCTCAGGGTCACCGGTTGGTTGGTTGGTTGGTTGGTTGGTTGGTTCACAGTCAGTCAGTCGGTCGGTCACACCACCAGGGTACCCACCTTGAGCATCCCCTCCGCTCGTCAGCACGGCGATGGCTTTCCCCGCTCCCGACAGGTTCTCAAAGAAGACCTTCTTGCTCTCCGGCGGCAGCGCCATGATGTTCACAGCTTCTATGATAATAATGTCCCCTTCGATTGAAATATGTACAATGTTGAAGGGCTGGAATCTGCAGCCGCCCCTTCTCTTCTCTTCCCCAGCCTAGTGTGCCTGCCTGACTGTGTCTCACTGTGTGTGTCACTGCTGTTCCGCATGTACTGCGCTGGGTGTTTATTTTTTGCATACAGTGACAATTATTTGACCAAAGAAGGATGGACGTGGCCGTTGGCCAATGAGCTTTCGGCTCACGTGTCCACTTCGCCGTCGCCCACCCAACCGGAGACTGCCCCTGGGGGATGAGTGGGAGGGACGAGCATCGTCTGATCTTCCCAGGATGCCACCACCAGCCTAGCCTTGGAACATACATTGAAATATCATGGATCGACCTCAACGGATCTTCGAGGAGTTTGGCCAATTTGCCACGTACGTCTATAAAAACGTACACATTTCAGAAATAAAGTGCTTACTAAAGGCTCACGGATGTTCCAATATGGTACGCCTAAGCAGAATTACCCGTACCTTCCATATTGTTTAATAAAAAGCATTTTAATTCGATCGGCGGCCATTGTCTGGGATTTCTCTCAACTTTCAATTACGCGACCCGATCGGATTGGAGGTGTACTGCACTCTTATACAGCTAAACTCTTTTTTTAAATGGCGGCTAATCGGATTAAAATGCTTCTTATTAAACAATACAGAAGATACGGGTAATTCTGCTTGAGCAGACCGTATTGGGAATTCTGTGGGCCTTTAGTAAGCTCTTTATTTTTAAAATTTGAACGTTTATGTAGACGTACGTGGCAAATTGGCTAAACTGCTCAACACCAGATTGATGTCGATCCACGACGGTCGTGAGATACGACCATCATGATTCAGGGCTACCACTAGCCGGGCAGGCCCCTGCCCCTTGCGGAACATTCAAACTATACTGTACTCACTGTAAATGCTTTTCTTCTTTTTTTTTTAGACATTTGCAAATGTCTTATTTGAATCAGTGTGTCAAATTTAAATTTCTTTGCAAGATGTTCACCTTATCCTTAGGTTACCTTTTTTGAGCATTTTTAACTATCTTATGGAACGGGAAAATAGTATTACTGCATTTAATTGTCTTAAGTGGGTATTTGTGACAAAGTATTGCATATTTGTTTTCTATTTGAGTTTATTTCAAAAGAGACGATTTCTGTCATCGTCCAACTGTCTCCATCTAGTGGCCTGCAGCATAAACTACAGACGAGAAGCTCTTGAGCACGCAAGGGTCGTGATCGTGAATTCGTGACTCTTGACCATCTGGAGGCTGAGCCTGACTCGTGAAATACAACACGTAAGCAAGCAGAGGTAGCCTAAATTATTTATTTATTTATTGTGTGGATGATTCTTTTATTTATTTATTTGCAAATGTCTTATTTGAATCAGAGTGACACAATTAACTAAGCCAATCTTTTGTAGGCCTACCCACCCATAGAGTATATAAGGGGCCTACCCAACATTCTACCTAGCCGAATCAGGAAAACATGTTTAGTTATTTTGTGACCATGGGGTGGCGCTATGCACTATAAAAAGGCCAAGTTCATGGGCACCTGTGGGAGGTTTTGACCCGGAAGGGCAAAGGTATAAGTTTGCTGTGCCGCGAATTGTTTGTAAATGTTACATTCATTCATTAATGTGACCTGCTTGTGGAACCCAATGATATCTGCATGGTCGGTGAAGTAAATAAATATACCTTTATTGAATGAAGAAGTTGCCTGCATCTTGAACATGGAACACACAGCCAAGTTGAGCGAATGGTATGGTATGACAATAGAATAATAGATCTACCATCGTCGCGAGTCAACCCCGCGGTAGCTCGGTATGAGACCCCTGGCCTACAGTCTATGTATGAGACCGAACTCTTTTAATATCTATGTTTGTGTACCACACCATAGTTTACTGGCTATGAGGCCAGCCAGGTGAAGCTCATTAAGGATGGAGAAGAATCAACAAGCCCTGAGTCTGCAGTGCTCAAAATGTAAGTATAGCCTAGGGTTGCCAACTCCCAGAGATTCAAATGGGGGACACCTCTTGGCCGCCCGCCGAAACTTTTGGGGGGTTTTAGGTGTGTCAAAACCCCTGAAATGTCTCAGAAAACTGCATGTTGGCACAGACAGTTACAACACATTACAAACAACACAACAGGTCTTACACCTCCGTAGAGCATCGCAGCGGAAGTGGATTCCTGGGGTCACTTAATATTCCCCATTCATTTTCGCCATAGACTTTTACAAATATATTTATAACAATTATGTTAAGCCTCGAACCAAGCCATCCAGGATGGAGGTGAATCATGATCATATAACCTTTGATCCTATGTGAAAACATATTTTAATATTACATTATTTGATATACTACATTTAATAACTACCCTTTGTTTAGCGATTTTCAAAATGTTCTTTTCATAGAAAAAAAGGTTATATGATCATGATTCACCTCCATCCTGGATGGCTTGGTTCGAGGCTTAACATAATTGTTATAAATATTTTTGTAAAAGTCTATGGCGAAAATGAATGGGGAATATTAAGTGACCCCAGGAATCCACTTCCGCTGCGATGCACTCTAAGAAAGAATTCTTTGACCGAGTAAATAGCACTATTAGAAAAAGTTATATTTACTCAATAAAATCACTGAATATCATGTATGTGATTGTTTGAGTAGGTCACACCAAACAAAATGAGTAAAAATCCAACTGTTCTTTTTGAGTTAGATGTACATATATTATTTGAGTTAATTTCATGAGAATAAATTAGTATTTGACCAACTGATTTTATTCATGAATTATACTCAATTTGTTTTGGTAATTTTCCTTCATAATATTTGAGTATGGAGTACTTATATGGATCAATTTAAAAAGACCCTTAATTATTATTCATTCCAACTTAATAATCTTTCATCTCTCACAACAACTTAAACAATTGAGTAGATATGACTAAGATTCAAAATTGTACACAAGGGTTCATGGGAAAGTTCTACTGGAACATTCTGTCAACAAACAGCAGCAGCACACATCTTCTTCAACAAGAAACCTGGAGAGTGTTTGCAAATATTGGTAAGTAGATTTACTGTATCTTTGTGCATATAGGCTACACAAATGTATTGGGTATAACTTATGTTCTTTACAAAGGTTTGCAGCTAGTTAAGGTTACAGTGAGGGGAATGTGCAAGCCCTCTAGTCATTGTGACTTTTTGCATTTATTACAAGCTATGCACAGCTGCATACAATGGTGTGTACAATGAAGATAAAATGCACAGGTATAGGCCTACATTATTATCTACATGTCTTCTTTTTGAGCGGTGGTCACACCGTCTCCATAGCGTGGCCGTGTGTGTAGGTATGTTTGTATGTATGTGGGTGGGTGGGTGGGTCTGTATGTAGCCTCAAGCCTGTGGTGTAGTACCTTTTATGACCACACATGTTAAGGGAGGGGCGCTGTTTTCAGGCCAGGCCAGGCCAGGCACACACACACACACACACAGGGGGGAAGGGGGGAGGGGTTGGTGGGTAAGAGGGTGCTGTTGACTAGCCTGGGGGGGGGGGAGGGGGGGGGCGGGGGGTAGGTGACAGAATTCATAGATCTAGAACACATCGAATTCATAGATATAGAACACAGAATATGTACAGTACAGTACAGTTAGGTACAGTAGAGTACAGTATACAGTACAGTTAGGGGTTGGTGGGTAAACCACCGCTCAGTTCACACGGGTGTGATTTTTACTCTCTTCCCCTCATCTCTGTCTTCCAGGTTAGTGCAAAGTTCAGGATGATCACCACACTGAATCTTGAGCCAAAATGTATGACAATGTTGGACTTCTATACCCCCAAACTACTGTCCATGTTCCAGTCCAAGAAGGGCAGTTTGGGCACAAATGAGTATTCTACTTCAGGTATGAAACTTTCATTTACTCTAACTGCTTTAATTATATTTCACCTGGCTAATGACAATAATTACTATATTAATTTATGCTAAACTCATCTTTATCCCCTGCAACTCTCTCTCCTGATTATTCATTTCTAAATGTATGTCTTAATAGCTACTAAGGACAGTCTCCCAGCTTCCGTTGCTAAAACTGGGTTGTGGAAACAATTGTATTGCCAAAGTTTATGTTAGTTATGAAAGTGCAGTCATACTTTTTCTTTATTGTTCAAATAATTATTTTTCTATTCTGCAGAGAGGAGTCCCCAATCAACGAACACGAGAGGTCATCATCCGATGTCTCATCGACCATCTGGATGAAGATAGTGTCAAGATCAAGGACTTTCAAGTTAGTAAAATAAATGTTTTGACGTTTTAATGTCATCGTGGATGAGACCATCACATGCAAAGGAACAGCATAGTGATGTTCAGAGAATGAGGTTGTGACATTGGCTGAATGGCTGTTGCATCCGTTGCATGTCTGGTCCAACTGATTCAAGATTATGCCCAGGGCTGCATGTGTGGAGACAGCTAGGATTGCTCAATGTGTGTCTGTGTGTCTTGTAACATTTAGCCTGAAAGTGAGCTCTAAACAATTATCTTTACAATGTGTGCAGGAAGGAAGCTGCTGGTGCACCTGTCAGAGTAGAAGAGAAGTTGACAGAGGAGGTGATGATGAAGATGAAGATCTACCTGCTGCAGAACCAAGAGGACTCAATGAATGAACCTACTGATGTAGGTATTGTGATTAAGGGCATCACTGCCCTCAACAATCTTGGGGGTCTGCTGCTATCTGTTGGGACTGTTCTATGCCTTTAATCTGAGATACCCCAAGAACCTCAGATATGGTCTTGAGATGTTCCAAAAAGTACTTGTTGAGTTGGATCCTGGACACCTTTCAGCCAAAGTTCAGACTGAAAAAATGTCTGCTTGCCGACTACTGTTCAGCAAGATGCTCTCAGAAAGTGGGTATAACCTACTGAAAGTGGATTTATTGTCAAAACAGCATTTTTGCAATGGTATTTGTTGCTGATAGTAATTAGTTAATGTAAAGTGTTTGTTTCTGGTGCATTCGAGTCATAATGCAAACAGGTCAGTTTAGCATATAGACATTACACGTGTGCATAGTCAATATGTTTAAATGTTGAGCTACTGTAAATGCTTATTTATTATTTCATATTCCAAGTTGTGATTTTCTTTCATGCCAAATGGCCTCTGACTGTCTTCTTTAATGTATTTTGTGGTTATGACTTACTGTTCATTTGATGGGCTCATTGTTCTTATGGTGCATAATGTTTGACAGACTGCTTACTTACAGTATGCACAGTTCAATTAGAGGTACTTATATACAGTATTGTGAACACACACTGCTCTTTAGTAAACAGAACATTTTAAAAGTGTCAGGGATACCCCTTTCCTGATCATTATCTTTAAACATATTCTTTTTGCAGGCATTGTTGCATATCATTTACATACTAAAGTATGTTGAATGTTCATACTTTATGTGGTGTTACACTGGTCAAAATTAGTTGATTAAAAACCTAATTATCTGCATAATTATTTCATGTGTATTCATTTGACATCATGTACTCCTGGAGTAAAAGGTAAAGTAAATGAAAGGGGTAAATGGTACTATATGAATTAAATCAATAAAAGTAAATGAATAGAGTAAATGTGACATATTTGTTTTGTTAAATCATACTCTAATATTCAATTAGATCTACTTAATATTTCAATGTATTTACTTGTAGTCTTTTGTGGCATTGACTGAATAATTTAATTATATCTACTCAATTTCTTTAGGTCATTGTACTCAATTTTAGTTGTTAATAAGTACGTAAAGGTTTTGGTTACTTTTACTCAAATTAATTGAGTATCATCTACCTGATTTCATAACAGTAATATTTACTCAATATTTTTGAGTGTAAAAATGTTTCACCAATAAAATTGAGTAGAGCCTAGTTTTTGTTTTTAGAGTGTGCTCTATTAGGCTACTCTGCATTGTACTTACTGTAACATGATTGCAACAAGTCATATTCATACCATAAGATAAGGAAATGGAATGCTTCAACCATAAACTAGATGTCTATAATAAGACACACTAACCTGAAATTGATCAATTTAGTATTTGAGTCATATGCTGCTACAGAGAAGGGGTGGGGGGGACAATGAATCTGCTGTGAGCTCTTAAAACTTCAAGACATTTACACACAGAGGCAGCTCACCTTCTGCAGGAATCTCTTTCTTTCAAAAGAACGTTGGCTGTTATCATCTCAGCCTTGGATTGTCTTTGCAGTATTTGCATCATTAAGTGTGCCTGCCATGCAATGCAATGGCAAAACACTTATTGTAATCCGCCATACTTATATAAGTAAGTAATGTCGCCACAAATTTCGGCACGTAATAACTGCCGCACATTTTACGCCACCTCCGCAATATATACATCTAAACGTGCGGCTCGGCCGGGAATGGTGTGCTATTACTTTACTTTCCGATCCGCGTTACCGCGGTGACGTAATTTGTAAAAAACTACGCGCAAATACCCCCATTGACTTTGAATGGGGGACTCAGAAAAACACCCAGAAACTTTGGCGCCACATAACTCTGCCATACTTTTGCCTAGCAACGTGATTTAAACTTTAAAATGCCCACACAACTTTGGTCTTTTTCCGGCCAATAGGGATGAGCTGTAATTGATTAAGCCCCGCCCCCTCTGTATTCCTATTGGCTGTTTTTTAAACAGCCACTACTACAGTTCACAGCATGGTACCATCTTGAAACTTGGTGTCTGGACTTAAACGGCCAATAGGGACTTATTACTTAAGCCCCGCCCCTCTTAAGCCCCGCCCCTATCTTCCTATTGGCTTAGCTTTAAACAGCTATATCTTCAGTTTGCAGCATGGTACTGTCTCTAAACTCGCTGTGTGTTCTTACATGGCAAATAGGAATTATCTGTAATTGCTTAAGCCCCGCCCCCTCTGCCTTCCTATTGGCTGGGCTTTAAACAGCCATGTCTCCACTTCCCAACACGTTACTCTTCTCAAACTCGGTGGGTGGTCCCACAGTCCCAACGGCTAACTGCTAATGCTAATGCTAAAAAATGTTAATGCTAACAAATGCTACTGCTAATGCTAACAAATACTAATGCTAACAAATGCTAATGCTAACACATGCTAATGCTATGCTAACACATGCTAATGCTAAAAAATGCTAATGCTAACAAATGCTAATGCTAACACATGCTAACTAACAAATACTAATGCTAACAAATGCCAATGCTAACACATGCTAATGCTATGCTAACACATGCTAATGCTAAAAAATGCTAATGCTAACAAATGCTAATGCTAACACATGCTAACTAACAAATACTAATGCTAACAAATGCCAATGCTAACACATGCTAATGCTATGCTAACACATGCTAATGATAACATATGCTAATGCTAACACATGCTAATGCTAAAAAATGCTGATGCTAATGCTAAGATAAGCTAATGCTAACAAATGCTAATGTTAACACATGCTAATGCTAACTATTGCTATTGCTAACACATGCTAATGCTAACAAAATGCTAACACATGTTAATGCTAACAAATGCTAATGCTAACAAATGCTAATGCTAACATATGCTAATGCTAACAAATGCTAATGCTAACACATGATAATGCTAATGCTAACAAATGCTAATACTAATGCTAACAAATGCTAATGCTAACAATATGCCAACACATGCTAATGCTAACACATGCTAATGCTAACAAATGCTAACATATGCTAATGCTAACAAATGCTAATGCTAATACTAACACATGCTAATGCTAACACATGATAATGCTAATGCTAACAAATGCTAATGTTAACAAATGCTAATGCTAACAAATGCCTAATGATTAAAATGCTAAAGGAACAAATTCAATGATAATGCTAAAGCTAATGATATTAAAAATGTTAATGTTAATGCTAATGTAAAAATGCCAATGTAAAAAATTCTAATAATGATGTTAATGTTAATGCAAAAATGCTAATGCTAACACCAACTGCTATGCAAGGTTGCACACACTTAGAGCTGCAGGCACACTTAATATTTCGTAGAAATTTTCTTTTCTAGTTAAACACACTGTTCAGCTTGTATAAAGCAGTCGGTGTTCAACTATGATAAACATAACCTCACAGTCACACTGTTATGTTAGTTTGTTAGTTGCAACATTTATTTTGTGTCGCTGTCGCCTCGCTCTTGTGTCGTTTATAATTTTCCTCTGTCGCACCTGTCTGACACGTATATTTCCCCCCCACAATCACTGCCACACAAGCAAGCACACACATACGGTGCTGTGTTCTACCTGTCACGCAGGTATACACAGTATGCTGTGAAGACTTTTTTTTTTAAAAAGAGGATGCCCTCGTGAACCTTTCAAAGTAGCGTATCTGATAGGCATTATGCACTGGCGTATGCGCTGGCCACACGAATAGCCGCGGATCATAGATTATAGTATGCCCTAAAAAAAAAATCTAGAACACACCACTGCATACTAGGGCTGTAATCTAGCCCTGTTTTAGGGATTCGAACTTCGGGGGGATTTTCGGAACGAACCATCGAACCTTCGATGGTTCGTTCAATTGAATAAAAACCGAACGTTCGGACGTTCGAACCATCGAACGTACTGTACCTTTAAACAGTGTAGGAAACTAGGAAATGTTTTAAATGCGCTGTTTTATCCATTGAAAACGCGTGGATGCGTGGCCGCATTAACACCTAGGCTAACACTTGGAAAATCCAACCCAATCGGAGAAAATGTCGCACAGTTTGTTGACGAACAGGCTCAATGTATAGCGGAGTTGCACGGATGATGATGATTAGACTTGGTGACTGCATCGGAGCTCGTCGCGTTCGGGCTAAACTGGTCTCGATGTAACAACCCCATACATCGCATTGATTATAGATCCTTTAGGGGGTTGCAATGAAATCCATCTTTGCTCATGCTTAGGAGAAAGGGATGTTTAATCTTTGGGTGCGTGGATGGCTGGGTGTTCGCTGTTCAAAGCACACACGTCTCTCTCTGCCCAGGACAGCTGCTCTCACTCACTGTCAACAAGCGTGTGTCAGCGAGGCTGATTCGCCACCCGGTTCGCGGCCCCAAATAGGAGCGCAATTGGAGCGGAGGACGGTCCTTGATCGCTCCAAGCTGTTCTGGTGCATTTTATAACTACTATAACGGTCACCATTAACTGTTAGTGTTTACAGGTAGGCCTAACTTATTTCGTATCTGGCTATCTCTACTACTGTGATATTCTGAATAGGCCAATCACATTCTGATAATTATTTTTCGTGTAAAAAAAGAAAAAAAAAAGAAAAAAACCTGAACCCATTAATTTCGAACTTCGATTGCCAACGTAACGAACGAACGTTCGAACCTCCGAAGGTTCGCTTGTAGCCCTACTGCATACATACACACGCATGCATACACACCCAGGGTCCTATAGCGCCCTTCGTATACAGCACACAAGCACACATAGGCAGGCAGAGACGGATGGATGCATTCTTGGTGCACGTACAGAAAAATATATATTGTGCATCATTCCTTTACAGGGACAAATGACGTCCCGTATGGGACACGCCTCTTTTGGTCAGAATACGGGGCGTCCCGGCTAATAGGGGACGGTTGGCAACCCTAGTATAGCCTATAATGAAGTTGTTAATTGTATTCATCAGTAAGATGCACTAAGGGCGAAAAGAGACCAGGTTGCGCAGGACGGAATTCGCACAAACAGAATTAATTTGCAAGTGTGATTTGAGTTGCGGTTGGTTGTTTAGGTTGGACAAAATGTGGACAACATATTCTCCCAAATATGGATATGACTGAGTCTGACATATTCACACAATATATGTGCACATATGGGCATTCCAAGCTATGGGCTTAATGTTGATGACATCAGGGATCTCCATATATGGGCATACAAGGGACAAGGAATTCATTTGCAAGTGTGACTTGTGTGTTGATGCAGCCACTGACACAATATGTATATATATATTGGCATTCCCAGATATGGGATTAATATTGATGACGACAGGGATTCTCCATATATGGGCATAAAAGCGATTGTGTGTCTATAGACATTGAGGAATTTGTAAATCTGTCTTGACCATATATCGAGCGTCCTGGACATATACTGTATGGACATTGCCAAATAGGGGTAAACAATGTGATGTCACCACAGGTCAGCTATAGACTTTGAGGCGTTAAGCTGCCTTGGTCATTGAGTCAACAATGTGATGTCAAAACAGGTCAGCTATTAGTGTTGTAGTAGAGTCCACCTAAAGCGAGTCCAAGTCAAGTCCAAGTCCTATAAGTGGTTATATATTTGTATGGTTAATCCTTTTGAAGACAGTTTTGCTGTGCTTGAAATATACACCTGTGTTCTGTATGACAAGACAACTGACATTGAAAATGTCAATGATCTAAGGAAGGATCTATTGCTCAAAATTGTCTCTCAATGGAAAGCATTCCTCCCACTGCTATAACATTCCAATCGAGCAGTTTACCGATCTGGAATTTGGTCCAGAAGCCTGAAAGCTTTGGCATCTCTACCATCTCCTGAAACATATGGATGGATTAAAGTCGCTGATTCGCTGACACCTTGCTAGAGGCTGCCAAAGATGGTAGAGAACTCCATTGTGGCTGCAAAGCTTAGCCCCTCTGTTCGAGAAAGTGTAGATGCTGGGATGGCTGGCTGGGTCACCTTGCATAGGATTATGCCAATGTTCTGGTAATTATGAAATGGCACACATGAATAGTTACTAAATACTAATCACAAAACAGTAATGATCTAGAATAGAGAGAAGATAGAGGGCATACCACACTAACAGAATTCATATATGGCCAAGACAGCCCATAACTGTGTGGCTGGATCTACAGACAGGGATCTCCATGTATGGGCATAAAAGGGTATGATATCAGATGTCATAGACATCATAGGACTTTTCACAAATAACAAATAACTGAGTAAGCATGTCCGGGCTCTCACAGCATATCTCCATATACAGTACATGATTCTCCATATATGGGTACCAGCTGGGGTCTCCATATATGGGTACCAGGGGTCTCCATATATGGGTTACTGGTCCGATATACGTACATCTCTGGCCAGATAATCCATCAAATGCATAGAAATAGTGATCTAGGGCAAAATGTAGGTCAAGCACCTATTCAGTAAAAAAAAAAATGACCACCATCTCCTGCCTCCCCTCCTCCAGCTGCGCGTTCCTCACCAGGATCTGGTTCACCTGCGCCACCGCCTGTCGAGCCGCAGTCAGCTCCTGAGACAGCGTCTGCATCTCCACCTTCCAGAAGGAGCGAGTGCATTCTCCAGCAGCAGAAACAGGTAAACTGATTTAAGATTTGTTTACAAGCTCACAACGTGTTTCGGCACACAGTTAAGTATAAATCAGGCATTTTGTCACTATCAAGGTACGAATTGTAGATTTAGACCGTCTAAATCTAATTAAATTAGACGACTGAAAAACTAGACTTAAATTAAGCTCAGTACCAGGCCAGGTTTGTGCCTATGACGGATAACTACCAGCAGAGGTCACTCATGTCCACAAATCAACAACCCAGTGGCCCCAGGTTCCCAGAGGAGAAGGCCTTGTTGGCTGCCAAATAACATGTCTTGATGTTCTTCTTCCTGATGTTATTCCACATACCTTAGCTTGTCTCTTATTGCCCACATCCTGGTTGTATTCCCAAGGGAAATCACATGCCAAATTGAGTCAACTTGCAGCTCATATTGATTTTCTCCTTATTGCCTGGTGGTTGTCAGTCGGTGCTGTATTTGAGACCGGCAGCTAAAGCTAGACCAGGTCAAGACAGACATCGAAGGGGGGGCAATGACCGAGTCAAGATTTTTTAAGAGGCAATAAAGTCCATAGATAATGAATGACCAAATAATATATATTTTTTTTAGGGCATATCCGTTTTGTTTAGAGTGGTCCTGCTGCCTATACTGTATGGCCGTATGGGGTTTGTTTATGTTTATGATTGAGTCAAAGTGACGTGGCTGTGGTCTGCCGGTCCTCCCTTACGGCAATTTTAACATACAGTAGTATGTTTAATGAATTTAACTAAATACATATTAGCCTACTCTATAACGGAAGGCAATCCTTTGATCTGAAATTGTATTTTTCTGACAGAATTGTGTATTACAAAGAGTGTCAAACATAAAGAAAAATAAAATCTTACTATTGCTACTACAGTGGCTGTAGCTTAGTGGTTAGAGAGGGTGTCTGACAATATGGATCTTAAATATGTTTCATTCTATATACTGTAAATATTGTTCACTCTATATAAATATTGTTCATTCTGTACACTATGATAACCATAAACAATTAACTGAAATGTGAAATCAGCAGCATGTGAGTGTTTCCCTTTACGAAGCAACACAGCTGTAGCTGACACACTGGCAGAGTTGTGCCAAGGAGGATAAAGATTTGAACCATATTTAACTATTATCACTGTCATTAGAACAGGTGGCCCACATTTACGAGCCATGGACTCAGTTGCAACTGCAGTTTGTCTGTTATAGTATGTTGGAAACAAATGAAAATAAGTTATTCAGTATTACTGCAATCAGTGGTGGAATAAAATAAAATAGCCGATCTGCAATCTCAAGGCGTTACGTTGTTGTCAGTTTGTAAATTGGCTATTTTCATCACTTTTGTGCGACACACGTATAATGAAGCAGGGCATTAATTAACAAAACACAAAAAACATGTTTCTAACAGTGCCAGACAGCAATGATGTATTGTGTCTATGCCATGGGGAAAGCCCCCAACAATTTAAAGGGATATTTAGATATTTGATGTAAATGTTATCAGGCCCTCCTCCGCCAGGGCCTCTCCCCATACACACCCATTGTAACTTCAAACTCCATTTTAACCATGATAGATTAATTAAAAACACCCATTATTCTTTTCTGGTGACTCGTACTACCCTCCTAATATGTGAGCAGGCTGTGTTATCTAAATATTTAATCAAGCAAATTAAACATTGAAAATGAAATATCCCTTTAAATAATTCCCCAGTAAACAACTCAAACTCTCAGGCACACCTTACCGCTGATCACTTTTTAAGTGTGGAGTGGCAGTACAGCATCTTGCAATGGGCCTGGTGTACGAGATACACTACACCACTAATGCCTCTATCAGAGTCCAGGGTGAAGAGCTATTCACTCCACCGCAGTGTAGTTTCCTAGCTATCACCTAGGCTTTGTTATGTATTTTTAGGTGATAGCTAGAAAACTACACCGCGGTGAAGTGAATAGCTCTTCACCCTGGACTCTGATAGAGGCTTAAGATACCTAAATTCATTCTCCTGCTATGCTGCGAAAAATACAGAAGGCCTATAAACACTCTGAAAAGTCACTTACAGACGGCTGCTACTCGAAACTGGTAATAAAGACAAAAAACTATACTGACCTTTCTACTGTAAATACAATGTATTCTTTATTAAAACTAGTTCGGCTTTATTATCGCATCCCAGAGTGCCAATCCCGAACTAGTTCGGCTTTTTAATTGAAAAAAAAATTTTTTTCAATTTTTTTGTTTTTGTCCTCTGTTTACAGAGGACGATATTTGCCGATATTTGCTGATATTTACCATCCACTCCAATGCAATCCAGGATCTTTAGAGCTAATTTTCTCTGTTTTTTCTCCCATGCATGAGGTGTGCAAGGTTTAATCATGGCTAAGTTGACGAAAATCTAAATCTAAAATGCTTGGTAGCCAATAGCTAACTTCAAGCTAACTTCATCCTCTTCCTGTACATGCACAAAGGAAAGTGTTCTGGCAAGTCATGGCTCCAGGGCTTGGGCATGCATTACCAGCATATCTCTATTATTCTCTGTCCACTGGGCGCCCTCTAGTGGTGATAGGCTGGCATTAAATGAGTTAATTAATCTTGTTACAGTAGTTGCTCAATGCTCATCCTAATGTAACCTTTCCTATGCAAACCTCTAACAAAAAGTCTTTAATCAATCGTCACTGATAAACAAAGAAAAAGTATTTTTGCTTGACTTCACTGGTGTGTGTGTGTGTGTGTGTGTGTGTGTGTGTGTGTGTGTGTGTGTGTGTGTGTGTGTGTGTGTGTGTGTGTGTGTGTGTGTGTGTGTGTGTGTGTGTGTGTGTGTGTGTGTGTGTGTGTGTGTGTGTGTGTGTGTGTGTGTATGAGTGTGTGCAGCATGGGTCACCCATGGATTCATGTGTCCGTTACATAGATCAGGGGTTCCCAAACTTTTTTGTCTCAGGGCACCCCATGAATATTTTTTTAATCCATTAACATTATAATTTTGACTCCCAGCACCTTATATTTATAGCATATCGTCGTTGTCTGGTATATATATATTTATATATATTTATATTTATATGTCCAAAACCGTTCGTTTTGTATCATCTATAAAATGTACTAAACTAGTGAAAACAGCAGATCTACAAGCACACAAGTTTTGTGCGACAGTCTTGTATGATGAAGCATGCAGGGGTTTGCTTTACCAAAAGACGTACACATTTGAAACATGGAGAGAGAGCTTGTCAGAGATATGAGGTTTCTGCCCAACAGTGACGATATTTTAGTGATTATGTTGCGAGGAAAACGTTGAGATAATAGCCATTTTGGTTAGAACTGACTGAAAATAACTTTGTACTTCCAGTCTAAAATGATACTAAATATTGTTTCAAGTGTCCAAATGAATTCCAAATATTATCGAATTATCTCGCGGCACCCCTGGACTTCCGTCACGGCACCCCAGGGTGCCCCGTCACCCACTCTCAAAAACCCCTGACATAGATGTATAATATATCGGTCAATTATGATTTTGAACAGAGAAGTCCCTCCATCATACTGGAAACAGAAGGACCTGACAACCCCTGATCCAGCATGCAGCCCAACCAAACATTCCTGAACCTAAGGAGGTCAAGAATGGACCAGCGGTTTCTGGAGTCGGCTGAAGTCTGGGCTGAGCTGCATCACTGAATAGTAAGAACTGCACTGCATCAGGGTTATTATAGTTATATATTCCAAATATAATATGTTTACCAAAGCTAATAACAAAAACTAGAATTGGAAGGAGAAAAAAATGCATTTTTGTTAACTGAAATATAAATTGTAATCTTGGACAGATAAGAACCGCTGCAAGTTCAAGAGAGCTGTTTAATCCAGTGCTTCGAGTTTTGGGGACTGTAAACAAACCAGCATAAAGTTTTAAGTGTATAGAGGGTATCTGCACATTTCTAAAGTGACAATTTAAGGACGTTTTAATTCCTCTAAAATGACAAATTAAACATTGTCCAAATTGTCAAATATTAGAGGCAGAAATTGTGAAAATAGCAGATCTACATGCTCACAACGCCTCGCGTTACAAGGCGTTGTGAGCATGTAGATCTGCTACTTTCACAATAGAACCTTGTTATACAAAATGTAATGCTTCGACTCTTAATGCTCGTCAGGGTGGGGGGTCCCCAGTTAAAATATGATTATTTTGTGGGTTACACCCTGAAAAGGTTGAGAACCACTGGTTTAATAAATTGAGCAATGTTTCGGTCGTGAGACCTTCCTCAAAACTGAAATAAAAACGAGGTTTTACACACAAACGTTGACAAACTGAAAATGCATGGAGTGTTTACATAACTACCATAACTAAAGTCAAAGAGAAAACGCCTGATCTTTCCAATATTATATCCTGAACATTGCCGACTTACAAGAACACAATGCATCGCAAAGTGATACGTTTTGAGCTTGTGGCTATTTTGAATTAATTACAGAAGGATTATTGATAAATATGTATTACTAGTATATTCATAAATACTTAATTAGTTGAATAATTTATGTGTAAACTATATATTAAATTAAAGACATTTTGCTTATAGGCTTTATATTTCAGATCTTCCCATGTGTAATGTACTACATAAGCTACTTTGAACACAGTCCATTAACAAGAATCAGTGCTCTTTTGAGCACAGTTCTCTGTCAGGTCAGGTAGGTTATTGTGGCCTCCTGGTGGCGCTATAATAGGCCAATGTGAAATGGGTGCCATGTCTTCTTGGGCCTTTCATGGCAATCGGACGCAGCATGCATGATTTGAGGCATTTTGTTCCAAAAATGTATTTTGCTAAAGTCAACCTGCTGGTGGCGCTATAACAGACCAATGTGAAAAGGTTGGCATTTGTTCCTTACCTTGACCTAGTGCAAAACTTCACAGAAATCTCAGGCTGCGTTCATGATTTGAGGCAGTGTTCAAAACGGACCAATCCTTCAAACTTTGGAAGGCAATTATATGACTGTAGAGATTTGCATGATTTGTGGACAAAATCTGTAGAAGTAGTGTCCAAAGATGTGTTTAGTGTTCAAACATCGGCCTCATGGTGGTGCTAGAATAGGTACAGATATATTGATGATGTGTTTTTCATTTTCTCTGGGTCAGTTCAACAGTTGGAGGAGTTCAAAGTATATATCAACTCCAGAATGGAGTCCATAGCTTTTACTCTAGAATACAGCAGAGAGTCGGTAGCTTTCCTGGATGTGTTGGTACACAGAGACGAACACGAGTTGAGCACTTCAGTCTACAGAAAGCAGACTGACAGAAATAATTACTTACACTTTTCAAGTTATCACCCTTCGGGGTTAAAGCGAAGTCTACCTTATAGCCAGTTACTGAGAACTAAAAGGATCTGTAGCTCAGACCAAGCCTTTGAAAGGCAAGCAAGTGATCTATGTGAACGGTTTAAAACCAAAGGGTACAGTGACGAACTTCTAAACATGAATGTAGATAAGGCTAGAGTTAAAGATAGAGCCAACTTGCTGGCCCCGAAGCCAGCCAAAAGAGGTGGGTCTAAGATGGTTTTATCCACAACCTTTTCCCCTTTATGTGTCCACATTAAGAATGCTGTGAAGAAACACTGGCATGTCCTTTCTAGTGACCCGACTGTCGGGCATGTGTTCAAGGAGCCCCCCATTTTTGCACACAAACGTGCTAAAAATGTTAGGGACACCCTTGTTAGAGCAGACGTTTATGTCCCCCCTAAACATTTTATGTCAGATTTAACTACGGGAAATTTCCCATGCCACAATTGTGTGCACTGTAACGCAATGATCAAAAGTGATCACATATTACACCCACATTCTGGAAAGAAATATGACATCAAAAGCATCATTACCTGTAAAACTAAATGTGTAGTATACATGCTGAAATGCCCGTGTGGCTTGTGTTATGTGGGAAAAACAAAGAGAGAACTTAAAATCCGAATCTCTGAACATAAAAGTAATATTAGAAACAAAGATGAGAAATCGCCGGTGGCGAGACATTTTAATGCAGTGGGGCATAAAATTTGCGAACTAAGGTTCCAGGGTATTGAGCTTGTAAACCCCCTTAAAAGAGGAGGTGATCGAGAAAAACTACTCTTACAAAGAGAAGCCTGGTGGATTCATAACCTACAAACGGAACACCCAAAAGGGTTAAATGAAGAGTTACTACTGGGATGTTTCCTATAAGCTTATTTACTATTTACTATCTTGTCTATTTACTATATTTACGATTTTGTCTATTTACTATTTAATATTTACTATTTACTAGTACTATTGTTGTTCTGCGGTTTACACTACAAGAAAACAGAGCTTCTCTTTGTATTGGAGTTATTTGTGGCTTCTACAACACTACGGTGTTGATACGAATTGTTGTGAAACACACTTTTGCTGTACTACTTTAGAAAAGTCTGAGTCTGTCTTTTATATTGGGGTCTGGGACCTGCACAGACTATGATTCTCTTTAACAGTAACTTTTCTAAACTGTTGAAAAATGTATTTGATACTGGTTTTATTATTGTTTTTTATTTTTATTCTGTTCTTGGAATGTGAAAAATGTAAAAATGTAAAAAAAGAAGTGATCTAAACGGATGTTGTATGTCGCTCGGACCGTTTTGTGTGATGCACCCAGGTCCCCTTTATAAGTGACACTGACACTAGTTAACCTCAGATACACGCTGAG
Source organism: Nannobrachium achirus (assembly GCF_963921795.1). Taxonomy (NCBI): domain Eukaryota; kingdom Metazoa; phylum Chordata; class Actinopteri; order Myctophiformes; family Myctophidae; genus Nannobrachium; species Nannobrachium achirus. The sequence continues at coordinate 22,263,482 of NC_137828.1, read as the reverse complement.
GAAGACCCACCCGGGTCGAAACGTTCGATTGTTGCTGCTGCTGGGGCATCTTGTAATAAAAAAAGAAAGATTTCATTCTAAAGTGAGTGCTGGCATCTCTTTTCTAAGCTTTTCTCTTTTCTAGGTGCTAGAATAGGGCCACGTGAAAAATGTCTATGGTGTTTCAGTATTCCTTTTCTTAATGTGAAGCGACTTTGGCTACTTAGAAAAGTGCTATATCAGATTTAACTTAAATAGGTCAATAATTATGTTTTTTCTAAAATATAAAGGGTCAATCCTTCCTTGACTTCTGTAGGAAGGGACTGCCCTCTACTTTGGGAGAAAACAAAACGAAACAAAATGGTCCAGTGTACATTTTTGACAAAGGTGGCTTTGGGCCCTTCTTATGGAGACAAGGGGCAGGTGACTCCATATTTCTGCACAATTTCTTGCACTGTCCTGTCCTGCACCTTCCACTCTGAGTGGATGTGCAGTCCAGTTGAATTCTGTTTTTCCTTTTGGAATATTGACAAATAAATTGTGTTTGAGCCCTCTCTATGATATCATACCAATGCATTTATGGACTTATCGTCTTGGACTCGAATAGGTTCGAAAATTATGTTCTTGTCTTTACTCGGTCTTGGTTGGTCTTTCTTTATAGAGTATGGTCTCCAATACAGTGCAATGCAATAACATTAACAGAAAGCATCAAAGCTATACACTCTTTAGAGTCTAGACTCTATAGCTATACAGTACAAGTCAGCACAATAGACAATCTAAACAGACATTGTTCCAAAGCACTGTATGTTCTTGCTAAACCTGCAGTTTACAGTACAATACATACTGTACAACATAATGGTCCATAAAGGGTGACAACAGAACTATATCCATATGATCCATGGAAAGTGCATTATTGTACTAGTCATGCATGTGTGCACAGTGATGTGAAGCCTTGTTTAGGCGGATGCATTGGAGCCATTACATTATCACTTTGACACGCTCAGTGGCATTTCTTATTTTACTGTTGATTTTAAATATACAAAAATCCATTGTATTTCTTATCACAATAATCTCCCGCGTTAGGCCATATGCAGCAAAGGCACACTTATAGCCTATTTAATGGTTATCAACAGGTAGATGGTCTCGGCCTGGGGTTAATTGAAGCCACGTTTCAAAGTGCCATTCTTTTTCCAGTGCCCATGTCTTAATATCAGAACAAGAATACGATAAGGGTGAGCAAAGAAAATCATAAAAGGTGTATATATAGGCCTTATATAATGGCCGATAATGAGGCTGAAGGTGGTGAGTTCTTGCATAAGCTGTCTGATTGCCACAGAGGAACAAATGGCTGTTGAGACCATTATGCCAGTCGGCCCACTGATTTCCAGCCACCAGGTTGGTGATTAATGTTAATCGTTCCTGTCAGGCAGAAGCCTTGTATGTCCATATTTCAGCCTTTCGTATCCCCCCTGAAATTAAAGCCCTACTTTGATGAACAAGTAGTGAAAATAGCAGATCTACAAGCTCACAATGCGTTGCGATGCGACACATATGAGCTTGTAGAGCTGCTATTTTCGCCATATTTGAAAACTTGAGTGAAGTAGTAGTTTGGCCTTTCTGTGTTTAAAAAAAAAATGTTTTAACCAATGAAAAGTAGCTTGGTAAATAATAACTGCATTGGATCCATTGGAACCAGGGGGCCAGTTGTCCGGATTTAAAGCCATACTGTGTAAGATGCCCAACTAGTGGTCATTAGCCCTATAGCAAACCGCGGTCGCGTCCGCGTCTTTCGGACGTTTTTCGTACCTTCAGACCCCCGCGTCTGCCTCCACCTCGCTGAGATCTATCTTTTAAGGGGTCCCTTGTTCCTGTGCGTTCAGTAATTCCAGAGATACGGACTCCTTCACCCTGCCTGGTAGGCGAAATTACCTAGAGAAGGGATGGTACAAACGGGCGACAACAAATATGGCTGCCATAGCGACCCCACTTCAAGATGCGCTGTGATTGGCCGGCAGTTGTATAACCCTCGCTGTGATTGGCCGGTAGTGTGATGACGCAATTTTGGCGCGAGATCCGGTCCACGGCAAGGATCTCAGTTTACATACAGAGAAGGCTTTACAGGCTGAAATTCACGGCGCGGATCTTCTAAAACTTTTGTGATTTAATAGTTAGGAGAATTTTAAGATTTGTTTTATAAAAAAAGTTACATAGTACAACTTTAAAATGAAGCAAACACGGAACTAAAAGTTCCTATGATTGGCCGCTAGTTGCGCTGTTCTGGTACCAGAAACAACATGTTCTCCATATGATTCCTTTCCATTTACATTTGATTTTCTTTCCTTAATAAACATTGTCATAAATACTTTATGGTTCCCGTCGCTAGTTTAAAGCCTCGTTTCAATCACCATGATATGCGTTTTGTCAAAATATGGTCCAATTTATGTTATATTTGATGTTAAAGCAGGGTAAGCTGTAGGAGGAGATCATATTTGTGATGATTCTTTTTTGTGTGTTTTATTCTCGGCAAGCTCAACACCACATTCTCCCAAGTATCCCTGCGGTTGCACGTGACCGTTGGCAGTCAATAGCATTCGAGATGGTACCATTTCTACCAATGAACGTCGATTTCTACAATGATGGCAGCACCCGTACAAGGGCCAAAAAAATATTTTTGCAGCACAGAAACCAATGGTTTCCGAACGTCCAGATTTTTTACAGGGCCAAAAAAACATTTTCGCAGCATAGAAACCAATGGTTTCCGAACGTCCAGATTTTTTACAGTCTATGTTTGGAAGGTTATTTTTTTCCACCCTTTTCTGACATACAAGGTTTCTACCCGACGGCGACGAAACGGCTGGAGGACAAAGAGAGCTGTCTGAGTGGTGGCACAGACTATACCACAATCCTTTGCCGCTTTGTCTGATTGGGCTAATAACCCCCATTGTGCATCAACTTTTTTTCACTTGAGGAAGAAAAAGCACAATCACTGTTTAAAGGACTCCTCGCCCTTTTTATTCTGGTCCCCCGTTTATTTTTTTATTTTTTTTTACTCGTCCCATATTAAAATCCTGCACCATTACCTCCATTTTTCCCATCCATCTAGCTCACTTTAATGGCAGCCTCATAATTATTTAGATGATTATGTGTTGCAAGCCATTTAGCATGCTCAATGACACATGTTTAATTTATTTGCGGCTGCGTGCCGTTAGCAGGGAAAAGGAATCTGAGACGTGTACTGCCGCTGCGGCTGCTACTGCGGCGGCGTGGTGTTGCCAGTGGAGTAAATCAGTGGGGAAAATTGTTTGATATATTGCAGCTGTTGTTATAATAATGTGTGTGATGCTGTTTTCACGCGGGCTACTGTAATACAAATGAGGTGTGCTTTGGGGCAGCGCCGCAGAGTAACGTTTGCTCGGGCTAATGGCACGTCTCAGGGCTGACTGGTGAACCAGTGCACCGTACTCCTCCATTGAGCAAGCTAGTAGGCCATGCTAATGGGCCCAAATGCCTGATGGGCAGGCACGTGCACACATAGACATCAAAGGGGGCTGGAGCCCCTGCCCTTTTATCTGTCTGCAAAAAGCACCCTCTCTCCAGACCACGAATGCAGTTTTCACTGTGGTGAAAGAAATGCAAATGTCCTCTTTCCATGCCATACCTGAAGGCAGCATTCAAGAGAATTGCCTTGTCCAAACTCTCCTGAACTTGAATGCAGCATCTTATGTTGAAAGGATGTCCCTCTCTGTGTAGAAATCCATGCCGTTACGCCACATCTCCAGTATAGAGTTGATTATGCTTAGTTTAGTGTGGTATCGCGCACTGAAAATAGCTGACCTCCAAGCTCACAACGCGTCTGCTATTTTTGATATTTCCACCAAAAAGCCCTTTTAGAAGTGTCAGCCCCTGCCTCTCTAACATTCTCTGCACGTCCCTGCTGATGGGTATCAGTGGCGGAGGAAATACTCGGTTGTACTCAGAAATAGCAATACCACAATTGAAAAATACTCTTGTTACAGTCCTGTCTTCAAACGTATACTTGGGTAAAAGTAGACTATACAATTAAAAAACATTGGCATCAAATATTCTAGTAGGCTAGTAGCCTACCAAGTAGTGTACAAAGTAAAAGTACACAAATTCTCCAATTTTGTTAGACTTAAAAACAATTGCATATCTACAAGCTCACATCACATCACAACGCGTTGTGAGGTGGTAGATCTGCTATTTTCGGATATCCCAGGTATAAAATAGGGCATCATTGGTTAATGTGTTTTGTAGGCCTAATAATAATAATAATAATCTAAATTCAAATTAACTATAACTATATAAATAATTGTAGTTGAGTAAAAACAGTGTAAAATATTTGTCTAACGGGGCAGAAGTATAAAGTATTGAAAAATGGACACTCTCAAGGAAAGTAAAAGCACCTCACACTTTTACTTAAGTAGCCTACAGTAGCTACTTGAGTAAAATTAGTAAATTAGTTACTTTCCACCACTAGGCCATGCCATATCTTTGGATATTCTACTGTTGGACTGATGATAGGTTATTGGTTTACTTATGATCCTTGTCGATGTATTAGCCTACCTTGTGTTGTCCCTGCTACTGTAAATTGCTCTGGATTGAGATTAGGCACTGCTACATGCCTAAATTGTAAATGGTGAATTCTTATATTCTCTTAACTACAGCCACATGGCCACCAGGGGTGTTTTCAGCTCAGAGTTTTTGCAATGTTGATTAATTGCCTATATAATTAGTAGAATAATTGACTCATTGAAGGTATTTAGCAGCAAGCGATGAGCAATAGAATGTCAAATTAGAAATTGCTCATAAAATACATTGTTGCCTGAGGCATTTGGACAGATTGTTCACCCCATTCCTATGCTCCAAATCAGGGGTTTTCAACTTTTTCTATTTCTAGGTTTGGTGTAGAGAGGAAAAAGAGCAGACTAAGTACAGAGTGAAAGGTCAAGTGTATTAAGTATTGACAGTTCAAGTGGTTAAATATCTGAAAACACAAATTCACATGAATCCAAAATACCCTGATGATTGTGATGATGAATTTCTGAAAAGGTTGTGGGGGTCCCCGCTTCTCAACTAAGGGGTCCTCGGCCTGAAAACCCCTGCTCTAAATAGAAATGTGTCTTGTTGCAGTTGGGTGATATGGCCACTAGGGAGTAGTACAACATCACTGATCATCACCCATGTCTTCATAGCTAACAAGCCTATACAAAAAATATTTTAAATGTTTCATTACTTTTACTGTAGCCTACATTGTATCACATGTTTATATGTTTAATTCTAATGTAATTTCTTATTTTCTGTGTACACTGTTGTTGAATCAGATTATTATGAATTACATTGCAGAATAAAATAAGATATGGTTTAATAGTAAAGCTGAATCAATGATGGTTCTCTCATTTATCATGGGTTCATACCTAGCAGGGTTCCCCAATTAGTTTTCCCCAAGGGCCGAATCATGTCTAGGGTACCAAGCCGAGGGCCACAACATTGCAGGGGGCGACGGTGGCGTTCCCGCTACTCCAGCGACTGCGACAGTTCAGATATCGTCGTTGTCGGGTGAAAATCTTGTATTGTCAAAACCATTCGTTTTGCATTTATCATTTTAAAAATTATTTAAACTAGTGAAAACAGCCGATCTACAAGCACACAACGCCTCGCGGTGCGAGGCATTGTGTGCTTGTAGATCTGCTGTTTTCACTACTTTTGTGCGACGGCCTTGTATAATTTGCGAAAGAACGTACAAATTTGGAGATACGAGGTTTCCAGCCGACAACGACAATATACTAGTGTTGTTGCTGCTCTTATACCACCATTATTACTGGGGTTGGTGTGGGCCAGACAGTAGCTCCCCGCGGGCCGCAAATGGCCCGCGGGCCGCCTATTGGGGAACCCTGCGATACAGTATAATACAGTTAAAGCAGTTGTGTTTGTGTAGGGCTGGGCGATATGACTTCAAATCAACGTTGGACTCTTTCAAGTCTGCACTTCTTCACACAGGCTTATGGCAAATTGTTTATTTTTATTGATGTAAAGCGTCCTTGGATTTTTGAATGGCGCTATATAAATTCAAGTGATAATTATTATCATTAATCAATATCATGATTGTTTCACTTTTGCCTCGATTACAATTAATAAACTATTATTAAAAATATAGTGAACATAGCAGAGCTACAAGCTCACAATATGTTGCAATGTGCCGTCTTGTGAGCTTGTAGATTGACTATTTTTGCAGCCACCATACAACAATAAAATTATAGTTATAAGCACTCATAAATACATAATGATATATTAATAAGCATAACACATTATAAACCATTTAGCCTACAATGACACTTCCTAATGCATCAGATGTTAATTCTCGTAGTTGCAAGACATTATGCTAATTTTATAATGCTTTATAATCACTCTTATAATGCAGTATAATCACTGTCACTGTAAATCCATTATACTGTCATTATAAGTCACTATAAATGATAATATGTTGTTTTATGAAAAATATAAAATCTATGCAAGATTATAGAGACAATTATAACAACACTTTCTTCTTGATTATTCGGTTAACCTACTGTACATGACCAAGGTTAAGTCAGTTCAGTTATTGGTTCTAAACATCAATCTCGATATATTTCTGGTGAATTGCTCAGCCCTAAATGGTAAATGGTGCATTTATTCAGTAGCACCTTTGTCCAAAGCGCTTTACAATGTGCATTTAATTCACCCATTCACAAACACATTCATACACCGACGCCGGAGGCAACCATTCAATGAACGAACCTGCTCATTGGGAGAGGTTCAGTGTGTTGCTCAAGTACAATACAGAGGGAGCCTGGGATCGAACCGGGAACCCCACCCCCCCCACCTATAATTTGTGGTGTGCACGGGACACAAAGTAGTAAAGTACTGAAAGCTTTTACCCCATATGTCGTTGAATATTACAGCAGACAAGTGAAACAGCGTGTGTGTGTGTGTGTGTGTGTGTGTGTGTGTGTGTGTGTGTGTGTGTGTGTGTGTGTGTGTGTGTGTGTGTGTGTGTGTGTGTGTGTGTGTGTGTGTGTGTGTGTGTGTGTGCGCGCGCGCGGTTGTGGTTTGACGTACACTGTGCACTGAAGTCTGTCACTGTGTGTTGTTCCCACGTTGCACTGCCATCTCCAACATCTGCTCTGACTTCTGTTTGTGAAGCTTCTGGAACTATCAAAGTTCTCTGCTTGTCAGCACCTGGTGTTCCATGCAACAGCATCATGTCCTACAGTACAAGCTTTTTCCTCTCTCTTTCAAAAACAGAGCGCACGCGCACGCACGCACGCACGCACGCACGCACGCACGCACGCACGCACACGCACGCACGCACGCACACACACACAGAGAGAGGTATACGGCCTATACATTGTTTCTGTTGGGCAGAAACGTTGTCTCTCCATCTTTGATCTTTTCATGTTTTTTTTTCCTGTACATCAATTCCCTATAGTCTAAGACAGTGTATAGTGCAAAAGTAGGGAAAATAGCCCATCTTCAAGCTCGCAACACGTCGCCATGAGACGCGCTGTGAGCTTGTAGATCTGCTATTCTCAGATTATTTTGAAAGTGACAGTGGTGTGCCTGTGTGTTTTATACACATTGAACCAGAGTATTAGCTGACCGAGTAACTAATAACTGTGCTAAATAATAAATAACTGCATTGGATCCATTGGAAGGCTGTTCTCTTTTCATTCCAGCGACGAGCTAATATACCATATGCTTTTCATCGTGCACATATCTTGGCATGCGCATTCAGCTCAGAGATGCACTTGCAACATAAATGGAACTGCAGTGAATATCGTTTGTTAGCGATAACAATCCATCATCACAGAACGTGTAGTCCTTGTTGTTCATCCGCGTGCTTCACGTGGTGCAGCTGCGGTTGTCCCTGCATTCACCATGCTGACAGTGATTACAGTCAGCGTCACAAAGACAGGGGAGAAAGAAGGAGCAATTAGCTCACTCAACCATATCTGCATATTAATGAGTGCCTGCCTACTGTATAATGACCATGTTGTGATGCTATACAGTATGATGTTAGTATTATAGTTATTGTAAATGTACAGGCTAGCCACATGTTGATACGTTTACATCTACATAATCTATATTTTTGTTGACTGTGTATATAAAACCCTGCATAGTTGACTTCCGGCCGAATAGATTTTAAGGCCGAATAAATATTACCGAAAATTACTGAATACCGAATATTACCGAATACTGAATTCGACTATTCAATATATATTTTTTTAAATTGATATTTCTTTAATATGCAATAATTCAACTGTATGGCATGCTAATATTTTGAGACATATTGTTTTTTATTACTAATTTACTACACAATGAGTACATAAATAATTCTACACAATAAATAAATATATTTAGTTTTAAATAACTGATCTCAATATGTACCCTTATAGGTTTTGCCATAATCATGTAGCTCTACTACAGAGGCACAGCCATGACTGATTCGGCCATTCGGTATTCGGTTTCCTATATTCGGTATTCGGATTCGGCCAAGAATACTCCATTCGGGGCAACCCTAATATAATATATATTTACTTATAATTGATTTTTAATCTTCTAACACACACACACACACACACACACACACACACACACACACACACACACACACACACACACACACACACACACACACGTATATACTGTATACAATTGTATATGGTATGTTTACTGTATGTATATTTATCATAGATTGTATGTCTAAAATCCCATATTAGAATAAGATATAGCCTTCTGTAATTTGCAAGAGAGTAATTTCCCCAATATTCGGCCAGAAATGGGAGGATTTTAAGTACCTCTCAAAAGACAGAACTAATTAGAGATTGTTACCATGCATGTAATAGAGGTCCATCCTCATAATTCTGAGATATTACTATTAATATTATTTTACAAAATGACCCTGCTCAGTGGCAGATAAACTCCAAACAATCAGGAACCGTACTTATCTACTGTAGATATCTTCTAAATAACCTTTTGATCAAAAAAGGAAGGTGGAACTATAATTCTAAAGAAGCAACATCTTAGGTAAAATGCAAGGAGAACTAGCTAGTATTCTGACTTAAGAAAGAGAACACGTTGTGCTGTTCTGTGCGAGGTTTGCTCCGGGCCCCGGCTTTTCTCTTCAAAGGGAATTTGAATTTGCCTCACTGTGCGCAAGGAGTTAGGGGGAAACTACTGGCCTCCTCCTCTTCATCATTCAGCGGCTCAGAGGTGCACTCAAATCTCCACACCTTAAAATAGAAACAGAGCAGAGGAGGGAGGAGTGTGGGCAGAACGCAGGAGGAAAGTACAGCAGAGGTCATTCACCTTTTGAATCGTGCGCGGCTCACCTTCAATCAGGGGCGTCACAAGGGGGGGAAAAGTGGGACTGAGTTACTAGTTGTGTGGAAATAGAAAAAAAGTTCCCCCCCTTCTGTGTTGCCTAGAACTGGAATATTGATTTTGGGGTTTGTATTGTAAAGTACAATGGTGTGATGTCATCAAGTTGCACTTTACAATACAAACCCCAAAATCAATCCTCCAGTTCTAGGCAACACAGAAGGGGGGGAACTTTTTTCTATTTCCACACAACTCCTCTAAGGTATATTAATGACACAGTTCAATATTGAAAATGGGTGGTCTTCCCCTTTAATTATTGTATACTTTAGCTAAATGTGTGCAAATCTTTGAATATATCCATTTTTGAAGCGAACATTTGTAACTCAAATTTTGCTTCTGGGGGGTCCCGGGAACCAAATGTTTTGAGATGGGGGTCCGTGGCCAAATGCATATCATTTTTGGGCTCCTACACATGAAAAGGTTTGAGCACCACTGACATAGAAACATGGGTTTTTCAAAAAACCTTGGAAGGATTTGAAATATTCAAAGACTTGCACAAATCTTCACGGTTTTTCAAAAATAGCAGATCTACAAGCTCGCAGCGCGGCACTCTGTGCTATTTTTCAATAGTTATAGCCAGGGCAGGAATTTCAGGGAGGCCATGAAGGCCATGACCGCTGTTGCCCCTCAGTTTGGCCTTGTGCCCCTCAAACCAATGGCATGACCTGAGGCCACAGTGGCCTTAATGCCCCAGCTGACTGTACCACTTCATCCTCTGTCTCTTTCTTGTCAATCTGTAGACACCAGTGTCTCTTTCTTGTCATGTAGAGATTCTCAGCTATATCTTTATCCATGCCTTACCCCTTATCGTTATAAACTTCTTTGCCTTTTTTTCTTATTACGTCGGCACGTTGTGAGCTTATAGATCAGCTATTTGAAATTCAAAAGAATAAAATAAAATCGTTAAAAATGTCAAAAAGGTTTAGGGATAAGGGGTATTATGGAGCTCATTGGAATGAGCTCCATAATGTGATTTTAACTTAGCAGTTTGGTTTCTCAAATGCCCTTTGAAATAGTGTAACAAAGTCATGACGTCACACGCTCATTCCCTGGTTTGCAGAAGTAATTTCTCTATGGAGAATATAACATTGAGTCATCTTAAAATCATCTCATATAAGCATTGTGGTCCAAAAATAAACAAACTGTCTCCACGATATTGTCGGATGGGCTCTGTATGGTTTATGATAGTCAGTCACTAATATTTGATACAGTCTATATCTGGCAAAAATGGAACTAATTTGGCATGTCGGCAACAGTAACATTAGCGTTTTCTCAGCATCAGTTGATTCTTCATATCCATATGAGTCAAACCGCTGAGATAATTTGTTTATGTTTGGAACAGAGTTCTTATATGACGTGATATGAAAAAACTTAAGTCTATTGGAATTCAGAATGGGGTGAAAAAAACAGGACCCAGGTAGGATGTGTAAATGACGTAAAACTTTGCAGCTCTATTAACACTGACATTAACACTAATAAAGAGCAAGGGTTTTTTTAAGCAAATGAATACTGACCGGTGGATGACGTCAATGTGACAATTCTTCTCACTGTCTCTAATTATCTTTTGTGCTTTGTAAAGTTCAAAGCCATCATTTGGGAAAACGTAGAAAGTGAAGAAGGTAAGGAAGTAGACAAAATAGAGATGGCCATGGAAATAATAACAATAATTACACTTGACTTTTAAAGCAATTTTGGAAAATGGGTTATAAATTGCTCTCTCTAAGCCTTCCCTCTCTGCTTTCGTACTTACCGGTACTTAAAAAAAAGAAAAAGTTCAAAGGGATGACAAAATCTCCCTCTATTTTATTCATGGTAATATTATTGACCAGTCCTTTTGTCTGTGGCAAAAATATATTTTCAAGCCCAGGGGTTGATGACCCCTGATCAATGATGTAAGTTTGATTTGTGCAGTGCTGAGATTCTTTTCACTTCAGTCTACATTTCAAAATCATCCTTCACCCTTAAATTCAATTAATTATTTCAATGGACTAAACCTTGTTTTATTTGATGGCCGTCCTGCCCTAGCATTTGGCCTTTGTGCCCTAAAAAAATTTACACCACCCAAGGCCAAATGGCCGTGCCCCTAAAAGGATGAAATTCTAGGCCTGGTTATAGCACCCAGGCAGGGCCCAGAATTTGGTGCAAAAATCCTGTTTTTGTTTTCTTTTGTTTTTGCTCGCCAATGGGTTCAAACTTTCAGTGATCTGCTGTGTAGTTAGGACATGCACAGTAGACCAATAGCAACTCTCATGAGAACTTCACAAATGTTTTTTTATATATATAAATATTGAGCCAATAGAGAATAACTACTTGAGGTTTCCATTTCCTGAAAAGCAAGTAGGTACTGTAACTGTTTTGACCAGTGATGATATATTGTTTCCATGAGATGGTAGGTATATTAATTCAGCTGACAGAAAGTCTTTTATATACAGAAGGCAGGATGTGGTGTTGCCATCTTCCCTGGTTCCCCCTTCATTCATTTGCTAACAAGTTCATTCATTCACATTCCCACAAGAGCAGTCTGTCACCTCACGTTCATTCTCATTGGCTGAAGCAGAGGTGCGTGCACAACTCCAACTTGTTTCAACAATACTAAGCTTCTTACCGGGTGCACGGTCAGGAAATGTAACTTTACAAGAACAATCTCAAAGAGAACACCAGCACTCACAGAATAGTCCTTAAAGGCTCTTTTTTATTTTATATTAATGCCGGCAAGATATGCTGCAGAGCAGCCAGCAACAACGTTCTCATTGGCTACAAGCTAATTCTCCGTCTCCTCCAGGATAGAATACAAGGTCTGCCTCCTCACCCACCAATGCATCCACGGCAACGCTCCTTCATACCTCAAAGAACTCAAAGAACTCCCAACCTCCACACGCTCCCTCCGCTCCGGAAATAAGAACTCACTCAAGGGAAAATTGACCAACCTACGCACTATGGGGGACCGGGCTTTTTGTTCAGCTGCTCATCTGCTGTGGAATGCCCTCCCTGACCACCTGAGAGCACCACAGTCAGTGGACGCCTTCAAAAGGGGACTAAAGACCTTTCTTTTTAATAAGGCATTTGCCTAAAAGGACCTTTTTGGTTGCCCTTGGTGATTTTTAACCCCCTCATGGTGATCATAATGTGCTTTTAAATTTTATTTGAGCTGTGTATAATTGGTGTGCACTGTTCCTAATTTTCTGATTCAACTGTGTTGTACCATTTTAGTCCTTTTTATTAATCTTTTTGTTGCTTTTGCTTTCTTTTGCTTCATTTATTTGCCATTTTAATGTAGCACTTTGAGATTTTGTTTCAAGATATAAAGTGTGTTACAAATAAATGTATTATTAATTCTCATACGCCCTCTTACCCACAATGCTTCTCAAGCGGTCTATTTAAGAAGTTCCCTATTCTATGTTCAATCTAGTTGTTTAGCTGTTACTACTGGTTGTGCAGCAGGTTCTCCACCTCCCCGGCCTCCTCCCTGTGAAATGTAGTTACTTATGTTAATATCTATTGTTTACGGATTGTACTGTGTTCTATGGATTATGATTTGTGATATCTTAAATCATGCAACTGAAGGTTAAATGTTATGTGCATGTAATCTGTATATCATGCCTTGCTCTGGGGGGTTTGTGATATCAGATCATGTCTCATGTTCGAGATAATCTGTTTCATCACAGCAGAGCTACACCGCCAAACTAAATGCAATATCATTGCATAAATGCAGTGACGGTTCTAGGATTCAGGTGGTCCTATGCCAGATTATTTTAGGTGACCCCCCACTGATGGATGTGCGCATAAGCGCGCATCCACCTAAAATAATCTGCTGCACCAGATCGAAATGTTCTTTTGGAGGCATATTGACTTGCTCATGAATCAAGTACAGGCAGCCAGTTGGGGATTATGGGGAAGGAGGAAGGGGGAGGGCATATTCAAATAATAACGCTAGTTTTTGGATAGGGGATACATAATCTGGGTTCCCAGAAGCTTCCCATTTTCGCCACTAGGGGGCGCTAGGGGATACATGACATAATGTAACAATATGTTTAAAAAAATATTCTTCCTGTGATGTGGCTCCCTTATTGGTTGTGGCCCTAAGCGACTGGTTATATTGCTTATGCCAAGAACCAGCCCTGCATAAATGGAAAATATCATTGCAAATAAATGGTATGGTTAATTTAAATAAATGATGTGGCTAATCCTGAGCTGAAGTATATAAAAAAATTACATACATATTTAGATCATTTAGATGCACACATTGTCTACTTGTTACTTTGTAGCACATGCTTGTGTTATTAGCACCTTTAATTCCTCTACAGATCACCCTGTTGCCTGTACAGACTCTGACCTTACACTTTGTAAGTCACCCTGGATTAGGGTGACCATATTTTCAGCCACTCAAACCGGGACGCAAAACACTGTTGCCTAAAACTGGGACCCTAAAAGCAATGCGCACGTTACCGTGCACGCGCGTGCCCATTCTCTAACGTTCGTGCACGTGCACAGACTGCACACACGCACTGCAGGGTTGCAAACAGGCAGTGAGTGATTGACAGCCTCAGCGTTGAATACAGACACACAATGAATTTGTTCCTTTTTTCTGATTGGTTAGGTGAGCATGTTTTCATGAAAAGAACATGATAAATGTCTATGCAACCACTGAAAACAGCTACTATTATTTTAATTCTGGCGAAAACCGGGACAATTTTGCAGTGAATGTTGAAAACCGGGACATATTAGTGTTTTAGAGATATTTGTCGGGACACCGGGACACGCAGCTTGAAAACGGGACTGTCCCGGGTAAAACGAGACGTCTGGTCACCCTACCCTGGATAAGAGCGTCTTGCTAAATGCCGAAATCTTGATTGTAAATGTTGTTGTTTTTTCTGCCTGCTCTCTTCCAAATCCGGACGAGGAGGCCGCGGCGTTGTCACATCCCCTCTTCATCACTGAGCTCAGTAATAATAACACAGTGACAAGGGCCTCCTAATGAACAACTAAATGATGATTGAGGCTTTGCTCACCTGACTGCTTATGGGGATGGCGGGATGCCGCTACCTTTCTGATTGAAGTCTCTCAATCAGCCGCTTAAAGTCGGTAATCAGCAGCTTGATTACAATACAGCAAGGCATACAGTGCCTCTCCCCCTTCATCCCCTCGTTTGTTTCAATTAATCACATTGTGATGTTAAGCAGACATTAATAATAGAACAACCCCCTGCTGTCTGTCTTCTTCTCCTTGTGTTGTTCTGCCTCTCTGTCTATCTCCATGCATCCACTCAGGGGTGTCGCATCAAATTCTGGGCCCTGGGTACAAGGATTCACAGCGGGCCCCCCATGAATGTTCTTCATAGGGGGAGGGGGTTTAACCCATTTAGACTGGGAACGCATTATTACACTTTATGTTGTGCTTTATCTATTGGAAAATAGCAGATTTACAAGCTCACAGCTGGGCACTGAGTGCTGCGCTGCGAGCTTGTAGATCTGCAATTTTTTTCAAAAATCTTGAACATTTGTGCAAGTCTTTGACATTTTTGTATGTTTCTATGTCAGTGGTGCTCAAACCTTTTCATGTGAAGGACCCCCAAAATGATATGTACCGTATTTGGCCTCGGACCCCCATCTCAAAATATTTAGTTCCAGGGACCCCCCAGAAGCAAAATTTGAGTTACAAATGTTTGCTTAAAAATACATAGGGCTATATTCAAAAATGTGCACACATTTTCACAACAGATCTACAAGCTCACAGCGTGGCGCTGTGAATCGGTGCCGCGCTGTGAGCTTGTAGATCTGCTGTTTTTCAATAGCTAAAGTATAAAATAATGAAGGCCCCTCCCTAATCAGTCCCACTCCTGCCAACCCCCCCCCCCCTTGTGATGCCCCTGCATCCCCTACATCAATACCCATACTGAAAAACAACAACATAAGACTGTATGCACGCACCGCGTACATGCTTGTTTGTCTCTGTGGTATTAACAGTTTCCCAGCCAAAATAGAATTGTTGTTGGTAGATTAGCCGTGACATTTCTGTTATTGTATTATGATCTGAGACATAATATTATGTTTATAAACATGAGCCCGCCACCCCTCCTTTTTGGACTGCAGCGTTGTTTTTTTCTTTTTTTTCAATCCCACGGGGTTTGCTCACCATGAATGTCTGGATCTCCATTGACATAAAGTGGAGGTTTTGGCCAAGGCATCTGCTCCCCGTGCGTATCGCGTGCGCGATCCGTGTGCATATAATCCCAGCATATGGTCCAAGTATGACTGAACGGTCGATGTGAGCATTTTGGCTAGCTTAGCCTTTAGTACTCCTGCTATGCTAATGTAATCGTCTAAACAGCAAGTGGACGACAGCAAGGAAGGCTGAAGAAGGAATGGAGCTGACGTCACTTCTGCTTCATCTCAGAGCAGCCATGAGCTATCGATGGACGAGCGGTGACTAGGGAAGGTTAGACGATCGCCGATTTTCGGATAAAAATAATTTATTTCGGTTTTAATTACCTAGTCCGGAAAAAGAAGGCGCAGCTGAGACTCCTTGCTCAGATGTACGGTATATTCCGGTTTTAATATTAACAATTTTGCTGCCATTTTAAACATAGCTGTAGTAAGCAGCTGCCAAATTGTCCTTACCTTTTAACGTGGGCACGCGCACGCATCGTGCCCAATCTGTGCGCGACTCATCTAGTAGACTGTAGACTCGGTGACAAGCTTTCGAATAAAAAAACCCCCATTGAAATAGACATATCCGTTGCCAGGCTGTATCCCTGCTTATCCGCCAGTGTTTACATGAAAAAACATTGAAAAAAGCCAACTGTGCGCTATGGTAACAAGTGGACACGTTCGCGCACAAAACGCACGATATGTGCAGGGATCATAATCCAGGCGTGTAGAGACTGGATCAAAGTTTCCAAACGCAAAAATCCGATTGAAAAACGAGTGTTCCATCGCCGAGTAGCTTTCTCTTCTGTTACACTGTAAACCAACGGAGGCGGGACTATGGCCCAGGCTCAGACCGGATACGGAAAGCTAGATCCGGTCCAGACCGGAAATGACCGGATAAAGTTAGGGGGGCGGGCCTAAAGAGCCAGAATCAGCGAAAATCTGCGATAATACTTTTAATCCTTTCATAATGATTAAAGCTAATTAAACTTCCGGGATCGACGGGCATGGCACCGCGGTACAGCGGGAAATCTACGGTTTCTACGGGGATCGCCCAGAATGAGTTAAGGGGCTCCCCGTGGCTTGGAAAGGGTTAATATAGTGAGTAGTGACTAAACATTTTAGCTCAAGACCCAATGAGAAATTAGATGTTTGTCCTGGACACAAACTAATGAAAATAGCAGATCTTCAAGCTCACAACGAATGGCTTTGCACAGCGTTGTGAGCTTGTAGATCAGCTATTTTCACTACTTCTTACACTTTATGGAAATTATTCATTTTATTTATGAAATACTTTGAAAAATGTTGGAATTTGTTTTTAATTGATGAAAAGCTGTGATTCTCTTGTTTCAACTTTTTAAAATATGTTTAAATCTTATTTTTAGGAAACTGAAAAAGAAAATAGACATTTACTTGCGACCCATAAGATGGGTCCCAGCCCACTGTTTGGGAAACAGTGATATAGTGGGCGCATGCTTGAAGGCATGCGCCCACTATATCGCTCTCTGATGCGATGTTGATGATGGTTATTGAACTCTCCTATATGGAAGGAAATACAGTATTTTCAGTGTCCAACTATCTAGACTGCAAGCTACATTGCAACTGTGTCACATTGTGAGCTTGTACAGCTGTGTGCACGAGCGCGCAGAGATGGGCAGTATTTGAAATACATTTATTTGAAATACGTATTTGAAATACTTTTTTTGTATTTTGTAATTTGTATTTGGCTGGGATGGAAAAATTGGACGTAATTTGTATCAAAATACTTTCAGGTCTAGTATTTTCTGTATTTGAAATACAAAATACATTTTTAATTTAATTTAATTCTCAAATGCACACATTTTAAACATTCACAAAGGTTTAGACTGTAGGGGTAAAGATACATTTTATTTCAATGTAATTTGCTGGTGGTTCATGTGTGTGTGATACAGCCATAGCACTGATTTGCTTCAAATGTAACGTACTTTATGATTACAATTTACAATTTCGAATTACTTGTAGTACCGCGTTCAGCTGCGTATGTATGTAAGTATGTCTGAAGGTAGGTTGGTAGCGCTGTGTTTAAGCCCGTAGCCCAGGGATATTCAACTACCAGGTAGGATGGGTAAATGACATCAAACTTCACTGCTCTCATAAACATTTAGGCTGTCTGCTCTAAAGATAAACACTGTCAATTTATTCTTAGAAATTCTGACAGGCAAATAAATTAATACAATCAATCTATGAAATTACTAATCATTGCATACATTTTTATAAAATGTATTTTCATGTATCAAAATACTTTTCAATGTATTTTCTCCCATCTCTCTGTGTGTGTGTGTGTGTGTGTGTGTGTGTGTGTGTGTGTGTGTGTGTGTGTGTGTGTGTGTGTGTGTGTGTGTGTGTGTGTGCACGCGCGCGCGCGCGTGCGTGCGTGCGAGCGAGAAAATACATATTTCTTGCTTGAGCGACAGAGTGGTGCGACTAGATCAGTGGTTTCTCAAATGATTTAATTTCAAGGATCCCCAGAACTCAGAGAGTGTACAAATGGACCCATAAGTGTCCATTTGGTTACAGAGTTACAGACCTGTATGGGGGGTCCATTGGTATAAATGAAACCTCACCTGACATCCCCCAAAATCCAACCCTGCCAGTGGATTGCATTGGGGGACAGATGCGGATTATAGTGAAATAGCGATTACCTGACAAGAAGAGGCCAATGAGCGTATGCCCAGCGTTAGTGGATTCTTACCAAATCTGAATTGACAGGGTGGAGGTGGGTGGTTAAGTTCAATCCACTATTGCTGATGAGACGAGGCTGATTTCTATTAGCCTGCAGCCTTCAGATCAAACACACTATTCTATTCTGCTGCATGGAGAGAGAGAGAGAGAGAGAGAGAGAGAGAGAGAGAGAGAGAGCGAGCCTCTGCCACCAAACTTTTATGACACAGACTGTCTGCTTAATGGACTGGAGGATTCTTCCCATTTAGCCCTGTGCGGAAATAAAGGGAACCTGGTCGGTGCTCAGGAAAAATGGCTGCCTCCAGTTAAGTCCCCCAGTGGATTGGAAATTAGGAAATTATCAGCACAGTGATCAATCTTGGAGAGAAGTATCTGTTCCCATGTGAAACGCCCCAGTATTTCACTAGATGGGGTTTCTGAGGCCACTGTGTTTGTGTGTGTGAGCGTGTGCGTGCGCACGCGTATGTGTGCGTGTGTGCGTGCATGTGCTTACATTTCCGTGTGGATAAAACTTTGTCTGAGCAATTATCCTAAGTATATCACTGCCTGGCCCATTGCTGCAGCAGGTATGACATATTTTTGCACATGAGTCACAGATATTAGATAAGTATTAATACTAGTAAGACGCCTCAGGGCGACAAGCGACCTCGCCCTGTCTTTGCCATCTGACCAGTGATGTATATCGGACCCATATATGGAGACCCCGGTACCCATATATGGAGATCCATGTACTGTATATGGAGATATGACAGCACAAACATGCTTACTCTGTTATTCATTATGTGAAAGTCCTATGAAGTCTCTGACATCATACATACAATCCCTTTTATGTCCATACATGGAAATGTCTGTAGAACCAGCCACACAGATGTGGGCTGTCTTGGCCATCTGTCTTGGCCATATATGGATTCTGTTAGTGTGGTATGAGGCCGATGTGTCCTCCATATATGGGCATTCCCATATGAAGTCCTGTTAGATATGGGCTTAATATTCCCCTGACATCACGGTGAAGTCAGAGCATGATGTCAGAGCGGCAAACCCATTCTGTTAGAGTGGTTCCCCTGACATCACAGTGATGTCAGCATGATGATTTCTTACCCTTTACCTTAACTCATTGACTGCGATTTTGAAACCCTTCAAATGTTCCACTCCAACGGGATGTTGTGTACCTTTGCTTAACTTTGTGGGTTCGCTCTACGATCCAGCCATGGTAAGCAACAAAAAACAACAGCCCTCCATAGTCCATAGCTATAGTGTATGCATGCCACGTGGTTGTTGCGTAAACGAGGAAGTGAATGCGTTCTGAGACAGGATATAGAGGGTTGTTGTCCCGCCCCCTGTTTCCGGTCTGGGAACATCCGGATCCGTTTTTTGAAGCGGTGAAAGTCGCTTCCAAGGTGTGGCTTTGTCTGTCCCGTACATGTCCCGTACATGTGGGCCATCTGATTGGTCAATTTTGTCTGTCCCGTACATGTCCCGTGCATGCTTGAACAATTGAGGATTGGTCAAGCTTCACATGCCAATTTGGCCCTCCAGACAAAATCATTCATTCATTCAGAATTCATAAAAATATAGAACTAAAGCACACAGAATGTATAGATCTAGAACACAGATTTCATAGCTCTAGAACACATAGAATAAAAATGCACCGCTTCACTTCGAACCAAGTTTTTTTTATTTTTATGAATAGTGCCTCTCCATAGGGCAGCTGAATTCCCCCCACGGGATAATAAAGGTATCTATCATCCCACAACCTTAATTAGAATCGCCCCAAAAAATAGTGTGTATGTTTGTCCGTTTGTCCGTCTGTGACTCCACGTTCAGCAGTTGTTCAATTGTCTAAAAAACATAATACAAAAATCAATAACGCATGTACCTTGCCCAACATCAACTTTATCACCTTCAAATGTGTCTCTACTTCTCATAATCCCCAAATGTTTAAAATATTTTCCCAAATTTTGGCCTGTAGGCGGCTTTGTCCTGTGATGCGATTTACATCACAAATGGGCGTCACCAAGCAGCGCACTCCCAGTCTGGGGGCAATTCCAGAGAGAGCAACATCACAGTCTGTCTGCTTCACACCAAGGGGGACTAACAGGTACACACACAAAGGGGCCAGGCCCCCGCAGGTGGCTGTAGGCTAGTCTATATTATATATCTAATTCATGTGTGTAGCCAAAGCATATTCACCTTCTCGGCCACCTTACCCGACCATTCACATTTGAAAACAATAAATGGGACCATATTTTTGAGGATTATTATTGGCACTGCATTGGGCTGTTAAAGGCCACCGGCTATGCACCAGGCCCTGACGTTAAAATAGACGTGTCAGAAGAGCGAGTCTCATCAGATTGGCACTTGTCTCCCAGCTTTCCCCTGGCTGACAGTTTGAGAAGCCAGCAGCATATAGAGAGTCTGGGCCCCGGGGGCACAGCACTACCAACAGTCCCAGCACCAGTGGCGTCACAAGGGGGGGAAAAGTGGGACTGAGTTACTAGGACCCAAGGTGGAGGGGCCTTAATTATTTTATGCTTTAAGATCTACAAGCTCATCTACAAGATCTACAAGCTTAGATCTACAAGCTCACAGCACGGCACTCATGTTCAAAGATGCTTAAAATATACATATTATGTATATTTTAAGCAAACATTTATAACTAAAATGTTGCTTCTGGCCTGGGGAGTCCCTGCAACTAAATGTTTTGAGATGGGGGTCCGTGGCCAAATACATATCATTTTGGGGGTCCAGTTCACATGAAAAAGTTTGAGCACCACTGACGGCACTCGGTGCCGCACTGTGAGCTTGTATATCTGATATTTTTCAATAGTTTAAGCACAACATAATGCGTAATAATGTGTTCCCAGTCTAAATGGGTTAAACCCCCTCCTTCCCCTATGAAGAACATTCATGGGGGCCCGCAGTGAATCCTTGTACCCAGGGCGCAGAATTTGGTGCGACACCCCTGCCTGTAAGTGTCCGTATAGACGGGTTTCTGGTCCACGTCACACTGATGGGTCGGTACCAAAATTAGCCAATAAATAGAAACCATGCAGCGCTCGGGCAGCGCTCCCCAAAACAACAGGTTTGGGGATTGGTGGGAATTGATTACATGATACATTCAGCTGTGCATTTAGTCTCAATGTTTGTAAACAAGAAACCGGTCTATAGAACCCACTCAAGGAACCCGCAGGTTCCCTGAACCCCACTTTGAGAACCACTGCAATAGAGCCAATGTATTAGATAGTGACGAGCTCTTGTTATAGTACTTTTTATGATACTTTATAACAGTGGTTCTCAACCTGTGGGTCGGGACCCCCAAGGGGGTCGCCAAATTATTTTGGGGGGTCCCCAGATGATTAACTTAATGTGAAACATTGTTTTCTGAACAATAGAACTCCTAACTGGTTCAGTACCATTAGGAGAAGGCACGCTCTCTGCTGGAGTCTTGTGGAGAGGTCTGTAGTTTCTTTGGGTGCAGATACTAGTAGAATTCCAGAATTCCTCAGCGTTTCAAACTCAAGGGGGGGGAAAGTTTGAAACGCTGAGGAAGGCCAGTAGGCCGAAACGCGTCCGTTTCTCTAAATAGACTGCTGCTGCTGTGCATGCTTAAATAAATAAATAATTTTAAAAAGTCATCATTCAAGAGAGTGCGGATATTCCCTTCATTCTAAACATTGTTTTCTCACAGTGTATAGATAGAGCATATCTGCACATTACTAGTGACAATTTAAGGACTTTTTTAATACCTCTTAAATGACAAATTAAACATTGGTCAAATTGTCCATTATTAGAGGCAGAAATTGTTGCGAGGCGTTGCAAGGCGTTTCACATTGCGAGGCGTTGTGAGCATGTAGGTCGGCTTTTTTCACAATAGAACCGTGTTACCGCTATACCAAATGTAATGCCTCAACTCTTAGTGTTCGTCAGGGTGTGGGGGCGGGGTCCCCAGTTAAAATATGATTATTTTGGGGGTCGCAGCCTGAAAAGGTTGAGAACCACTGCTTTATAACATCCACAGACTTAAGTCTGTGGAAGCTATGAAGCTGTGAACTTGTAGATTGTCTAATTTTGCACAACACGTGTATGACAAAGTGTGCCATTCATTTAAGGAAAAATCGCACCCAGTGCGAAGTGAGCGGTGCTTTTTATGAGTTGATTTCATTAAGCGCGTCCCGCGAAGCTTGGCCAATGGCAAGCTTTGTAAGTAACTGATTCACTGCCGATGCACTGAAAGTCACGTATTGCATGGGGCAACTATCCACCGCTCAAAAAGAAACGTTTAAAAGTTTAAATATGGAGATACAAGGTTTCTGCCCTGTCAGCAACAATGTGACCTCCAGCAGCACCAACAGGTGGTATCTGATAGACCAGGGGTCTTCAACGTTTTCAGGCCAAGGACCCTTTAACTGAGAGAGAGATAAAGCAGGGACCCCCACTAGATACTGTAAACAATTGTGTTGCAGATTATCATCGATTTTGTGAAAGCACTGTCATCAGTCTGTGGCATTTAACCACTTAAATCACGGATACTTAGTACATTTGACCTTTTCACTCTACACTAAACCTATTTGCCAACAATAGCAGCTCCACAAGCTCTCAATTCCTCGCAGCACGAGGAGTTGAGAGCTTGTGCTGCTATTGTTGGCTAAAGTTCTCTATATATAGCATAGCATGTCAGTGCAAAAATGCAGAGAACAATGGAAGCCAGACAAAGGCTTTCCCCCCAAATGGAATGAACAGGAAGTGAACGGTGGAAGAAATCTTGCAATCACGTTATCTCCTGGTTCCCTGTGTTTCTGAGGATGAAATGGTAACTCATATGTTAGCGAAGTTGGGTTGTGAAAACATGTGACAAGACTTGATTGGTAGTTTTTTTTTTTTTTATTGTAAATAGCAGCAACACCCAGCACAAAGTTTTTATAGAGACTCTTTTTGTGTGTTTACTCTTGTGCACTTTATACTATTTTTCTTTTCTTTTTTTTGCACTTTTGTAGTCATTGGCTGCAAAGCTTTATAAAGTTTTCCAGTGATTCATTCATTCTACCGTTAGTGATGATGACAATGGGATTTTTTTTAGGCATCTGAATGAAATGACAAATATGGAGCCGGTACGCAGTGCGCTAGGTTAGACCAACGTAACACACCTGCCACCATCGGCGCCGCTTCATTTTTGTGCGAAGAAACTGTCTGACAGGACCTGATGGATCGGAACCCTGAAATAGTTTATGAAGTATAGTGTATTGATGGTTTTTGCTGAGGAGACGGTGAGCCAGAGAGAAAGGAAGAGAATTAGTGTTATGAAATGGGCTCCCTAAACCCCGGGTCCCTGTGATGGAAGCTGCATGGGCAGGAGAATCTTTTATATAAATTGTCTGTGTGCAGGGGCGTCACGCCAAATTCTGGGCCCTGGGTACAAGGATTCACTGCGGGCCCCCCATGAATGTTAACTATTGAAAAATAGCAGATATACAAGCTCACAGCGCGGCACCGAGTGCCGCGCTGCAAGCTTGTAGATCTGCTATTTTTGAAAAATTGTGAAAATGTGTGCAAGAAACCTATGTCAAGGACCCCCAAGATGATATGTATTTGGCCACGGACCCCCATCTCAAAATATTTAGTTCCAGGGACCCCCAGACGCAAAAATTGAGTTAGAAATGTTCGCTTAAAAAATACATATATTCAAAGATTTTCACACATTTTCACAACTTTTCAAAAATAGCAGATCTACAAGCTCGCAGCGCGGCACTCGGTGCCGCGCTGTGAGCTTGTATATCTGCTATTTTTCAATAGATAAAGTTATTAGGGCCCCTCCAAACCTTGGGCCCTAGTAACTCAGTCCCACTTTCCTACCCCTTGTGACGCCCCTGTGTGTGTGTGGTGGGCCGGGCGGCTCAGCCAAGAAGATGAGAGGCGGAGAGAAGGGAGTAATGGCCACAGCCAGGAGATGTCTGGTTAGGGATGGGGTCACGGGGTCGACCAGAGCGAGGGGGAGAGAGAGAGGGACTGAGACGGGGGCAGAGGGAGGATGAGATTGGAAGACAGAGATAGAGAGGGGCAGTGGTGTAAAGTAACTAAGTACATTTACTTACTGTCACTTTAAGAATCGTCTTAAAAAACAAGTTCATATTTTTATGATGTCATTGTGGGGATGCGCAATTATAAGCCAATCAAATTAATTGTCTGTATAGTGTGTGCCAGCGGCTACGTCACTGTAGTCCTTAGCGGCCATTTCTTGGGTCAAAACACAGGTGTTTCAATTGTTTGATTGCATAGAACTAATGCTATAGTCTAATCAGAACACCTGTGTAAGGCTGTGTTTACCCAAGAAATGGCCGCTCTTAGAACTACATTTGGCACACCCTATAGCCTGTATAGACTGTATGACTACTTACTGTACTGGTCAGCTTGTTGGGGGGCGAGGGGCAGATTACACTGTGACATGAGCTTCAGACTGTTTCAGACCGTTTTCAGAGAAGCTCATGTCAGTGTAATCTGCCCCTCAACCCCTTTAGGTGACAGTACCCCTTTAAGTACTGTAGGCCTACTTAATTACAGTTTTGAGGTATTTGTACTTTACTTGAGTATATCCAATTTCCAATCATTTTACTTTACTCCACTATATTTTGGATTCAAATATTGTACTTTTACTCCACTACATTTATTTGGAAACTTTAGTTACTAATTACTTTGTAGATTTGGATTATTATAAAAATAATACGCATTAGCCACTTCAGCCCTATATATATTTCAGCCATTTGAAAATAGACGAGCTTGTAGATCTGCTATTTTCAAAAGATTTGTACAGTATACATTCGAAAACTTCAAATAGGACATTCTGCATAACGAGTACTTTCTACTTTTGGTACTTTAAGTATATTTTGATACCAATACTTTTGTACTTTTAATCAAGTACATTTTTAATACCGTACTTCTACTTGTAGTTGTAACAGAGTATTTCTACATTGCAGTATTTATACTTTTACTATAAAAGTAACAAATGTGAGTACTTTTTCCACCACTGGAGAGGGGGGGGGAGGGGGGGGCAGAAAGGGGGAAAGAGGAGAGATCGAGATAGAGAGATGGATTGGGAGAGAGGGAAAAAGAGAGAGAGAGAGAGAGAGAGAGAGAGAGAGAGGGAAAGAGAGAGAGGGAGAGAGGCTATGGCCTCCACAGGGACTGGCGGTGGCGGCTAGGTGCTGATCATTCATGATGGCACCTCTGAGGCCATCCTGTAAGGAAGAAAAATGAAAACTATTAAAGGCTCACTGGGCTATGTTGGCTTTGGCGTGTCAGCAATTATTAGCCAGGGACACCAGTCTTTAGGTCCTCAGATATAGGAAAACGGAGAGGAAGAGAGGGGGGCGCAGTGGAGGGCTTGGGGTGCACACAGCCATCACTGTCGCGTATACTATCGTCAGTGTCGGGCAGAAACCTCATATCTCCAAGTTTCAAATGTGTACGTTTTTTGACTGTCGACACAAAACTATAGTGAACATTAGCAGATCTACAAGGTGCGAGGCGTTGTGTGCTTGTAGATCGTCTATTTTCACTATTTTTAATCAGTTTTAAAATGATAAATACAAAACGAATGGTTTTGGACACACAAGGTTTTCACTCGACAACAACGATATACCGGCATATACCTTACATATATATGTATACTGCGTATACTGTGCATGTGTGCTGCAGAACTTTAGTGAGTGTGCGGCGCCGGGGTCGTGTCTCCTTACCTACTACAAACAAAAACAAATCTGTCATGATTTAAGCTCTCCAACAATACCAAGACAAGGCATCAGAAAAACATGCATTATCAATCACATACAATTAGGGACGCACCAATTAATCGAACTAATCAATTGATTCAATTATGAAAACATAATATAGCCTAGATTTTAATAAAAAATAATCCAAATATTAAAATCAATGCAATGCAATTCGTGGTGAGCTTGTAGATCTGGGTTGGTTGAGAATGAAAAGAAAAGACGGTAGAGCAGGGGTCTTCAACATTTTCAGAAAAGGACCCCTTAGTTGAGAGAGAGATGAAGCAGGGACCCCCACAACCTTTTCATAGATTCCATATAGTTTCATCGTTTGACAGCACAATCATCAGTGTATTTTGGATTCATGTCAATTTGTGTTTTCTGATATTTATCCACTTGAGCCGTCATTACCTAATAAACTTGAACTTTTACTCTGTACTTAGTCTGCTCTTTTTCCCCTCTACACCAAACCTCTTTGCCGAAAATAGACGATCTACAAGCTCACAACGCCTCGCAGTGTGAGGCGTTGTGGTTGTAGATCTGCTATATACTGTATGTGCTTGTAGATCTGCTATTTTTGGCTACAGTTCTCAGTATATGGACACTAGGGTTCAAGTTGTTAATATGAAAAAGATTGGAAGATTTGGAGGACCCCCTGTAGTAACTCTGGGGTCCTCAGCCCCTGTTGAAGACCCCTGCGGTAGCACATTATATCGTGTGTGGACATTGCCTTTTTTTCATTCCCTGCTTGTTCCTGGATCCAGCACCGTATACAAAGTTGTGGGGATGTGCATATTCTACTCCTATGGTCTATGAGCTTGTAGATCTGCCCTTTTTGCTATTGTGTGACACTGATGTCATGTGATTACGAATCACACGGCCTACTGTACATACAGTACAGTCGGAGGCAAGGTCGCAGCGGTGCGGCGAACAGTGTATCACCTACCGTGCATGTTCACACATTGCCTTACGTACGTACATAGCTGCTGGGCTGAACGCGGTGTCCTTGCTGCTGTGGTTTTGCTCTGGCTGTGAAGACAGATCCTCTATGGAGTAACTCTCATTACTCATTACAGTCTTTGAGGAGCGCGGCGGGGACCACCTGAGACATGTATAAATGACTAGCTGTGTACAGTGTGCCTGGGGCTAGCGCTGTTGTTGGGCCTGACCAGATGGCCTGTGATCCAGGGGCGTCACAAGGGGGGGGGGGGCAAGGTGGAGGGGCCTTAATTATGTTATACTTTAGCTATTGAAAAATAGCAGATCTACAAGCTTGTAGATCTGCTATTTTTGGAAACGTTGTGAAATTGTGTGCAAAGCTTTGAATGTATTTTTTAAGCGAACATTTGTAACACATTTTGCTCCTGGGGGGTACCTGGAACTAAATATTTTGAGATAGGGGTCCGTGGCCAAATACGTATCATTTTGGGGGTCCTTCGCATGAAAAGGTTTGAGCACCACTGACATAGAAACATAGCTTTTTTGAAAAAACCTTAGAAGGATTTGAAATATTCAAAGACTTTTGACGATTTTTAAAAAATAGCAGATCTACAAGCTCGCAGCGCGGCACTCGGTGCTGCGCTGTGAGCTTGTATATCTGCTATTTTTCAATAGTTAAAGCACAACATGTGAGTGAATCCTTGTACCCAGGGCCCAGAATTTGGTGTGACACCCCTGGATCCACTCTCATACAGTGCAGCACGCACGCATGCGCACACGCGCGCTCGCACGTTTGTATTACCATGCTTGTGAGAACATGAACATTTTAGGGCGCTGATTTCATGAACCCCAAAGCCGAAGTGAGCAGATCTACGAGCTCAAACCGTGCCACGCTGCCACTTCTTTTGAGCTTGTCGATCTGCTGTTTTCAGTGCATCATGAGTTCATGACACACTGGCGTGCAACTGAGTATACGTCTGTCATAACTATAACTCTGATCCCTAAACCAAACCTCTCCATCAGGGGTCTTCAACAGGGGGTCCGGGACCCCTAGGGGATCCTCAGAGTTACTACAGGGGGTCTTCTAAATCTTTGAGTGATAGAAAGTTTTTCTTTCCACTATTTTATATTAACCACTTGAACCCATAGGGTCAATTTTCTGAGAACTTTAGCCGCTGCGAGGCGTTGTGAGCTTGTAGATCAGCTATTTTCGGCAAAGAGCTTTAGTGTAGAGGAGAAAAAGAGCAGACTAAGTACAGAGTGAAAGGTCAAGTTTATTAAGTATTGATGGTCCAAGTGGTTAAATATCTGAAAACACAAATTGACATGAATCCAAAATACACTGATGATTGTGCTGTCAAACAATGAAACTATATGGAATCTATGTACAATCTAATAGATTGTGGGGGTCCCTGCTTCATCTCTCTATTAACTAAGGGGTCCTTGGCCTGAAAATGTTGAAGACCCCTACAGACTAAATGTCCTTTTCTCAGTTTACAATACTTGTGGGGACGTATGGCCTTCAACAGCATAGTAACACACACACAAACAAACACACACACACACACACACACACACACACACACACACACA
Source organism: Nannobrachium achirus (assembly GCF_963921795.1). Lineage (NCBI taxonomy): Eukaryota > Metazoa > Chordata > Actinopteri > Myctophiformes > Myctophidae > Nannobrachium > Nannobrachium achirus. The sequence goes on along the minus strand of NC_137828.1, from coordinate 22,234,906 downwards.
CACACACACACACACACACACACACACACACACACACACACACACACACACACACACACACACACACACACACACACACACACACAGTGTGTCCATTGCCCAGGGACACAGTTTACCCTTTACACACATTGCTGTCAGACAGAAACATTTTATCTCCGTTTATCAACCTTTTATGTGTTTCTTTTGTAAATTCATGTGTTATTTAATCAATGAAAATTATTAATAAGAGCTTCTGACTAAACAGTTAATTACTTTTATCCATTGGAACAAAGGTTCTGTTTTTCTATTTCCTGAAAAGAAATGTTTTGAACATACAAGGTTTCTGGCCGATACATGATTAAGGTGTAAGGATTGACTGTTTCCATGACATCATGTTATATCAGGCCAATTATGATTTATCTGATGTGCTGTTATTTTTATAACACCTTCTGCATCAAGATTTCAAACTGCTCTAAAACTGATTGCTAATTATACAGAAATAAGTAACACTTGATTAAAAGAATGTGATGAATGCAGAAGTACGTAATACAAATTAAATTCCCTGTTTTTAGATACTGAACCATGGTGTTGTTTTAGACTGTTTTGGGAAAGTATATTTAATCATACTTCTTCGTCTAAAATGTTCATTTCGTCAGTTCACAATCCATGGACTCCTACCATCTCAGTGCAGTGTAGAGATTTTAAGCGTACATGACAAACAAAGGCAGCGTGCAGAAGTCGTGTGTCTGTCACAGTTTTTGACATTAATCCCTGGCAGAGTGGGAAGGTGACGCAGGGAGGTCAGAGAATGTAAACGCTGGCCGGCTATAGCAATGGTGTTAATCCCCCGGGCACGGCCACTGAGCATGCATCAATCATGGACGTGTGTGTCCAGGGGTGAGCCGACAGGCATTAACCTTGAACCAGAAGTCAGTGCCTGCCTGGCTGTTTTGCCACCCAACCGCCCTCCTCCCACCCTGCGTCCCCCCACCGTGACCACAAAAGACGGACCACCAAAGAGCCTGCCCACTCGCTGCTGAAATACAAGCCTCGACAAGAGACCAAGTTGTGTTTGGAGAATTGTGTCGGTGCAAGCAAGCCTCCGGCTGCTGTTTGCAGTAGTGTGGTAGGGTGTTAATACAGTAGTTAGAGTTGGGGGTTAGGGTTAAGTCTAATTAATGTACTGGTTGCAGGTCATTGGTGGGAAGAGTTAGCTAGCTAACCAAAGTCCTCACTGTTCTCATACAGTTATAGAATCATTTTCTCCATGCATCTTATTGTTTAGAATACCTGCTGCAATGTCCATGCACCTTGTGTCCAACCTCATGTACATAGCTGTAGCTGCTGGATATGTGCGTAACTGCGTATGTATTATGTAGATATATTTTTGTTTGATTTGTCTTTCTCTTGCTGCTCTCCCTGTCCACCCCTATTCTTTCTGAAAATAACAAAAACTATGGAGTTGCACAAAAACTTTCACCCACTTCTTTAGAACATGTGACAACAATGTGACAATAAAGTTGATTTTGATTATTATTTTGTTTCATGAATGTAGAGATTTCTTTTACACATTATTCTGGAAATGATTCAGTTGACTCGTATTTCCAAACGTACGTTGTGACGTAGGCGACGTCGCTGCTGATTGGATGTTGTTCCAACGAATCAGAGTAGGGTTAGGGTAGATACGTCATCAGCCAGCCAATACACACTGGTGTATTTGTCCCGCCCTGCACCACAGACCAATAAGAAGCCACGGTTGGATTCCACTCGCTTTCTTTGTCCCACCTCCCCTTGGAGATACGAGGCTTTCCGGACTGTGATGCGGAGAGACAAAACAAATCGCGGAACGGAGCAAACAGGCTGACACCCAGGCTAAGTCATCATGCCAATTAACCCTCCTCCCCACACATTTCTGTGATGCCACTGGTGTTGTACCCATAGGTACAACACCGCCTCCTTCGGCTCTTGGGTGTCCGTCTTGGAGGATAGGCATTTTTTAAGGCAAGCTTCCACGCGGGCGTCACAGAAGGGCACGCTCGTTGGCCGGTAGGCCAATCAGATGCGGAATCCTTTTTCACTTCCTCCTATCCTTTTTGACGGGTCGATCCAATGAACTCCAGCAGCGAAAGAGGTATCTAGCTTTTTATATCTATGGTTGTACCCTACTGGCTCACCTGCCATTGAGGAGCCCCCACCGGGAGGAAGTAGCACCTCAGTCCTACTCCTCCCTTGGGACTTTCTCTGCTGACGGGTTCCGCCCCAGCCCATAGGACCATGTGCAATGACAAAGATAACCCCCTCCACATGGCTTCCCTCCCCCGAACACACCACATACCAATCGTGTTTGTCTACCAGTAAGACTCCCTAATCGGGAGATAAGCGACCGTCAGGTCACAGCGTGATTTTAGGCCAAAATGTGTAGAAGTGTGGAAAAATGTGTATGTAAAAATCGGCCTGATGGTGGCGCTAAATGGGACAGATGCATGTTGATGAGATGAGTGTAGCCATACTGTGTACCGATTTGCGTGATTTTAGGGAAAAATCTGTAGGAGCAGTGTCCAAAAATGTGTTTGAAAAAATCTGCCTGATGGTGGTGCTATATGGGACAGATCCATTTTGATGACATGAGTGTAGACATGCTGTGTAGCGATTTGCGTGATTTTAGGGCAAATCTGTAGGAGTAGTGTCCAAAAATGTGTTTTAAAAAATCGGCCTGAAGGTGGCGCTAAATGGGACAGATCCATGTTGATGACATCAGTGTAGAGCAAGTGTGTACCAATTTGCGTGATTTTAGGGCAAAATTTGTAGGAGCAGTGTCCAAAAATGTGTTTTAAAAAATCGGCCTGAAGGTGGCGCTAAATGGGACATATCCATGTTGATGAGATGAGTGTAGACATACTGTGTACCGATTTGCGTGATTTTAGGGAAAAAATTGTAGGAGCAGTGTCCAAAAATGTGTTTTTCAAGAATCGGCCTCATGGTGGCGCTACAAGAGGGCCATGTGAGAATTGATGGTGGATGTTGTGGTTTGGCAGGCAAGGAGTATGTGTGCAAAATTTGGCATGGATCGGGGTGCGTAACTGCGTATGTATTATGAGCAGGGCAAAAGTGTGACGTGTGACGGAGGGACGGACAGACGGACAGACGGACAGACATACAGCCGGTTGAGGTTTTGGTAGTAAGTGCGATCTGACGGTCGCAATTAGATGGTTTGTCAAACCAGATGCGCCGCGATGGTTTACTTTGGGCAGGTACTTGTCCCCTGTGCCACTTGAGTGACCAATCTCATTTCATTATCTTTTTTTTTTTTATTCAACACAATGCATGGGTGTACAGTGAGTTTTCAGTACGTCTCCCCACTCCCAAAATCATTATCAACTCATTAACCTAACTTGAGAGATGTCACCATATATTTTATCTCAGACATCTACGGCTGTACAGGGAGTGGTGCGTTTGCCCACAAAATCTTCTGCTGCTCATTGCGTTTAGTTGGATTTTCTTTCTTCTTTTTTCCCTCCTCGCAGCTATTTTAGGACCGAGAATGACTTCATAGCTTAGATCTTAATCATGTTTCCTCAGCAAGCAGCATCAGATAGCTCCTGTACTCCTTATCAGTGTAGACAAGGGGGGGAAAAAAATAACTTCAAAACCCACAGCCAGGAGGGAGCAAAGTGAGTAATTCATGTCAGTAATCAACAGTGATTTAACAATTACAGGAAAGGGGAGAAACAGAACAGAAAAGCAAATTAGGAAAACAAATATATGTAACTAAAAGTAGCCTCCGAGGCGTTTGTTATTGAGGGAAATGAAGAGGGAGTGATGAAATGACTGTTAAACTTTTCAATTGTTTAATGAAGTTTCAAGAGCCGATGAGAAAGATAATAAGCTACTGTGGTGCGGTTTGATTCCTTGTCAAACGGCTTTTGATTTGAAGTTTAAATAAATGGCGATCACAGGGAAGAACATCAAACCTCAATTGCTTTGAGATTAATGTTATTACATATGAGTTTTTTAATACATCAGCCAAAGAAAAGCACCTGGAAAGTTAATGGTGTCTTAGTTTTGCCTGAACGGCACAATGATTGGCACAAGACAGCATGGCAGACAATCTGTTCTTTTATGAATCAGAGCCACTGTGTGTCGTGTATTATTGTTACTGTGTGAACAGTAGTGGTGAACCGTAACAAAGTACAATTTACTTGAGTTCTGTAATTAAGTACATATTTTGACAATCTTTACTTTACTTGAGTATTTAATACTTAAAGATGCGATGCCATGATTTCTTTCTCAGGTATTATGATTATACTAGGAGGATTAAAAAAAGTGTACAGAAAGAGTTAAATTGTGTTTTATTTGGCCACACCCACCAGTTCATTAGGTATGACTGGTTGTCAGGTGGGTGGTGACCCAGCTGAAGTTAGCCACACCCACAGTGTTGGGTGTGGCTGCAGTTCATTGCCGCGACTGGTAAAACATGACTGGCGGAAGTGCAGAACTGGTGAACTGTGGAAGGCACCCTGCCCCCTGCAGTGACGCACAAGGAAGCGTCCTTCAAAATTCCGGAAGCTTGCCAGTCCTCTTTTACCCCAGACCCGGAGGAGGCATCTACCTTTTTGTTTCTATGGGGTGAATGGTAAAAGGGGAGGGGAAGAGTATATGATGTCATTTAATCTGTGTTTTTTGACTGGGCCTTTTGAATCAGAGGCTTTCAGCTTCCAGGAAGTAAACACAAATACACAGGGAAGACAAATCTGCACAATATAACCCCACCCGGTGGCCTATTAGAATAATGTTAACTTCATAGACACATACAAAACAGAAAAAGTACAAAACTGTGGCACCACCTCTTTAAAAGACAAATATTGTACTTTTGACAACCATTACATAATAGTGTGAATACTTCCACGACCGTACTAAAGAGGAATCTCTGTCTTCTCTCAAACTCTGCCATGTCACATCTGTGCAAAAATATATAATGTAAAAAAATATCACAGTAATACTGTGAGCCGTGTGTCACACCAAAAGTGGTGACCCATTGAATACGGTAGAATGATTAGGCAATCACCACAGACTGCAAGGCATTGGTCACCGATTTTCATATAACACCCGGGCTGTGCAAGTCTCTTTTGACAGAGACGAGCTTGTTCATTTATCAGGAAATACATTAGATGGATTTTCTTTTTCTTTTGTGGCAACAGAAAGAACAGGGAAATATAGATCTTAAATGTAACGAAGTAATGCCATTATTTTAGAAAAGGTAACTTTGTAACCGAATTGCAAAACTAACGCTTTTGGTTACCCAAAAAGGTATTTTGTTACAGTAAGGTCGTTACAGCAATGTCGTTACTTGTAATGCCGTTATCCCCAACACTGGACCCGACCTTAATAAAGTCTTGCCAAGACTTATTTACTGAAGTGGCCAAGGCCACAAAGACATATTGCATTATCCAAGGCATCTAATAAGGTGCCGAGAATCATTTGCCACTTTGAAATGCTAAACGGGACGGAGCTACAAATGAGCCTGGAAATGCCTGCTGCATGTCATTAAAGTCCCCAATGAATTCCAATAATCAAACAGGCCATCTTCTGAGAAAACTATTACAGGTGGATTATTAGTGTAGCAGCTCGGTTGAACTAATCACCCACTGACACATCGGCTTTCAGTCAGCAGCAGCCATGTGTACTGTCTGCTGTTCTCTGTCTGATGTACAACTGACAGGTACACATCGTACACACTACATTACCACACGTTCACGCGCATGTGTGTGGCTGACTGGCTGTGTGCACATGCAAGCATAAACAAGGCTGTTTGCTGTTATACGTATTAGCAAGTGCTCTGCCACTAGTACTGTACACGCAAATATTATTCACTCGCAGAGATGTCTATATGTGTGCACACAAGGTACAAGTAACACGCCGCTGGGGCGATGAGCGACCGTCAGGTCAACAGCAGTTGAGAGAAGTTGTTATTGTTCTGCCTGTGGGCACCGCCATCTTGGCCGCCCGCTATAGTGACTGGACCGTGCCTCTCCTCCAGTGGCGCTCTGGTGCCATCTGTTGGAAAAGAATGGCCCAGCTGGCTGTGTAGCGTAATTTGACAGGGTTTTTGGGTTTTAAAAACCCAAGGGCCCCCCCCTAGTGGCGAAAATAAAATGTGTTTTTAATAGGCCTAAATAAAACAATGCGCCCATATCTACATAAATTCATACCACTGTGGATTCATCATTGTAGTTTGCGCTTAAATCGCGCAAAGACCACAGACCCGGGCCCCTTTGATCAGGGCCCCCTTGATCTGAAAACCCATGGGGAATAAGGTCTAATTTCGCCACTGCTGTGTAGGCGATACTAGCGTGACGGACGGACAGACGGACATGAGCTGCAGGTTTTCATAGTAACTGCAGATCTGCTACGGCGAATAGGTTTGGTATAGAGGTAAAAAAGAGCAGACCAAGTACAAGTTTACTTAGTATCGACAATTTAAGTAGTTAAATGTCTGGCGAAAAAAAAAAACACATTAACACAAATCCAACATAGACTGATGACAGTGCTGTCAAACAAGTCTATGAATCTACCTATGAAACACAATTGTATACAACATGTAGTGTGGGTCCCTGCTGTATTTCCCTCTCAGCTAAGGGGTCCTTGGCCTGAAAACTTGAAGACCCCTGCTCTAAATGCCCCATCCTAATCCGAACCCCAACATTAATCTTTTCCTAATTCTAAACATATAAAACAAACTTGGGAGCACAGTAAAATTATCCTCAAATTCTACTATTCTTGTGGGGACATGTGTTCCTCACAAGTATAGTAATAAACATGTGCACTGAATTGCAGTGAGTGAGTGAGTCAGCCAGCCAGTCAGTCAGTCCTATTGATGTCAACCCTTTGCTCTCAGTTATCATCTGCACACAGGCAGGCTTCATATTGAATCATATAGACGGGGTTAAATAAAACTGGAAGGCTTTCACATCAAATCTCCTCCAGCCTCCATCTTACATGCCTTAGCCAATAGATGGAGGAGATAGGGCCGCTGTGGATGTCAACAGCCTCAGATACTGTATTTATTTGGCCAATTGCTCTGTACAGTAGACCCCTACTGTACTGGAGAATGTGGAGAACAGAACTCTGGCTGCTGCACCATTACATGTAGTGCAGGGGTCTTCAACAGGGGGTCCGGGACCCCTGGGGGGGTCCTCAGAGTTACTACAGAGGGGCCGCCGCCAAATCCTTGTGTGATAGGATAATTATTTTCAATTAACAACTTGAACCCTCACATCTCTATTCCAAGGAGAACTTTAGCCAAAAATAGCAGATCTACAAGCTCTCAAAGCGCAAGGCGTTGAGAGCTTGTAGATCGGCTATTTTCGGCAAAGAGGTTGGGTGTAGGAGGTAAAAAAAAAAGAGCAGACCAAGTACATAGTGAAAGGTCAAGTTTACAAAATACTGATGATTTAAGTGGTTAAATGTCTGAAAATACACATTAACATGAATCCAACATAGACAGATGACAGTGCTGTCAAACAATGAGTCGATCTATGAAATCGATGAAAATCTGCATCACACATTTATACAACATGTAGTGGGGGTCTCTGCTTCATCTCTCTCTCAGCTAAGGGGTCCTTGGCCTGAAAACGTTGAGACCCCTGCTGTAGTGTGTCACATCAGTGCAAGCCAGAAGTGTATTGTCGCTGTCTGGTGGAAACCAGGCGGCAAGGAACAAACAGACGAGAAGATCTTTGAAGCTAAAGAAATAACCGCACTAGCCTATCTTTTTTTTTTTTTTTTTTTTTTATAATTCTTAGGATTTTTTTCATGTTTCCTAACCTCAATTATACCCCAAAAAACAGAACTTTCAACATTCTGTGGTTTTTCTGTATTCTGTAGTTTTTTGAATAATTAGGCTAAGAAAGGTAAGTTCATTGGCCTCTGGACGAACGTATCATCGTCCAGGGGAGAGTGTGGTTGTATCACCTTTGCTGTGACTTTGTATCATTCCAATTCACCATTTACCATTTACCTGTTACTTTGCACTGTGTTTGTATAGTTCCAATTCACATTTTTTTACCATTTACCAAAATAGGCAACGATTAACAGAAAGGTTCCTGGACTACGACACCTACAGGAATCTAGGTAGTATCTTTGCAAGTCAAAATGCAACAGAACACAGAGAGAAAAACACCTGCCATGGCTCACTGGAGTGGAGTATTCAGTTTTAACATTTTAATATGTGTTAAGGACCAGTACAAAGACTGTTATGATTGGTAAAAACAGCATGTCATCATTGCTTTAAAGTCTTCTTTTTTATGATCATGATATACAGTAGTAAATTATTGATAAAGTAAGGTATGCTTCTAGGGCTTCTACTGGTTCCGCCCCCGCTGTGGTTGTAGCCAATGGGAGAGTGTTTTTTGCACTAGGTCTTTCAGTCCGAGTGTATCAAAAAAGCAACTGGGTATAAGCACCGTTGGTCCAACCAGTTTAACATTCACCAGGTTAGCATTCACCAGCGTCGGCAGGTTAGCATTTCAACAGGTTGGCATTCACCAGCGTCGGCAGGTTAGCATTTCACCAGCGTTAGTTTTACTGAGGTTAGGGTTAAGGTTAGGTTTAGGTGTATTTCCGTCCCCCCGACTTTCGGCACCTCCACGCAGCCAATCACAAGCTTCCGCTGCCTTAACCCACTGAATGCCAAACTTTATATTATTTAATGGCCCTTGTTGCCAGCCATTTTGTTTAATTTCACCTTTTTATGGGGCCCCAAATAAATATTGAACTTTCACCTACAAATATAAATATACGTATGAGAATAAAGATCCCCTCCTCCTGTGTGTTATGCTCCATTCTATATTTGTTGGCTTCAATAGAGCATGTGGTAAATGTGCCTTTTGATTGATAGATTCATGACTATAGTTCAACTTCAATCTAAAAGAAAAACAAAGATGCAGATCACCATTTAACCACTAGAGGTCGATGTGCCCATGTTTTTACAACTGTGAAAAAACATTCATTAGCACGGCCGGGCTATAAACATAGAACGATTGGGTTGGCGAATTTTTTCTGTCTTCATGAAAAAAATAATAATAAGACGATCCGATGAACGATTATGGAGATATAGGCCAAACGTTTATAATGTAATCTGGTGTAAAACAATAACAGAGAGACAGGAAATAAGCACAAACTTGAAATGATATCATATCATATCATATTATATCAAGTTCGCACTCATTTCCTGTATATATATTATACACCTATATAAGTGAACATTTTTAGTTTATGAGTTGTTTTAAAACCATAAAAAAAGATGTAAAAGATGGTTTTGGCACCCACAACCCTTAAAAATTTGTAAAAGATGGTTTTGGTACTCAGGGAGTCCCATTGCTTTTTTGATACCGTTTACGGTTGCTTTTCGGGACCGGAAGTTCCAGGATTTCTTTTACCCAAAAGCTTGTGACTAATAGCCTAGTAAACCTGACTCCTACCTTCCTCCTACCTTCTGTTCGAACACACTGTACCACTTTCACTTTCAATATAAAAATCTTTCCACGCTAGTGACATTATAGCCATCCTTCAAGTTCGCAATGCATTATGGACTTTTGACGACAAAGTACGTACAGTATAGGCATTCATTTACAAGAATAGCCATAAAAAGTTTGAATTTGTAGATACAAGGTTTCTGCCGACAGTGACAATATATAATGTGTGTCTGTGTACTGTAATGTACTCTTGTCCCAGCAAAGGCCAGGCATTAATAGGAGTCACAATGAAATAATGTTCAGTACTTGGACGCTTCATTGGAATGAGAACTTCCTGTACAGTGACTATTACTAACAGAAAAGCCAATAACAGTGGTATATCCATTCAAATCCTTCCACGTTTTCACCGCCTAATTTCAATAACTGTAAAGCATTTATTAAACAAGTTTAAAACACATACACTAACGCACACAAAATGTGTTTGCTGTCATCCCTGTGTTGTACCATCCAAAAGCCCTGCTAGTAAAAATGTATCAGTGATATTAAAAACTGGTTCAAAGCGCATAACGGTTTGATGCAAGCCAGTGTTTATTGATGAATAAACGGTCAGAGGATTCCATTTGCCAGATATACTGTCCCCCTCTTTTGCTGCCGTAGGGTCTTTTTTCCCCCCCTATTTTTTCTTGTATTCCGCAGGACAAATGTGTTTCAGCTGAGCTGATCCAATTCCTCCTCCATTGTTTTTTATGTACTGGTGTTTAGCGCTCCCCCGAGCTTCACTGACTACCTGTCTGTTTAGAAAGCCATAAACATGAATCAAACTTGTTAGGGAGACTTTTCCATAAATTCCTCGCAGCAACAGAAAATAAAAATAAGGGCCTGGTTTAACAGATGGAATGAAATACCCTCCAAGTCTCTCTCTCTCTCTCTCTCTCTCTCTCTCTCTCTCTCTCTCTCTCTCTCTCTCTCTCTCTCTCCCCCCCACCCTCCCCTGTAAAGAATTTCTGTCTGTGGTGGCATCCGTTCAGCATTCATTATTGGTATCATTACACAGATATAAGCGTGCGGTGAATCATAACACCAAGTTAGCTTGATGTGCTCAAGTGAGATGGGTTTGAATTATGACATTAGGTCAGCATTACGGATGTCAATATACAATATTATTAAAAGCCAGTGGCAGCGAAATTAACCTTTATTACGAAACTTTTAAAGGCCCGCTCTGCCACAAAACAATGTATTCTCTGCCCCGTCGGTCCCGTACAGAAGAAACACAGACTTTTCTTTTTTGTGGTTGACAAAATCCAAACTTCACATTCATAAAATGCTAATTCAGTCCAAATGAATCAATGGTTCTCAACCTGTGGGTTGGAACCCCCAGGGGGGTCTCCGAATTATTGGGGGGTCCCCAGGTGATTAACTTATCTCTCACTCAACAGTAAACAAACCAGCATAACGTTTAAGTGTATAGAGGGTATGTACATTTCTAAAGTGACAATTTAGGACTTAAGACCCTTTTAACACCTCAAATAAAATTTTAATAAACAAACATATTGTCAAATATCAAGAGGCAGAAATTGTTAAAATAGCCGATCTACATGCTCACAGCGCCTCGCGTTGTGAGGCGTTGTGGGCATGTAGATCTGCTATTTTCACAATAGAACCGTGTTACACAAAATGTAATGCCTCAACTCTTAGTGCTCGTCAGGGTGGGTGGGGCGTCCCCAGTTAAAATATGATTATTTTGCGGGGTCGCAGCTTACCCTTCCTAAGGGTAAGCTTAGGAAACCATAAAAACAAAAAAGCATCAATGTTGGATTGATACGCACCATGAGCATTGATCAATACCTTCCGCCATTGAATTAGGCTAATTTCTATTTGTTAGTCATCATAACTCTTTATTTGTCCCCATGGCTTGTCTTTTAGCTCCGGGGGGGGGGGGGTAGGGAGTTGACCTTTGTAGTCGACCAGCAGAGAATCTATGTTTCCTCTGCTTCCTCCATTTGTTCCCTCGCTGCACTTGAGCAGGAAAGATAATTACACTTCAAATGAAGCTTCTTCTCATTGTGTCGGCCGTCTGCCTCGCTCGCTCTCTCTCTCTCTCTTTCTCTCTCTCTCCGTCTTTCCTTTGGTCTCCCTCCCTCTCTGTCTTGTAGTTCCTCTCACTCCGGCTCTCTTTTGCGGTATCGCTTTTCTCAACTCAGTATCCGTCTTTCCAACACGTCTTTCTGTCTGTCTCCTTATCTCACAGTCTTTCATTGTCTTTCTCAGTCCATCTCTCTGCTCTCTCTGTCGCATTATTTTCGTTTCTCTCTCTCTCTCTCTCTCTCTCTCTCTCTCTCTCTCACACACACACACACACACCACAGTGGGGGAGGTGGTCAATGGATCCACATGCGTTCACCTCTTATTTACAAGATTCATGTTTATCTAATACAAAAATCAATAGCTTAGCACCAGGGAGATGTTAGGGCTCGACTAACAATCATTGAGAGCTACTTAGCGGTACATCTGCCAGTGCTTTAGTGGGCCATAAAGGAGAGGGATTGGGCCCCTGGACTGCACAGCGGTGCACATGGGCTCCGGAGTGAAAGACAAACACAAGCAGGGAGCGAACTGCAACAACTATGTTGTTATCTTAGTGTGAATTTGTGTTCATGAAAAACACATGTATTTACTCACATAGTATAAGAACATACTACCAGTAAGACTCCCTAATCGGGAGACAAGCGACCGTAGGTCTCGCTAGGAGAGGGCCATGTGAGAAATGAGGGGTGGGGTCTCCGCGTTGCCTTGGCAGACGAATAGGTACCGGCCCCGGCTCTCCCATACGCTCCTAGGCCGAGTTAGGGCATTTTATGTGAGCTGCAGTGGAGGGGGTCCTCCACTGGGGGCGCCACCACTTTTGCATCCGTTCTGGAGTACCAGGAGTGGGTGGTCCCCGGGAATTCCCCGTGAGCAGCCCCGTGGGGGTGGTCATTTGGTCATTTTTGCACATTTGGTATTTTTTTTACACCTGGGGGTCCCCCAGGGACCTGGGGGTCCCTGGAACTCCGGGGGTCCTTGGAGGTTGTAGTTTGGCAGGCAAGGAATTTGTGTGGAAATTTTGGCATGGATCGGGCCAACGGTGGCCGAGATATGAGTAGGGGGAAAGTGTGACGTGTATGTGGTAATGTTTTTACACCTGGGGGTCCCCCAGGGACCTGGGGGTCCCTGGAACTCCGGGGGTCCTTGGAGGTTGTAGTTTGGCAGGCAAGGAGTTTGTGTGGAAATTTTGGCATGGATCGGGGCAACGGTTGTGGAGATATGAGCAGGGCAAAAGTGTGACTGACTGACGGACTGACAGACAGCCTGTGGAGCTTTTGATAGTAAATGCGACCTACGGTCGCAATAATAGGCTACTGTAGTCCTTGTATCAGTCTGTGCCAATGTAAGTGAGATGTTCACACTATTGCCTCGCAGCGGTCGCAGCGGTCAGAATTACCCTTAAAGATATTTCTTTGTTAAAATAAGTGTTAAATAAATAGCTCTATATTCCGATAATATACTCATTGCTATAGAGCAGGGGTATTCAACTAGATTAGGCAGTGGGCCACCATTGTAAAATCAATTGAAGTCGGGGGCCACAAGACTGTGACAACAGAACAGAAACGAAAATGTCCATGGTTAACCGTTTCACCGTTTGTTGTTCGCTATATTTCCGATACGACACAACAATGGACATGTATGTCCATTAGGCAGAGATGGGCACAAAATACAAAAAAGTACTGTCACCAAGATACTATCCTGGTAACAGTATCCTGGTAGGTATTTCACATAGTATTTTTAATTTGTATTTAAAATACTTTTTTGGGGGATTTTGTGCCCATCTCTGCATATTAGGCTATGGTAACTTTATTTGGCCCTGCTTCATACTGCATTCATGCATTTTGATGTTTTCTGTGCCAGTCCTTTATAGAGCACAGGCTTAGATTTTGATATTAACAAAAGAGGAAGTAGATACCGTATTTCAGTGTGATCTACATGGGTCATTGGCATGGAAGCATCTTTGCGGCAAGAGTATTTGAGGCAGCATGGCAAGGTGAAGTGTTTACACCGACTGATAAGAGCACAAGATGTGCTTGAAGTTAATGATGATGGAGAATATGTAAGATGGATACAATCCAGGTGAATTATTTATTTGTGTACATCCACGCAAGACCCAGAAATGGACACAACAATGGACACGTATGTCCATTAGGCTAAGGTAACTTATTAGGCCCTGCGTCATACTGCATTCATGCATTTTGATGTTTTCTGTGCCAGTCCTTAACACATGGGAAGTCAAGGTTTCTAACATTTCTAGCTGTTGCTGCTGCCGCCGTTTACTCACGCTTTATTTTGAAGAGCCTCGGAAGCTTCGTGCGTGTGCACGTGAGTGTCCACTGACGATTGAGGAAGAAAATCCATTTGTTTACAAACGCTCGCAAAACTAAAATCCAAACCGGGGCCGACCATCGCGGTAAAGTGTCGCCGTGAAAACAATCAGATCTCTGCTTCCCTGGCGTTCTTTGCACCTCATTCATAGATAAAGCCCTTTTTATGTTTCAGCCTAGAATGGAAATCAATGCAGCCTAGTCGCGCCATTTTCTCTCTCTGCGAGCCACGGTGTGACGTATGGACTAGGGTCTTTCACAGGGAACACAACAAGCGCGCAGCACGCTGCACAGTTAACCCTTTGTTGTCTCGTTGAGGAATGAGATAACTCCTTTTGGCAGAGCGACCTCTAGTGGCCGTATCTCGTTACTGAACGAGTTTGGCATACAAATTGTTAATAGAGCACAGGCTCATCATTTAGGTGAATTATTTCTTTGGGGTAAAAGGACAACATCCACTCAAGCCACAGAAAATGGTTTCAAGTGGATGGTTGAACTGCACACAGAACTCATCTGTTGAGTTCTTGTTTTTACCATGTTGCCAAGCTGCCTAGCAACATGGTGAAACAATAAATTGCTGAACATTCAAAATGGTCATCCTGTACAACCAACCATCCAATAATAATCTGTTAAATTAATCTTTACATTGGAATATGGAATGTTCTCCAGGGGCCACAAGAAAGCTCTGCTGGGGCCGCATTTGGCCCGCGGGCCACCAGTTATATATCACTGCTATAGAGGGTTTGTTCAGAAACAGCGGTCTCCCCATCTCTCCAGCCATGTATTAAAATATATATTTTTACAGATTGCAATACCAATTTTATCCAATATGAGCAGAGAAACTTGGAACTTGAACACCATACAATTAAACCTGATGAATGGGTGCTTTCTCCTGATTGGAAAACCACCTAAACGTTTATTTTCTGTTTATTAAAGAGCTGCAGAGACAGGGAGACGACTCTTACGCTATGGCAGAGATGTGCACAAAATACAAAAAAAGTATTTGAAATACAAATTAAAAATACTATGTGAAATACTTACCAGGATACTGTCACCAGGATAGTATCTTGGTGACAGTATCATGGTCAGTATTAGACCATGTACTGACCAAGTATTTTGATTCTTTTTCTAAATACTTTTTTTGTATTTTGTGCCCATCTCTGCGCTATGTGCTCTATTTTCGTCACATGCCTTACCGCTTATCCCCTTAAAATGGCAAAGACATTTGTCTTTGCAATTTTTTACTATTTTACTAACAGTTTTGAATATTTCAAATAGCTGACAATAGCTCACACCGTGCAGATGTAGATCGGCTATTTGAAGTATTTTAAAATGTTTTGCAAAATAGAACAAAAATCACACCTGTGTGAACTGAGCGGTGGTTTACACACCAACCCCCCCCCCCCGCCCCCCCCTCCCCTTCCACCCTGTGTGTGTGTGTGTGTGTGTGTGTGTGTGTGCGTGTGTATGTGTGCCTGGCCTGGCCTGGCCTGAAAACAGCGCCCCTCCCTTAACATGTGTGGTCAAAAAAGGTACTGTAGGCTACATACAGACCCACACACATACACGGACACATACACGCATACACGCATACACGTCTACACACACGGCCACGTATAGGAGCGGCGTGACCACCGCTCAAAAAGGCAAAGGAGTTTAGAGGCATGGACCAAAATATAGCTCTATATATCAATGATTACTATCAGAATATATTGTAGTGTTTTTAACCAAAATATTTCACTTAACCTGCCTTAAGATGGCTAATTGCATAGACTTGACTTGATACTGTCGATACAAGTTGATACTTTTCCTAACCCCACGCGTTTTCTTCCTGGACACAAACTATTACTCAGCGTAGCAGAGTAATATCCTCCAGAACCGTGAAGATGCCTCTACCTTATTTCCTGGTTCCTTGCACCTTGAATAGATCAGCACTTAGAAAGCCGCCTCGGTGGCTGCACTCGCGGAGGTGTGTGTGTGCACCACTCGGCCCTAAAAATTCACTTTTCTCCCCCAGTAAGCACTATGCGCGCCTCGCGACCTCGTGAACCCCGGCAAAGGCCTCGCCATCTGTCAGTGTCGTTCGCCACAAAGTGCCCACGATTAATTGAAAAACAATGGGAGGGCCAAAGGGGGAGGGTCAAAGCAATACGCCTCGTGGCCTGGCAGGATCACCTACTCTTTACCTCATTGCTGAGAAACGCCTCCCCAGGGGCGTCACATGGGGGGGAGTGGTACTGAGTTACCAGGGCCCAAGGTGGAGGGGCCTTAACCCATTTAGGCCTAGAATTAGAAGGATTCAAAAGACACTTATAGAATCGGGTTCAAAATTCTAATGTTCACGACTTTTCAAAAATAGCAGATCTACGAGCTCGCAGCGCGGCACTCGGTGCCGCGCTGTGAGCTTGTATATCTGCTATTTTTCAATAGTTAAAGCATAAAATAATGATACACAAAATGTGTACCCGTTCTAAATGGGTTAATTATTTAATACTTTACCTATTGACAAATAGCAGATATACAAGCTCACAGCGCAGCACTGACTGCCGCGCTGCGAGCTTGTAGATCTGCTATTTTTTTTTTTTTTTTTTATAAGTCGTGAAAATATGGGCAAATCTTTGAATATATTTAATTTTTTACGCGAACATTTGTAACTCAAATTTTGCTTCTGGGGGTTGGGTCCCTGGAACTAAATATTTAGAGATGGGGGTCCGTGGCCAAATACATATCATTTTGGGGGTCCTTCACATGAAAAAGTTTGAGCACCACTGACATAGAAACCTTAGAAGGATTTTAAATATTCAAAGACTTGAATATAAAAAAAAGAAAAAAATAGCAGATCTACAAGCTTGCAACGTGGCACTCGATGCTGCATTGTGAGCTTGTATATCTGCTATTTTTCAATAGTTAAAGCACAAAATGTGAATGAATCCTTGTACCCGGGGCCCAGAATTTGGTGCAACACCCCTGTGCCTCCCCTTCACTTTCGCCGGGGCGATGTCGGAACACATAGTTCCTGTTTGGTTTCAACGTCCTCTCCTCTCCCAGTGGTGGGTATTATCAGGCGGACAGATCCAGGGGACTCTATCTGTCTCTGTCCATGTCAATGTAACACACCGCTAATCAATGCTGAGGGGGGATAACCGCGGCTCTGCACTGATCCCCAAAGACAGGGTGCTTCTTCCATGTAACACACAGATGTCTCATGACCAGCCAGAAGAGCTGCTAACATGGGATGGAAGCTGGCACCTAAGGATGTGATTACGTTGTTGTTGTTGTAGGGCAGAAACCTTGTATCTCCACTTTTCATGTTTTTATTTGTAATGTTTTTTCGTAAATTAATATCATGCACAGTGTCCCATATACCGTAAGTGTAATTTTTTTTTCTCAACTTGTTAATTTGAATCCTGAAAAGTAACAGTTTCTGCCTGACAGCAACGATATAACTAAGGCTTCTATCCATGCTGTAAGAAAAACATGATTGCTCAATAATCGATCATAGTAGTCTACCACTATTCTTTTTTTAATTTAACCGAAAAAATATATCAAAACAGATATTTAGAACCACTAACTGGCTTGATCCTGCTCATGAAGGTTAATTGAATAATTGAGAAGCAGTGTTATTTATAGCATATATTTTGTATTTCTTCAACAATGCTACACTAAACATTCCATTATATGTTTTACAATACATTTTATAAGCTGTATTAGACTACAAAGGTGGCGTACCAAAAGATAATAGCAATAAAACAAATCATTCATTAATCATAATCGAGGTAAAAGTTTGAAATAACCGTGATATTGATTTGAAGTCATATCGCCCAGATGCACTTCCCAATTCTCTCTCCCCCTTCACCCTTCTCCCCTACACGATCTCCAGCCCAGTGGCGTCAGTTCAGCAAAAGCTAGGGTATGGCAAAGATGGGAGTCCTCATGGAAAATAGGCATTACATTTTGGATAACACGGTTCTATTGTGAAAATAGCAGATCTACATGCTCACAACGCCTCGCTGTGTAAAAAACAGACTTTTGTCAGTTTTTTACACAGGTTTCTACGGTTTCTTGGGCTGGATATGGCAGCCTGGAATGGTTTTTCAAGTGCAGCTAAACTTAACATGTTAGTAAACGTGCCACAATTAACACATCGGATGCCCACGTGGTGTCTACAAGTCAATTTCTTTGATGTCGCTGGAGGCCCACGACGCGTTTGACACGTACTCTACTGCACTTGGCTACCGCGGTGATGAAACAAACTCCATTTCCCAACATGCAGCGCGCAATTACGTCACCCGGACGTGCTGTGTGTCTCGTTGACTTCCTGTTTAGCGGCTGCACAAAAATGCTGTTTTCTCCGGATTCTCTTCCTTTTTTCATTTTTTTCTCAAAACGGCAGCCTCTTCTACATGCCGTAACACAAACACTGTGGCTTAGAAATGATAAAAAACGGTCCTGACTGAAAGAAAAGATTTTCGCGAAATAAACAGGACATACTCGGATTACATTTACTCGGATTACTTTTCTCGCCAGTACTCTCGCCAGTAGGTAAAATGACGCGTTGCCATGGGCACCAGCAAATTAAGACAACAAAACCACGTGGGCGTCCGATGTGTTAACAATAATGCATTGCACCTGTGCAGCTGACCTGCGGAACCTGGTAATATACCATTTTGTCAAGCTGGGGAGAATACGAGTGTGGAGAATATAATTATAATACCTTGTTAAAGTGACCATTATGTAATATGTTGCATTTGTAGTTATTTTACTGTAATTTGACAACATCATAATTTATATTTAAAAGTAGCTTTTATTTTCCCCCCTGGACCCAGGGTATGGCAGCTGCATACCCCTGCCATACCCAATTGACGCCCCTGCTCCAGCCTCTCCTGCGAACGCCTCCTCCAAGTGAGTGAGTGATTGTTGCCTCCTATGCAAGCTCAGCAGATGGGGTCGTCCTCCCCTCACACAGTGCTTTCAAGGCTGACCGAGCAGCACTATATGCCCTCGGTAAGCAGGTGAAGTGACCCTGTCTATATGCAGGCCAGAGCCTTGTGACAAGGCTCTTTACGGTACATGTTGCCAGGCCTGCTGACAGTGTATTGTAAAGCCCTCCCGCATCAAAGCCACGGAGCATCTCCATCACTGACCAGGCTGCACCGCTCAGCGCTTTATTAGAGTTGTTCACTGGGCCCATGTCAGCAACCATGTCTGATTGGTTCATAGCTAACACTGTAGTAGTGTACAACTAAGACCAAGCATTGCGTGAGACTGTTTCTTGCATCAAATGTGTTGTTTCTTGTATTACCAGTAAGACTCCCTAAATCGCGAGATAAGGGACCGTCAGGTCGCATACACAAACTTTAGAAGGCAATGGTAGCCAATCAGGAGGGAATATGGGAAATGGGACAGATCCATGTTGATGACATGACTTTAGAGATACTGTGTGCCGCTTTGCATGATTTTAGGGCAAAATCTGTAGGGACCGTGTCCAAAAATGTGTTTTGCAAGAAACGGCCTCATGGTGGCGCTAGAAGAGGGCCATGTGAGAAATGGGTGGAGGTTGTGGTTTGGCAGCCAAGGAGTGTGTGCAAAGTTTGGCATGGATAGGAGCAACGGTGGCAGAGATATGAGTAGGGCAAAAGTGTGACGTGACGTGTGACGGACAGACTGACAGACTGACTGACAGCAGGTGGAGGTTTTGATAGTAAGTGCGACCTGACAGGCGCAATAAAATACAATTGGTAGGGATCAAGAAAAGGTGCAATGTTCTCGATCAGAATAATATGTGTATATGAAGATGGCATACTTAGTATTCCAATATGTATTGGACTAATAAGCAATCATCTTCATCAGGATGTGATGCTATATATGTGAAGATTCTTGTACTACAAAAAAGGTTTTTACAAACACTACAAAAGTTGTACTGCCTACACTTGTTAGGGTGTTTTCTGTTTTATTGGAAAGGACATCGGGCATGAGAGCGTGTCGATATTGAGACATAGCATCTGTTCGACGGTCCATTCTTTCGACGCGGGTGAATGAATAAATGAATGAATAAATGAATGACCTTTATGCCTAAACCTAACCCAAACCCTAACCTCCGTAACCGTGACACGGGTGAGTAGCTAACCTGCCGACACTGGTTGTCGAAAGAATGACACATTGAAGGAGCGAGAACTCCAGACTTAAAGGACAACTTTAGTTTTTTACAACATATTCATATTTTAGATTGTAATTAAAGAATATAAAAGATGAGTGTTAAAATTATTTAATTTACTTCTTTCTATTGTTTTAGAGATTCTTATTTCAGTGGTTGGGGGCATGCGTACAAGTGGCTAAATATGTAATTTTACACAGAATAAGCCCATTCCCAAGATACAACGCAACCTTTCATGGTTCGATGTGACTTATGGGGGCTAGAAGTGTTACGGTAAATAGCAATAAAGAAACTGCTGGCTTATTGGGTCTAAAAAGACATATTGAGCCACTTGTACGCATGCCCCCATGAGAACGCCTGCCCCACATTTTAGCACGGTAAACGCAATAGAACGAAGCAAATGAAAACATTTTAACACTCACTTTTTCTTTTCTCTAATTACAATCTAAAATATGAACCCTTGTTGTAAAAAAACAAAGTTGTCCTTTAAAGTTATACTATGTAACTTGTAATTTCAGCCCCAAAAGCCTTTTCTTTATATGTTTTCTACATAGCTGTGACAGGGGCTGTATTTCCCGGCAAAATGATGTCATCTCCCACATGATACACTACCGGCCAATCACAGCGCGGATCATACACCACCGGCCAATCACAGCGAGTCTTGCTGTCTCTAAAGGAAGTAGCTTCCCTCAGCAACTGTGTTTACATTGGTGATGGAATCTTGCCTACTACTCCCTCAATCCTGGTCTAAATGACGGGAGACGGGAGACGGCTCTACGGATGCGTTTCGGCGAGGCGGAGGTGCTCGCGGCGGCCGCGGTGGTCCGCGGACCACCGGAACGGGGGTCCGCCGAAAAAAGCAATACCGCTACTGATCACTAGTTGAGCAGCTTCCACAGTACAGCTTTAACTTAAAAGGAAAAGAAAATCGTGTGCATTACTTCTGAAACACTGCACTGAAAACATTTCTAAATATACCACAGCCTCTATACGGAAACAGCTCTCCCATGAAGAAAGGCTGATCCTTGGGTATACCACGCTAATGACATCTTTAACTTCCTTCATCGCACATGTATTTCTCCCACCCTGTAATTAACATTAGAATTATTCATCTGATACTCATCAAATTCCAGACAACCAGTGGTTATACCAAGATGTGTTAAAAAAAACTGGCAGAGGGGCTTAATTACCTCTGAATGAACATAACAAACTATGTTTAATAGCGACATGATTTGATTATTCTGCACTGCCAAACGCATGCACATGGCACTCTACTTTTGAAGGGTTTCATTTGCAAAGCGCTTTGATTGAGAACATATGAAACTGATGTACATTATAATTTCAAGTATTCCGAGACCTATTCAAGGCCAGATGTAAAGAGACAATGTGTGCATTTTATTATTTCTAGTAATAATAAGAGAGACAGGGAATGAAATGCAGCACAGGTCATCGGGCTTGGGAATCGAACCAGTGACTCGCTGTCAGGCTGCAATAGAGTCTATGTGTGGTTTGAGTCTTAACTAGAAGACCATTGGTCATTTACCCCAACTGATGTATTGTTTTTACTGTAAAAGTATTTTACATCAGAGTAGCTTAAAACTATCTCATGAGACAGGTGGGATTTATTGTCGCTGTAAAGTTTTCCTTTCATGAGGAACTCCAAACGTTTTAGCTCGACGCGGAATTGAAAATCTCCCTGGAACCCAAACATGGCATATTAGTCCTATTTTAATGTCATATACGGTACGTACCGTATCGTATGTCATATTGTAAACAAAATAAATCATTATAATAATTATTATAATCTTGTATTTTGCCAATGATTTGCCCTGGCCCACAATGGGAATCACGAATACACACACATACAGTAATGGTTCAAATCCGGTTCCTGACCTGTGTTAGGCCCACTCTCCGCCACTTGTTTGACTACTGCCTTAAAGAATGTGTGCAGGGGACATGCATTAAAATAAGGCCCATATCATGGCTGTATTCTATAGTTTTTTATATATCCATCAACATGTAGAATATATATATATATATGTGTATATATATATATATATATATATATATATATATATATATATATATATATATATATATATATATATTCCTCATCACCACCTTGATGGCGGTCAAAGTGAATGAGGATAAAACATGTAGCGACCTAGTTGTTCAGTCTGCCATCCAATCCTTAGTTTTTCAGAAAGTCTGGACAGCCATCTGTCAACCTTACAGAGAGAGAGAGAGAGAGAGAGAGAGAGAGAGAGAGAGAGAGAGAGAGAGAGAGAGAGAGAGAGAGGCAATGATTTCTACTTCGCTTGACTGAATGCCCAGCAAAGCAATATTTCACGTTAGCGCCGAACAGAGATCCATCTATGGGGACTTTGCTTACTGGAGTGATATGGTGACAATATCAGGAGGGATAGTGCAGCCCCACTGATTGACCAGAGAGGCAGAGGTTGAACACACCAGCACCAGCTTTACGGTAGTTTAGTACCAACACCAAACTCTTATCATGTCTCGGTCGCTGTCTCTGAGTCACTGAGTTTCTCACACTTTTATAAAAATAAAAAATAAAAGATAAATACAGGGCCCTGGGGAGCTAAGGTGCACAGCAAGTTCCATGGCAGGCAACCCAACCAGTAGGTTACGAGATAACTTGTTTCAGACTAAAACAAAGTATAACAAGTTTTGACATAATGGTGGTGAAAGAGGAAAGTGCACTGAAGAAAGCTTGACAGGCTTAGATGTTGGCTTCTTTTGTATATATAAATTCGTTTTTTTGATTGGAATGTTGTATTAGTCTATGTCCACTGCGGTGATCCGTTTGGCCAGCGCCTTTCTCTGTACGAAATAATTGCCCGTGTTCAAGGGAAGGCTGGTCCGGGAGGGTTAGTTACATACAAATATGTGGGGAGGAATTACTTGGCATAATGACTACACTACACTGTTAACTGTTGGAATAAAAGGGGTAAAAATAATTGCGCTAAATGTAAGAACAAGAAAAAAGGACCATCTGTTTATGACAGATATCATGTGGTGTTTTAGTTTGTTCCCACTTCTTAGTTTTTTGTTATCAAGACCACAAAGTACTTTACACAATAAATACAATGCAAGTCCAATAAAACACTAAGGTTCAATACAATTGTATTAGAAAAGTGGTAGAGCAAGAATGAAACACGACAAAAAGGCACAGCCAGGTATATACCAATGTGCAATATTTGGTAGAAATTAGTTTCTCTTGGCCTCGGAACTTCAAAAACATTTGGAAATACAGTAGTAGTTGTGACTTTTTCCGGAAATAATTAAAAGTTGCTTTTTATCTCTTGGATCAAATTCAATATCTTTGGAATGGAGTTCTCGGTAATACTGTTGAAGCTTGGCGAGGCAGCAAACGCTGAAACTCCAAGCAGAGATTTCCAATATTCCACACCACTGTGCATAAAGTCAACATTCATATTGTTGACTTATATGGCAGAAACCTCATATCGCCATATATATTTCAACTTTTTATGTTTTTTCGTCACTTAACGTCCTTCTTCATCGCACCAGAGTGTAAAGCAAAAGTAGTGAAAATAGCCGACCTTCAAGCTAACAACGCATCGCGATGCGACACGTTGTGAGCTTGTAGATCAGCTATTTTCGCTATTTCACTTTTGGACATAATATGTCCAAAAGTGAAATAGCGAAAATGAGGTTATGAGGTTATGAGGTTTCCACCCGACGGTGCAACAGCAGCCTATTAAAGCCAAGAACTGTACTGTATCTTTGGTGGGAAAGGATTGCACTTAAAAAAAACGATCGCTGGCTAATACGCCAAATATGCCTTAATACATTATAATTTACTTCTATAGCAAGGGTCTTCAACAGGGGGTCCGGGACCCCTAGGTGGTCCTCAGAGTTACTACAGGGGTTTCTCCAAATCTTAATGGTTCGTTTCCGCCTAGACCTCTGTCTAGTATCACAGATCATTCACTTCCAAGTAAATACAGCGGATTTTTACACATTAAATATTAATTCCGTTTTGGACCCAGAGCTTCGAAATCTCTTCCAATCCGTCAAAAAGGCCTGGATATGCATTGGAAAAATATCTAGACCTTTAAACTTTTAAAACAATACAACAAAGGAATATAAGGACGCAGCAGAGAGGAATGAGGAAATCGCGCTGACTGCTGGACCTTTAACCGGGCGTTTACACTGACTCCGATCGATTTAAATATGAATACACTGTATTGGCTAAAACGCCATGAACCATGATTACAAATATTTGTTGCGACCATAGGTCGCATTTACTATCAAAAGCTCCAGGGGCTGTCTGTCAGTCCGTCAGTCCGTCAGTCAGTCACACTTTTGCCCTGCTCATATCTCCACAACCGTTGCCCGATCCATGCCAAAGTTTCCACACAAACTCCTTGCCTGCCAAACTACAACCTCCAAGGATACCCGGAGTTCCAGGGACCCCCAGGTCCCTGGGGGACCCCCAGGTGTAAAACATTACCACATACACGTCACACTTTCCCCCTACTCATATCTCGGCCACCGTTGCCCCGATCCATGCCAAAATTTCCACACAAACTCCTTGCCTGCCAAACTACAACCTCCAAGGACCCCCGGAGTTCCAGGGACCCCCAGGTCCCTGGGGGACCCCCAGCTCACGGGGAATTCCCGGGGACCACCCACTCCTGGTACTCCAGAACGGATGCAAAAGTGGTGGCGCCCCCAGTGGAGGACCCCCTCCACTGCAGCTCACATAAAATGCCCTAACTCGGCCTAGGAGCGTCCGGGAGAGCCGGGGCCGGTACCTATTCTTCCGCCAAGGCAACGCGGAGACCCCACCCCTCATTTCTCACATGGCCCTCTTCTAGCGAGACCTACGGTCGCTTATCTCCCGATTAGGGAGTCTTACTGGTTATGTTAAATAGCTACTGGGTATAGCCTAATGTAGGCTGAATGAACAGGGGTAGTCTAAAACGCGTAGCTCTGGGTTGGGTAGCTGCAGTGGAGGCTATGGGCAGGGGCGTCACAAGGGGGGGAGTGGGACTGAGTTACTAGGGCCCAAGGTGGAAGGGCCTTAATTATTGCGACCGTAGGTCGCATTTACTACCAAAACCTCCACCGGCTGTCCGTCTGTGAGTGAGTCAGTGACGGAGTGAGTGAGTCAGTCACACTTTTGCACTGCTCATATCTCCACAACCGTTGCCCCCATCCATGGCACATTTTGCACACACACTCCTTACCTGCCAAACTACAACCTCCAAGGACCCCCGGAGCTCCAGGGACCCCCAGGTCCCTGGGGGACCCCCAGGTGTAAAAAAATGTCCCTCCGTGAGTCAGACGTCCCACGTCACACTTTTGCCCTGCTCATATCTCCACAACCGTTGCACCCATCCATGCCACATTTTGCACACACACTCCTTACCTGGCAAACTACAACCTCCAAGGACCCCCGGAGCTCCAGGGACCCCCAGGTCCCTCGGGGACCCCCAGGTGTAAAAAATGACCAAATGTGCAAAAATGACCAAATGACCACCCCAACGGGGCTGCTCACGGGGAATTCCTGGGGACCACCCACTCCTGGTGCTCCAGAACGGATGCAAAAGTGGTGGCGCCCCCAGTGGAGGACCCCCTCCACTGCAGCTCACATAAAATGCTGTAACTCGGGCTAGGAGCGTCCGGGAGAGCCGGGGCCGGTACCTATTCGTCCGCCAAGGCAACGCGGAGACCCCACCCCTCATTTCTCACATGCCCCTCTTCTAGCGCCACCTTCAGGCCGATTTTTAAAACACATTTTTGGACACTGCTCCTACAGTTTTTGCCCTAAAATCACGCAAATCGCTACACAGTATGTCTACACTCATCCCATCAACATGAATCTGTCCCATATAGCGCCACCTTCAGGCCGATTTTTAAAAAACACATTTTTGGACACTGCTCCTACAGATTTTGCCCTAAAATCACGAAAATCACTACACAGCATGTCTACACTCATCTCATCAACATGGATCAGGAGGATTTTGGAAAAACAAATGTTTGCCCTATTTGTGGAGATAAGCGACCGTCGATTAGGGAGTCTTACTGGTTTTATACTTTAGCTATTGAAAAATAGCAGATATTGATAGTAAAATATGTTATTGTTGTTTAACATGGTATAGATACCATTTTCAGTGTCAATGTCATGATGTTTTGAACAACTAACTAACGCAGGAGAATGACCACTGAGAGATGCCAATCAGGTCATTATGTACAGGACACAGGATAACAAAACGCCAAACATACTATCTGCCCTTACGACTGGTGCCTGTAACACGAAAACATCTGATATCCATTGCTCTACTGTACTTGTCATGTTTAACTTTGTCCAATCAGAATGTGACTAATGTATTCTGTAAATCCATATATCTGTGAAATCATTATGCTTGGGACTCAGAGAGAAACTATGGGTGAGAGATGCTCTATACTGTACTGGTACAGTACACTTTAAACTCTGACTATAATTTCAATACAACTAACTCAAAACCCACTTGCACTGGTGTGGACTCATTTCTTGTGTGGAGTACTTTATTATGGTTGGGAAAAACTGTTCATCAATATGGAATATGATTTTACATTTCCATCAGATATACTAGCTCACAGTGCGGCACCGAGTGCCGCGTTGCGAGCTTGTAGATCTGCTATCTTTTCCTAGATTTCCTTATTGCGACCGTCAGGGAGCAGTTTACTATGAAAACCTCCACCGGCCGTCCGTCCGTCGGTCGGTCACACGTCACACGTCACACCTTTGCCCTGCTCATATCTCCGCATCAGTATATAGGGCTTGTTTGTTTATTGTATGACATCACGCCACATCATCAGCTGTGGACTCTGTGATGTCATCGTATCGCATCAGTATATAGGGCTTGTTTGTTTATTGTATGACATCACGCCACATCATCAGCTGTGGACTCTGTGATGTCATCGTATCTCCATATATGGCCATCTCCGTATATGGAGATATAAGTCGTCCATGCCCAAGTATGGGCTGGTGAGGTCAGACTTTGTGTGATGCGTAGGTTATCTCCATATATGGAGATTCAACATTCCAGGCAATGCTCTCTTCCCTGGTGAGAATTGCCCCTTTATATAGGGCTTGTTTGTGTATTGTATGACATCACGCCACATCATCAGCTGTGGACTCTGTGATGTCATCGTATCTCCATATATGGCCATCTCCGTATATGGAGATATAAGTCGTCCATGCCCAAGTATGGGCTGGTGAGGTCAGACTTTGTGTGATGCGTAGGTTATCTCCATATATGGAGATTCAACATTCCAGGTGTAACTATGGCTACCCGTATGACGTGAGAGGTGGAGGTTGTGATATTTGTGGAGATAAGCGACCGTTGGTCGCTTATCTCCCGATTAGGGAGTCTTACTGGTACAGTATTCCTCTGCTGTTTACTTTTAATAGTCAAATAATCAAATAGTTTAATATTTTTCCAATGCATGCCAGGCCTTGTTGACGGATTTGGAAGAGATTTCGAAGTTCTGAGTGACGGGCTCTGACAGAAGTCAGCTTCAAAGCTTGACGTACTTAGCAACAGTAACGAGGGCGGAGAGATGGGGGCGCGGCCTCTGGGAATCATCCATTGTGTGTTTTTTATCTCCTTTTTTATATTAACCACTTGAACCCTAGCGTCCATATTCTGAGAACTTTAGTCGAAAATAGCAGTCCTACAAGCTCACAACACCTCGCAGGTTTGGTGTAGAGGGGAAAAAGAGCAGACCAAGTGCAGAGTGAAAGGTCAAGTTTTGACGGTTCAAGTGGTTAAATGTCTGTAGATACAAATTGACATGAATCCAAAATACATTGATGATTGTGCTGTCAAACAATACAAGTATGGAATCTATGAAGAGGTTGTGGGGGTCCCTGCTTCATCTCTCTCCACTAAGAGTCCTTGGCCTGAAAACGTTGAAGACATCTGCTCTACAGCTAAAACATAAATAAATAAATATTTTATTTATTTCAGATAATAATTAATAATAGTTCATATTTCACTCAATAGGTACAACTCCCGTCGCAAGTTGATGATGTCATTTGTCCATGTATGGTCCAGCCCTATGGAATTTATTGAATGCATTTGCTATAAAAAAGTATTTAAAACATTGCTTTGATTAATCCTAGGAAGTATTACGTTGTTTTTTATTAGCACATGAATTCAATACATTCCTTAGGGATGGACAAACTTGCGATGGGAGGAATTTGAGGCATTTTCAAATTCTAACTTGAGTTACATATAAAGTACTATGTATTAAGGCATATAGGACTTATTAGCCATTAGATCCTTTTAAAGACTGTCACGATCATGACATATAAATTTGAATTGTCATACAAATAATTGATTTGACTGTGCTTTATGCCATTGAACATTAGACCATACAGTATGAATATAAATAATAAATACATTTCTGTTAGCGTTTTAAGCTTATTTAAAGGACAACTTTGTTTTTTTATAACAAGGGTTCATATTTTAGATTGTAATTAGAGGAAAGAAAAGATGAGTGTTAAAATGTTTTAATTTTCTATCATTTTAGCGATTTTGATTTCAGTGCGTACAATAGGGTAAATAGGTATTTTTTGACTCGATAAGCCGACAATTTCTTTATTACTATTTACAGTAACATTCCTAGCCCCCATAAGTCACATCTGCCCATGAAAGATTGTGGTACATCTTGGGAATGGGCTTATTGTGTCTCAACAGACATATTTAGTCATTTTGTACGCAAGCCCCCACCCACTGAAATCAAAATCATTAAAATCGCTAAAACGATCGATAGAAAGCAGTATATTCATTCGAACACTTTCTTTTCTCTGATTACAATCTAAAATATGAACCCTTGTTGTAAAAAAACAAAAAACAAAAAAAAACTAAGTTGTCCTTTAAAAAATAAAAAAAATAAAAAGAATATTCCAAAAAAATATATTTAAAATAGTGGAAATAGCTGATAAACAAGCTCATGCTGTGAGCTTGTTTTTAATTCTGCTAGTTCTTGGGAAATGTTGAACATTTGTCAACATGGAAACGATTATGACGATTATGCAAAATTAATATCTAAAATAATCCAGATTAGGCGATTATTATGTAATAATTATGACAGATCATTACAAGCATCGTATTGAGTTTATGCAGAGGTGACCTTGCGACCTTGTAAGTGACACTTTATGTAGTTGATGCACAGTATGATGTAATCGCCACCTGAACATCCAGTAAGATAACGTGCCAAATCGTGCCATTCTCTCCAAGCCATTACGTTTGAGGCCTGGGGTATAATAATTTGTCAGATCTAAACTTCTCTTCAAGGTCGTTGTCTATGGTAGGGGCTATATTTCAACTATCATCTAATTACAGAGGCCAATGATCATTTGAAAGGAGTAATGAAGTATAGAAAATGCCTACGTCAGACCTTATTAGTGCCAGGCAGGACACTTTTGGAACTGATGAGCCATTAGGCAAAAGGGATACAATTAAATGAACAACTAATTAGCATCTCAAAGGAGCCTTACAGAGCAAATTGGTTAATAATTATCATTCTTGGAAAATAAACGTTGGTACTCATTCAGTCACCCGACAAACTATAGTTTGGCTGAATTCTTAACCTTTTTTGGTGTAAGATTCTTCAACTTAGTTATGGATTTCAATTGATGAGATTCAGGACATGATCCAACCCCACATCCATCCATTCCCGCTTGCTTAGATCAGCTGACAAAGGAAGTCTGTTCGAACCTACCCCCTTAAGGGGGGACTGAGTTAGGGCCCAAGGGGGAGGGGCCTTAATTATTTTATACTTTAGCTATTGAAAATTAGCAGATATACAAGCTCACAGCGTGGCACCGAGTGCCACGCTGCGAGCTTGTAGATCTGCTATTTTTAAAACGTCTGCAAATCTTTGAATATATGTATTCTTTAAACGAACATTTGTAACTCAAATTTTGCTTCTGGAGGGTCCCTGGAAAAAAATATTTTAAGATGGGGGTCCCCATCTTATCATACATATCATTTTGGGGGTCCTTCACATGAAAAGGTTTGAGCACCACGGACATAGAAACAGGTTTTTCAAAAAACCTTAGAAGGATTTGAAATATTCAAAGACTTGCAAAAACGTTCAAGATTTTTCAAAAATAGCAGATCTACAAGCTCGCAGCACGGCACTCGGTGCCGCGCCATGAACTTGTATATCTGCTATTCTTCAATAGTTAAAGCACAAAATAATGCGTAATAATGCGTTCCCAGTATAAATGGGTTAAACCCCCTCCTCCCCCTATGAAGAACATTCATGGGGGGCCCGCAGTGAATCCTTGTACCCAGGGCCCAGAATTTGGTGCGACACCCCTGCTTCTTAACACCCTGGCCAAAGCTCCACGTGTCCTCAACCAGTGGTTCTCAAACCTTTTCAGCTGAGAGTCGACCCAAAAGATATATTGGGTGTCTCCCCGGGACTCAAACTTAGATAGATCGGTAAGCGATTATTAACAAAAGTATACAGACGTACACACTCTATACAATCATCCTGCCTGTTCCAGGATGAAGGAAGAAATGTCATACAAAAATACTGTATGAACTAGAAAATAAATCACCTTTTTTGTTTGTTTGTTTGATTGATTGAATTGATTGAAGACTTTATTAGAAGTTTGCATAGGAAAAGGTACAGTTTCATGACGGTACAGTTCACTGGTACAAGGTCTACTAAAAGGAGATCCATGAAAAGACTAAGCTTATTTCCACAGGAAACCATTTAAGTATCCAGGTTGTCTACCCAGGGCCGGCAAATTTTGGAAGACAGAACTATAGACAATTGGAATGGTATATGAGAAACCTGACTGATTATATCTTGATCACGTGACTTCAGAGATAATGTGTAGCCTACCGATTAATGTGAGTTTTGGACAAACGTTGTAGGAGTTGGTGTGGTTTGAAGGAAATGCTGAAAAGGTACAAATGGTCAGGGCCAAGGAGTTGCCTCGTGATCCAAGGAATCCTGGGAGAAAAAGATGTTCACACCGATCGGTCCTCCAGTGACAGAGGCGGAAAAAATATATTAACAAAATGTATTTTGAAAATGGCAATGTTATTTATTTTTTAGAAGAAACTTTTGAAAATACAGGCAATGCCACCCAGTGTGACCAAAATAATTGGTCCAGAACCAGTGTTTGGGAAACACTGTCACCTCCTTGCACTCTTGCATTCTCTCTCCTTGTCCTTCTTGTCACCTTTTGCTATAGCAGCTAGTTATACTGTGCAATATTGTTAACAGAACAGCTTGAACCAAAGCTAAAAGAAACAAACGGTTTAATGGGTTTACAATAATAGAACAATAACTTTCTGTTTGTAAAAGAAAAAAAGAATGCCCAAAATAACAAAAAGTGTTAAGGAGAATATAAATTTGCAATAAACCTACTTTGTTCAGGCTTGCCAAATTGCCGACGATTAGCAGCCATTACTTCCATAGGCATGTAATTGGTTTCCTCCTATCATACATTGCCTCTCCCTTCTGCCAAGCAATGGATTCTGGTTCTTTATCTAATTTATGCATCTTATGAAAGTACAAGTCTGAAAGTATTCGTGGTAGGCTAATGGCATTCATTAACCTTCGGAACAGTGAAATGTTTGATTGGAATATGGCATTTCCTCCTTCAAAGCAGCATTCTATTCCCTTTACAATTCAAATACTTCAAATAAACCATTAAATGCTATTCCACTTCAAAAGGTCTAGTTTATTTATGCTAATAACTGTGCCCACACACGCACGCACGCACGCACGCACGCACACACACACACACACACACACACACACACACACACACACACACTTGTGCATGCATGCCATTGAAGGTAAATGGGAGAGATGTAGGGGGAGAAAGGGAGACAAACATATTTAGAAGGGGTTATATTAGAATGACCTCAGAGGCAAATAACTTGGGGATTGTGAATTGTGACATTATTTATAGATATTTTAAATATGCAACCTCGTTATGGTTTGGACATTGTCACAAGTAAATATTAAAACCCTTGAGATTGGCTACAATAATAGGAGGGCCATTCAAGCCGCAAGCGGAGCCTGCAGCACCACCGTTGGGCGAGGTGGAGCCTGCAGTACCATTGCGGCTCAAGAATCCACCACTCCTGAGTAAAATGTCTGGGGCTGAAGTCTGGGGCAACGCACATGTCCTGGACCATGGTGAGAGCAGGAGTGGACATGGTGAGACGTAGGAGGGGCCCGAACAGGAGTAAATCCACAGAGCCTAGTCATTCCAAGTGCCAGATTTCCTTTTCTAGTCTTGGCAGAGTAGTTCTGGAGTGGTGGAGTGAATGGTCCTGTCTTTCCCTAATGTGACTGATCGTGGGTAGCTACTGGTTTTTTAGGTTTCTTTAGAACTTGATTATATTGTGTTTTTCTCTAGATAGATATCCATTTACATTGTTATATTGCTGTTAATGTACTGACCTATTATCTTGTTTATTATTGTGATGTTGTATCTGCTTATTGTAAGTCGCTTTGGATTAAAAGCGTCTGCTAAATGCCTAAACTGTAAACTGTAAACTGTACTGGGACGTAAGTCGGGACTTGATCAACCCCGGCTGGGTCACCCAGGTGAGGGGTATGATGTTGCGAGACCCGAAACCCAGATGAGCTTGGGCTACATCACTGAGGATACGTCCCAGGTGCATCCATGCGATGTTTTTTCGTTATAGTTATTCTATTTATAGTGACTCATAGGAATAGACTACGTGACAACCAGGAATAGTCTGGTGACCACCGGAGAGACGGGTGACAGCCGGAATGTAGACTGCACCCGGGAGCAGGTTTGGTTAGCGCCCCAGCCTGTGTCTTCCGTGAGGAAGAAGCCCAACAAACCCACGGTTAGGCCTTTAGGAGGGCCATTCAAGCCGCAAGCGGAGCCTGCAGCACCACTGTTGGACGAGGTGGAGCCTGCAGTACCATTGCGGCTCAAGAATCCACCACTCCTGAGTGAAATGTCTGGGGCTGAAGAATAATTGTTGGAAATGGTAGTCCATACATACATTACATGACAAGATTGAGCAATCATTCAACGTGCTTCTTGCGAGTCAGGAGTTTAAATCCTACTCCAGTCATGTGTCCCCTTTTTTAAAATACACTAGACTTGGGAACAATGCGAGTCGGGAACGATGCAAATTGGAAATGCATTCCCCACCCAGTTATGAAATACCTGTTGTCAGGGTACCTGTTTGTCTGTCTGTTTCCCTTGTATGCCCATATATGGCGTTCCGTGTCAGCATGCCCAAATATGGAGTCCAGGCCAATATATGATGCCATTACTATGACGTCATATTTAGGACATCATTTGTGGTTTTATCAATTCTCTCACACTGACATCACATCGCTGTTCCGACCAATATGTCTGAGTCATAGTGTCAGGGGCCTTGACAGAGTAGGCTACCCAGTCAACTGTCTGTCTGTGTCCGTTTTGTGCCCATATATGAACATCTCTGTATCCATCTACCTGTGTCTACTTGTGTCCCTTTTATACCCATATTATACACGGAGATCTCTGTATCTGTCAGTACTTGTTCCTTATTATGCCCATACACAGTATACCCTTGATTTAGGCTTCTAGTCACGTACAAAACATCAATAAGATTCAAATGATCTGATCATGATGACTGACACCTTCCATTTTGCAATCACGGGGGATGTGTTGGCGTCTTGATTGGGAGCGATGTACCTACGACACCATTTTGTCTTATCAGTCACTAATTATTATTTCATAATTAACCAGCTCTGATTATGCAAGTAATTGTGAATTTCAAAATTGCATAATGTTAAGAATGGAATCAATTCAATGACCATCATTGTTTAGTTAATAAACAATGTATATTCATAACAGATATGAGACAAAGACTTTACAGCATCCATACACAATGAAATGTCTATCTGGTATTGTTATGTCATTTACACATTCTTCAGGTAGGCTACACCTACACTACACATAGCTTGGTAAAAAAAGAGGACATTTCATGTCAAACACAGTGATAACTGCAATACCAGTTATCAAAGTGCAAAGACTGTTCGCCCCAGAATAGGGATGCTAGATTTCAAGTCGTTGCAGTCCAGTTTCACGGCAGTTAAAGGACAACTTTCGTTTTTTTACAACAAGGGTTCATATTTTAGATTGTAATTAAAGAATATAAAAGATGAGTGTTAAATTGATTTCATTTACTTCTTTCTATTGTTTTAGAGATTCTTATATCAGTGGTTGGGGGCATGCTAAATATGTCATTTTACACAGAATAAGCGGCCGAGTCAGGTCAACCAGTGCTGTCGGTAAAATCCAATAATAATGTATACAGACGGAGCCGCTGTTCTGTCCGGTGTCTGCTGCTTCCATTTCCTGTATTAGGCTGCCACGATTTCAAAATAAAACATGTGCTGAATGCTCACACTAATACACATATCCAATAACATGACGCTTGTTTTGAAATGCCCAGCGGTATGACAGGAATCTCTATTGGGCCCCTTAGTGCTACTGACGGAACACAGGCTGAAGAGACGATGTTCTGAGGAAAAATAACACGTAGGGCATTATGGAATATAAAGTTTAAACACAAGACTTTGGGACAACAGTTAATATTCACCATGCTCTCTGAAACTCAAGACAATGTAGACATATGGAACAAAACGTGCCCAACTGCTCTTTTGTCGTCGTCCTCCTCACTTTATCAGTTGAGTAAGTAATTATTAATGTAAATAATGCTGGCTATAGTTTACAGTGATGCATTGGCTAAAATGTTCATTTGACATTGGCTCTTCTCTTCTTTTGTTGCACAAATGGTTACATTTTGTCATGAAGACATTAGATGCTGAGCTTGTATGCTTTTGGAGCTGGCTGTTTTCCGTTCAGTGATCATGGGGGGGGGGGGGGGGCTGCGCCAGTTTACGTCAACTATTTTGGAATATCAATTATTTATCCCCAATTTGGACGTTAAGTCAATTAATTCCTCCCCACACACTTCATTTCTGTGTGTTGTGAGTCACTGCTGTTGTATCCTACTGGCTCACATGCTAGTGAGGAGCCTCCACCGGGAGGATCAATATAATTTAACGCTGCTAGGGAAAGTGTCCAATCCAACCTGGGGGTGTGGATATGATTACAAAAAAATCTGCTTTATTTTATACAGTAGATTATAGAGATTATTGTCAACAACGTCCTGCTGTCATATTCTTAGCCGAGTAGACTAGAGTAACACCTGCATAGGCTCCAGCCTCTGAGCAGAGTGGAGGAAGTGGTCCATTCAAGGGCATCTTGGAGTCTGACAGATCCATGCTGCATCCCAAGCGGCCGATTGCCTCCAAAGTTATCCAAAATATCCGCCTCCGTGTAATGATTTCTTCCAGACAGCTGACTGGCCCAGTCCACTCACGTCACTCTGCAGATTTGCCTTGATAATATGCTTAGACACACCGACTGATGTCATTCACCTGACCTTGCTGCAACAGCCAGCGTAGGCAAAGAGAGGAGAAAAGCGTTCCCACTTATCTGTTCCTCTCGTTGTGAGATTCTCAAACATTCACTCCCTGCGTGGTTGTGATCGACTTACTCTGCCCCCCCCCCCCCCCCTCTCAGGGATCCTCCAGGCCTGCAAGAAGACATCCAACTTATAGTCAGCCAGGCACATGCACATAATAGACATCAAAGGGGGCTTGACCCCTGCCCTTTTATCCACCTGTAAAAAGTGCCCTCTCCAGACCATGAATGCTGTTTTTACTCTTGGCAAAAGAAATGCAAATGCGGTCTTTCCATGTAGCTGGAGAGGAACTGGTCAGAAATCATCAATTTCGTGCACTTGGTGAAAGGTTTTTGATTTTTGGTATGGTTTAGGTATGGGTATAAGATTTTTAAAAACCATCGCAAACAAGTTGGGCACGCCCCCTAGTGGTCTGTTTGCAATGAATCAAATATTAGTTACATCAGTATAGGGTTCAAACCCCAAATAATTGATGAAAAAGATTTTTCAATGGATTCTGTTACTATTGGGTATGATAAACAACATACTAAAAATTCAGGAAAAAATAACTACCGGAAAGGCACCATTTTCAAGATGGCGTCCACGATGGCTGCCGGGAGCTGAAAATGCCTATAAACTGGGTTTTAATGTGTAAAAATTCATAATAAATCTGCACTTGGTGAAGAGTTTTTGATTTTTGGTATGGTGTTAGGTATGGGTATAAGGTTTTCAAAAACCATCGCAAACAAGTTGGGCTCGCCCCCTAGTGGTCTGTTTGCAATGAATTCAATAGTAGATCTGTCAGTATAGTTGAAACCCCAAATAATTGATAAAAGAGATTTTTCAATGGATTCTGTTACTATTGGGTATGATAAACAACATACTAAAAAAATAACTAACGGAAAGGCATCATTTTCAAGATGGCATCCACGATGGCTGCCGGGAGCTAAACATGCCTATTTAATGTGTAAAAATTCATATAAAATATGCACTTGGTAACTAGCTTTTACATTTTGACATGGTGTTAGGTATGGGTATAAGATTTTCAAAAACTATCGCAAACAAGTTGGGCTCACCCCCTAGTGGTCTACAATATATTGACCTATCTAATATCTGATTCATTGCAAACAGACCACTAGGGGGCGATCCCAACTTGTTTGCGATGGTTTTTGAAAACCTTATACCCATACCTAACACCATGCCAAAATTCAAAAACTCTTCACCAAGTACATATTTTGTATGAATATTTACACATTAAAACCCAGTTCATAGGCATTTTAAGCTCCTGGCAGCCATCATGGACGCCATCTTGAAAATGGTGCCTTTCCGGTAGTTATTTTTTCCTAAACTTTTAGTATGTTGTTTATCATACCCAATAGTAACAGAATCCATTGAAAAATCTATTTCATCAATTATTTGGGGTTTGAACCATATACTCACAAATCTACTATTGAATTCATTGCAAACAGAGAACTAGGGGGCAAGCTCAACTTGTTTGCGATGGTTTTTGAAAACCTTATACCCATACCTAACACCATGCCAAAATTCAAAAACTCTTCACCAAGTACATATTTTGTATGAATATTTACACATTAAAACCCAGTTCATAGGCATTTTAAGCTCCTGGCAGCCATCATGGACGCCATCTTGAAAATGGTGCCTTTCCGGTAGTTATTTTTTCCTAAACTTTTAGTATGTTGTTTATCATACCCAATAGTAACAGAATCCATTGAAAAATCTATTTCATCAATTATTTGGGGTTTGAACCATATACTCACAAATCTACTATTGAATTCATTGCAAACAGAGAACTAGGGGGCAAGCTCAACTTGTTTGCGATGGTTTTTGAAAACGTTAAATCCATACCTAGCACCATACCAAAAATCAAAAACTCTTCATCAAGTACAGATTTATTATGAATTTTTACACATTAAAACCCAGTTTATAGGCATTTTCAGCTCCCGGCAGCCATCGTGGACGCCATCTTGAAAATGGTGCCTTTCCGGTAGTTATTTTTTCCTGAGTTTTAGTATGTTGTTTATCATACCCAATAGTAACAGAATCCATTGAAAAATCTCTTTCATCAATTATTTGGGGTTTGAACCATATACTGATGTATCTAATATTTGATTCATTGCAAACAGACCACTAGGGGGCGAGCCCAACTTGTTTGCGATGGCTTTTGAAAACCTTATACCCATACCTAACACCATACCAAAAATCTAAAACTTTTCACCAAGTGCACGAACTTTACCAGTTCCTCTCCAGCTAATGCCATACCTGAAGGCAGCATTCAAGAGAATTGCATTGTCCAAACTCTCCTGAACTTGCATGCAGCATGTTAAGCCCTTTGCACACAGGCGCGTTTATCCATACGGATAAAACGGACAATTTCACTTTTTAAAAGGAAAACAATGATTCTCTACGACCTCATGCACACCGGATCCGAATTGGCCGTGCGACGAGTGGCTGCGGCCGTGCGTTTTTTTCTCGATCGAACCCAGTTCGATTTGTGCGTCTTGTCGCATGCGGTAAAAAACTCATCACTCCTTTTATGACTCCTTTTGGGATCCGCATGCGTTTTAATCATGCAGCAAACGAACAAAACGCAACTGTCCTGTGTGCAAAGGGCTTTATGTTGAAAGAATTGCCCTCATTTGTAGAAATCCATGCCGTTACGTCACATCTCCATTATTGACTTGATTATGTTTAGTTCAGAGTGGTATCAAGCACCAAAAATAGCCGACCTCCAAGCTCACAACGCGTCGCAGCTATTTTCGATATTTCCACCAAAAGGCCCTTTTAGAAATTTCAGCCCCTGCCTCTCTAACATTCTCTGCACGTCCCTGTAGTCAGCCATTATGAATTGAACAAAGATCTGGAATCTAGGATAGATCTGCCTTGTTTAGAACAAGGTTGTCACCTTCCTTGGTGTTGTTTTTTAACACATGGGAAGCCAAGGTTTCTAACATTTCTAGCTGTTGCCGTTCACTCACGCTTTATTTTGAAGAGCCTCGGAAGCTTTGTGCGTGTGCACGTGAGTGTCCACTGACGATTTAGGAAGAAAATCCATTTGTTTACAAACGCTCGCGAAACTAAAATCCAAACCGCGGCCGACCATCGCGGTAAAGTGTCGCCGTGAAAACAATCAGATCTCTGCTTCCCTGGCGTTCTTTTCACCTCATTCATAGATAAAGCCCTTTTTATGTTTCAGCCTAGAATGGAAATCAATGTAGCATGTACAGTTAACCCAACGAGACAACTCCTTTTGGCAGGGTGACCCCTAGTGGCCTTAACTCGTTACTGAACGAGTTTGGCCCCTTGGGTGTTAATGGCGTTGCACCGAAGGGGTCACCCATCTTGAACAGTGTTTCTACAGGTTTGCCATTTCTAAAATATTGTTGTGTTTAACTGGCACAGTCAGGGATGTGCAGAGAATGTTACAGAGGCAGGGGCTGAAATTTCCAAAAGTGCCTTTTTGTGAAAGTATCGAAATTAGCAGACCTCCAAGCTCACAATGCGTCGCGTTGTGAGCTTGGAGGTTGGCTATTTTCGGTGCTTGCATACCACACTGAACTAAGCATCATCAAGTCAATACCGGAGACGTGGCTTAACGGCATGGATTTCGACACAGAGAGGGCTATTCTTTCAACATAAGGTCAAAAGAGATTGGACAAGGCAATTATCTTGAATGCTAGTTTCAGGTATGGCATGGAAAGAGGGCATTTGCATTTATTTCACCCTAGTAAAAACTGCATTCATGGTCGGGAGAGGGCAGGGGGCAGGGGCTCAAGCCCCCTTTGATGTCTATGTGTGCATGTGCCTGGGCACAGTGGTTAAGTGATTAAGAGAATACAGCTGTCCAAATAAACAGAAGGCATTTTTATACATTTTAAAATAGTGAAAATAGCTGAATGGGGGAGGAGGTCATTCCTCATATTGAACTCTAATAAAACATTTTCCCATTGGTCACATGAAGTCCCAGATCCACATGAAGCTACACCGTTATTATTAGACACCGTCTTGTTGTTTTAATTTTGTATGCAAAGCCATCTTTCCGCCGCACTTAACGAGTTGCTGATTAGAGATTCTCAGAAATACTCTCAACACTGATTTGGTGTTATTTTAGCAGAAAAAATGCAATAATTTCCCTCTGACTGTGCTTGTTAAGATAATCACACTATAATTGCCATATCCAGGTGGCATAGGGTCATATAAACCCCCACCCCCAATCCCCTTTTGGCACTTTGTCATTTTATTCTAAGAATAAGGCAACATTTTCCACCTGATTATTTTCTGCTGTAAAAAAGCAGCCATAAGAATAAAACCGATTTAACTAAAAGTGTTCCGATTAGAGAAGAAAGCTTGCACAATAAGCCACTGATTAAGCGATTCAATTTACTGTGTAGTTTCCGGTTGAGTCAGTTCAATTAATAGTGGTTGAACTCTGGTTCTTCTTAGTTCATGGTTTGCTCACAGAAAAGAAACATTATGCACCTAGTACGCACTACGCAGCATAGCTTTTATCCTCTATCCAGCAGGACTGTTGTTCAACAGGACCCCCAGCATGGCATGTATTCAGCTCGCAGTTCACACAGTCCCACTTCAGTTTATTGCAATGCAGCGTCATTTCCCCCTCACCTATAAATAACCAAAAAATGCCTCCTAATGGAGTAATTTACACGCACCTTGCTACTGCCATTGGCAGTCCCCCATCCTCTCACAAAATGCCTGGCGTTTACCGAATCGATGCCGTGTGAGTTATGAAGAGCAAGCCAAGGCTTTTTTTCCTGCCTCTCCATTCTTCTCAATAACAAAAGAGGAAGTGCATTAAAAACTAGCATTGATGAGTTGTTGTGAGTCTCAGTCAATGAGCTCTTCCCGGAGTTCAAATTAAAAGGCTGTTAGGGTGAAAATTGTTTTCTCTGGCCATCCGTCATGTCCTGAAGGGTCTTTTTCACAATGATTAATTAGAAACTAAAAGGGTAAGGAGGCGGGCAGAAGTCCTGTCGCAGTAAAACCCCCGGTGCAAGTTATCCTGCCCCCTTGTGAGTTAATGACACCGACTTCGCCTTGACTAAGTGTTATTGCTGCAGTCCATAATTTCATCTCGAAAATGGGCACGAGTGGATCTTCCTTATAGTAATTGAGTATTGATTTGAAAATAAACAGCAGTGAGACTCCCATGCACCCGACTGACATACCCGTTCCCTCGGACGGAATCGACAATAAATGGGCCCCTGGTTCATGGGAAAGTTATGGATTGGGATGATACAGTCAAGCATACTGTTCCCCCCTGCGATCTTTCTTCCAATATATATTGGATTCTAGATAAGCCATTTATGAGGCCTGTCATCTAAAACCTATAGTTTTGCGCTGCCAGGGAGATAACTTATGGCCAGGGCTCTCTGCTGTGCACGGGATTCTGCTGCTTACAGTGCAACATCCACAATATAATTATACTTGTATATATTTTTTCCCACATATTTATTTAAATTATCTGTATGTACCGGTATGCATTTTGCAGAAAAAAGAATCAGATATTGTCGTTTTCGGGTGGACTGGAAACCTCAAATGTAAAAAACTGTTCCTTTTTTAGTAGGCTATTATTTTAAAAAACGATAGGAAATTGTGAAAACGCAATGAGGACGTTGTGAGGTTGTGCTTTTTTTCACCACTTTAGTGCAACACTAAAACACACACAAAAAAAAAACATATCCATTTTATACAAAACAGATACAAGGTTTCTGCCCGACAGTGACGATATGAAACAGCAAACATGAAGTGCAAGCTGATTAAAATTCATTGAGATTATCAGGCTGTGTTAAGCAAATGTTTGATATCCAAGCCTAATGTATTCTCTCATAAACCCAGCAGTACAGCCAACCTTCTAGCCCTAGGCAAATACCTTTATCTGAGAGTGCATATTATCGGGGGTGTGGGTGGGGGTGTGTGGGTTTTAATGGTTCGACGGCTGTGCGCGAATCGACAATGCGAGGAGTCTTAACACTTATGTCATGCCAGCCGTTAACCTCTGTCTGCATAATCACCGCTGAACTGTTGTGTTCACACACCTAACACTCCCTCGCCTCCCCGGAGCCCTGGCTCGCCGCTAACGACATACAAATGCGCTATTCGTTTTCATTAGCTGCCACTTCACTTTTGATTCGTAGAGGGGAGGGGGAGGGAGGGGGCAGTGAACTGTGTGTGTGTGTGTGTGTGTGTGTGTGTGTGTGTGTGTGTGTGTGTGTGTGTGTGTGTGTGTGTGTGTGTGTGTGTGTGCTTGAATTACTATACTTGTGAGGGCCATACAGCAGGGCCCAGGGGTCTTCCAACGTTTTCAGGCCAAGGACCCCTTAGTTGAGAGAGAGATGAAGCAGGGACCTCACAACCTTTTCATAGATTCCATATAGTTTCATTGTTTGACAGCACAATCATCAGTGTATTTTGGATTCATGTCACTTTGTGTTTTCAGATATTTAACCACTTGA
The DNA here is from genome assembly GCF_963921795.1 of Nannobrachium achirus. Classification (NCBI taxonomy): domain Eukaryota; kingdom Metazoa; phylum Chordata; class Actinopteri; order Myctophiformes; family Myctophidae; genus Nannobrachium; species Nannobrachium achirus. Next base: position 22,192,876 of record NC_137828.1, on the reverse strand, counting down.
ACCGTCAATACTTAATAAACTTGACCTTTCACTCTGTACTTAGTCTGCTCTTTTCCCCCTCTACAGCAAACCTCTTGCTGAAACTGCGAGGCGTTGTGAGCTTGTAGATCTGCTATTTTTGGCTAATGTTCTCAGAATATGGATGTCATTGTTCAATTGGTTAATATAAAAAAAGAGAAAAAACATTTCTATCACACAAAGATTTGGACCCCCTGTTGAAGACCCTTGCCATACAGTATAAATTATGTCCCCACAACTTGTCTACAGTGGAATTTGAGAAATCGACATTAGTTTTCTGAAAGGATTCAGGTTGGGGTTTAGAATTATACATTTGGATTAGGGTTGTATTTATGCCAGCTTTATTCTTAGTTGTGTGCTGGACCCGGTGTCAGTCAAGCCCTGGAAAATAGCTGCTCTGCAATTTTCCGGCTATATACCTTTCAGCTATATTTGCGTCTATTTCCGATGCTGTTCTTTCATTTCAATGCCCTCAGAAGTATAGCAATACAACAAACGTGTGTGTAAGCGTGTGGTTGTGTGTTGCAACACTCGTATAAAGGCGCGTAGTGAGAGCGGTGTGTGTGTGTGTGTGTGTGTGTGTGTGTGTGTGTGTGTGTGTGTGTGTGTGTGTGTGTGTGTGTGTGTGTGTGTGTGTGTGTGTGTGTGTGTGTGTGTGTGCGTGCGTGCGTGTGCGCGTGTGTGTGGAGGAGTTGCTCTGCTAAATGACCTCTAGGATTCTATCAGTGGCCGGAACAGATTAACAGAGAGATATGGGCGCTTCGTTAATTTCCCCCGGCATGCCCTTAGCCGAGGCAGAGGTGACGTAAAGATGGCGGCCGGTTGGTCGCCCGTCACCACGCCATTGTGTGTCATTCACACCTGCTCTAATGACAGCCCGCTGATTATCATTCGCATGCTAATGCTTCATTTGCTATGTCGGCGTGTGACCTGCGTGTCTGCAGCATCGCTAACCATTATCCGCATTTATCTTGTCAATTATTGATTGCGTTGCGCCCCCCCCCCCCCCCCCCCCCCCCCCTCCCAACACCCCCGCCGTACGTCGTTATTAATTTGACGGCGCCGTGTCAAGCGCACTGTTAATCATATTTAAACAGATACGGCGGGGAAGATGAAAATCAATTTTCCATTATCCTTGAGGTTTCATATCCATCCAGGCACTACAGAGCGCTGGAGTGAGGGGGGGGGGACTTCAGAGATCCGCCATGCATGACGGAGCAGATACCCAACCATGCTGACTAAATAATCAACCGGCCTGGCCTTAAAATGTGAGCGATGATGGAAAAGATGGAAGCGGCATCTTCAGTATATCCTCTTACTGAAAAGCACGAAATGTGCTTAGATCTATTTACCCACGTCACGTCACGTTTTTCTTTTCTTTTTGTTTTGCTTTTGGATCAATTGTTTCTCTCTATACTGTGTTTTATATGGTGTTTCCACTCTCATGGCTGGTTGCATGAAACATCAGTAGTTGTAGTTGGCTACTATACGGTAGGTTTTATCATTAATTTTGTTTAAAAAGAACTACAAATGTAATATTAAAACACACACACACACACGAGCACACGCATGAGCGCACGCACGCACACACACACACACACACACACACACACACACACACACACACACACACACACACACACACACACACACACACACACACACACACACACACACAGAGAAATCAAGTCATTGTGTGTATTAAATCAGGGGTCTTCAACATTTTCAGGCCAAGGACCCCTTAGTTGAGAGAGAGATGAAGCAGGGATCCCCCCCTCAAATCTTTCATAGATTCCATATAGTTTCATTGTTTAACAGCACAATCATACAGTGTATTTTGGATTCACGACAATTTGTGTTTTCAGATATTTAACCACTTGAACCGTCATTACCTAATAAACTTGACCTTTTACTCTGTACTCTGTCTGCTCTTTTTCCCCTCTACACCAAACGTCTTTGCCAAAAATAGCTGATCTACAAGCTCACAACGCCTCGCAGCCCCTAGGGGTCCCAGACCTCCTGTTGAAGACCCCTGTTTTTAAATCAGAAAGTTCAGAGTAGCTTCCTTTTTTTCTGGTGAGAAAATCAGGACAGAGAGACAAGAGAACCCTAAGAGCTATTACCCAGTGGAAGGTAATGGCGCGAAGCACGGAGGGATACAAATAGCCGAGGAAGGGCACTTCACCCGGATAATGGGGTTGAAGGTTTCTGGCATGGGGAGATTCATGCACAGACAAGGCTCCTTTGATGCTGTGACATTGGAAAACCCATAAAAGCGATGGTATAAAATACAGAGGCGTTACTCGCAGCTAATAGGTTCCCTGGCTTTTTGGAGGCAGATTTAGCATAGGCTGACATAGGGAGACACAAAGGATACTAATTGGATTCACCTACCATGGGTCCGATAAATGAACGTGGGAGGAGGAAGATCCATCATGAGGGATAAGTACACGACTCGGGGAGGTTCAGTAACGTGGAGCCAGATATAATGCACTAGGGGGGTAAAGATCCATGGTTGACGATACAATACATGGACGATATGAGTTCATTCATGGCGATTCGATTCAATGATTTAAAATCGATATAGTAACTAAGAAATTAAATCTGTGTAAAACATATAGGGGAGAGCGGGGTAAACTGAGACACCGGGTAAACTGAGACGCTCCATTTATCTTGGCAATGGAACACATTTGTGGCCATGTGACCATTATATTTTCAAGCCCCTTGAATTTCCCACTTGTCATGAAAAGAGAGACCTGATAGTGCTGTAGAAAACATGCTTTTTTCACAAAAATGTGTTTTTTGCATGTAAAAGTAAATTTTCTTGCTGTCAACATAATCAGCTGTTGTGTCAAAGCAAATTGATGCAGGGAGAACATTTTATATCATACATGTTGATGAACTACCAACTTATAAATCCATGTGATAGATGCTAGCTGAAGATTACCCTGAATTGATAAAAATATCCCTTTTCCCAAAATGTGGCTGTGGGGTAAAGTGAGACAATTGCTTCGGGGTAAAGTGAGACTATCCTTAACATGAAAGACAGGGAGAAAGCTGTAAAAACCTAATTAAAGGGTGTACCAAACTAGTCTCAATTGATTCTTATGTATTTTCCCCTGTAGAATCCATTTTTGATATATATTTCTTTGTATTGTGCATAATTAATGAGATAATTAGCATATTTGACTAAATATGCGAATTATTTCATTAGTTATGCACAATACAACAATATACTTTGCAGAAATAGATTCTACAGGAAGAATTACATAAGGATCAACTGAGGAAAGTTTGGTAAACCCTTCTATACATTTTTTATAGGGTTTTTAGTTTTTTCCTTCTGCCCATGTGTCACATTATTTGACACATGGGTGGAAATGACAGGACAAAGCCTATTAAAAGAATGTCTGCTATGTACATTTTTGTATTGCGCATATTTAACCCGGTTAACCGGGTTTTTGTGTTTTTATGGTAGTTTTAAAGTGAAAAAAGTGAGTGGATCACTTTACCCCGTTGATTTCTCTGGTCTGTCTCAGTTTACCCCGGTCCTGGGGTAAACTGAGACACAAGACCACTTTTTTTAAAACAATCATATTTTCTCTGCCTTTTGTCTTGAATATGTTCTGATAACTTCCATTGTTAGGAAACATCCCAAATTACTGGGAAATGTGTATATTTTTACTGATATATCTTTTAGTTTGCCTCTAGGGGAGAAAATGTAAAAAGTGTCTCAGTTTACCCCGCTCTCCCCAAAATCTATTATTATGGAAGTAAACGCTGTGATTATCTAGCAAATACATGGACATTATATTTCAACACACATGGACAAACCCACGTTGACATGAACACAGAGACTATACACATTTATCGATGGACCAAGAGTAGCTATATGGAATGGAAAGGTAATTAGACCCCTCTTTTTCATTTTCCCTCTTAAAATTGCCAAATACAAGGCACAAATACTTAGTTTCCATACAATCAATTACTGTATTTGCATTGCAAAACGATTCGATACTGATCACCACATTTTAAAAGGATACGATACAAAGCCAAAACGGTACGATATTTAGCTTTTGCATATCGATATAGTAGATCATTGCTAATTAAAAAGATTTTTCGATTCAGTTACTATATCGTTACACCCCTAGTAGATACATATGCACTCATTCTCAGGGGAAACAAAAGCACAGTATTAGACCCGATGCATACTCCATTTTTAAAGCCGAATTTATTTCGGTTCGGTTTGGGGAGTCAAAAAAACTTGACAGCACTGAACAGCCGAACAGCCCTCTCCCCAGCCCTCACACACCCCCCGTGTAAAATAATCATATACTATATTCATGTACAACTTTTCAAAACGGCTATCAACAAATAATGTATGGGAAAAACATTAAATTCAAGAACAAGACTACCCTAAAAGCTCACTAGTGGTCCCTATAGAGGCCATGATGGTCCTTGCACTCATCCTGTTTATTGACCAAGAAGCAATGCCATACCAAAATAATTTGGTCCAGCATTGATATTAGAGCCCTGGCCTGTGCTACTGGGGCTGAATATATAAGTATTGTCAGTGCCAGTGTCTGGCTAGCAGGGGTGGGAGATTCACTGATTAACGCATAATTGTCACCAATAGCCAAAGTTTAAAAGTGAAATGAAATAAAGTAGGACAATTAAAGTGGCATTTAAGACACAGAATAAACGGAAACTAGAAAGGTGCAATTCCGTGAAATTGCAAGTGTGATTGCACTGACACAAGACGCCAGGAAGCGGCTGGGAAATGATTACCGTTTTACATTTATATTATAGACATTGATATCACGTGAAGCATGACCAATCCTGTCTGACTGGACATGATGTTGTCCAATCAGAAAGGGGACAGAAAAGGTCCATTGAACTCAATGGACAGAAATGTTAAAGGACAACTTTAGTTTTTTACAACAAGGGTTCATGTTTTAGATTGTAATTAAAGAATATAAAAGATGAGTGTTAAAACTATTTCATTTACTTCTTTCTATTGTTTTAGAGATTCTTATTTCAGTGGTTGGGGGCATGCTTACAAGTGGCTAAATATGTCATTTTACACAGAATAAGCCCATTCCCAAGATACAACGCAACCTTTCATGGTTGGATGTGACTTATGGGGGCTAGAAGTGTTACTTCTAGCCCCCTAGAAACTGCTGGCTTACTGTGTCTAAAAATACATATTCAGCAACTTGTATGCATGCCTGCATGCGTACGCATGCCCCACATTTTAGCACGGTAATCGCGATAAAACAATAGAACGAAGCAATTGAAAACATTTTAACACTCATGTTTTCTTTTCTCTAATTACAATCTAAAATATGAACCCTTGTTGTAAAAAAAACAAAGTTGTCCTTTAAAACAGGTTTACATTAGGTGACAGAAAAGTTCTCGGACTAGGAACAATAGTCTGGTTGCGCATAGCAACCACACTAATTATGAAAATACATGTTAATTTATAAAAATACATATATTAATTAATATGAACATTAACAGCGCATTTATATAAACACATGCATTACTACTGTATAAGTACATATATGCATTTGAGGGACACAAAAGTTTGAGCTCTGATTTATAACGTCACATCAATAAGGTCATATGAAACTAGAAATACTGTTCCTACGAAACAGTGTGGGCTCGCTTGTGACTATACTCTGCAGCGTGCTAACTGTCATGTGAAGCTCAACCAATACTCCAGCTAACACCACTCCCAGACTCTTTTCCACCAATTGCGCCTCATTGGCTAACGGAACACGCTGAAATAATGGTTATAATTAATTAAAGATAATAATCATAGTTAGTTAGTTAGTCATATTTATTTCGAATATGTCAAATTAAAAAAAGTACAATTTTGCACTTCCAAACACAAGACAAAAAATAAAGAATATAAAATGAAAACATAGCAAGTAATAAAAACACAAAACAAATCAAAAATAATAACATATCCGAAAAGGAGTGAGAAGAAGTAAAACTTATAAACTCCCACCCCCTTTTGTACCTGACTTAGTTCAAAATAACTTAAAATTTCACAATTTTATATACCAATATATATTTCAATACATGTGCATGAACATGCACATATATATCCACATACACATACATATACAAACATACCTACATACTTAAACCCACATACTACATACACGCATGCATACATACACACATACACACATACATACATACATACATACATACATACATACATACATACATACATTGTACACCTCCCGCAAAAAACAGACTTTCTAATACTTTCTTTTCTTTTCTAATACTTTCTTTTCTATAAAACATGATATAATTATATAATAATAATAATATCCCATAATACAGTAAGTAATCCTGCTACCCAATGTAGACTCACTCAAATAACTCAATAAATAACCAATCACTTATCCATTCCCAGCCTCCCTGTACCTTGTGAACAACATACCTTTATACAACCCTTTAAACCGCTTAATGCTTGGACATTGCTTTAGTTCCTCACTCAAACTATTCCATAGTGTTACTCCGGCCCTTGATACACAAAAACTCATCATGGTAGTATTTCTGACTAATGTTTTAAAATTAAATTCTCCCCTCAAATTGTATCCCCCCTCCCGATCCCTAAACAACTGCTGAATATTTATCGGTAGAAGATGGTTTTTAGCCTTGTACATTATTATTGCCGTTTGGTATGATACTATGTCGGAGAACTTTAATAATTTTGACTGTAAAAATAGAGGATTAGTGTGTTCCAAGTAGCCAACCTTGTGAATGGTCCTTATTGCTCTCTTTTGAAGAATAATTAATGATTGTAATGAATTTTTATAGTTATTACCCCAAACTTCAGCACAATAATGTAAATATGGCAAGATTAAAGAACAGTAGAGAGTGTGGAGTGACTTCTGATCCAGAACCTGCTTTGCTTTATTTATAACTGCTATACTTCTAGATACTTTAAACTTCACATGTATAATATGTGGTGTCCAGGTAAGCCTGTCATCAATTGTAACACCAAGGAATTTGTTTTCGTACACCCGGTCAATAGCCACCCCATCAATCTCTAACCGCACTTGTGTGTTTCTTCTGTGCTTACCAAATAATATAAACTTTGTCTTACTCACATTTAAAGACAATTTGTTCCAATCAAACCATATTTTCAATTTCCTTAATTCTTCATTGATATCAACCTGTAATTTTTCCAAATTCTCCCCGGAGCAAAAAACATTAGTATCATCCGCAAAAAGTACCAGTGACAGCAGCTTTGATACTTGGCAAATATCGTTAATGTAAAGAATAAAAAGTTTTGGTCCTAAAACTGACCCCTGGGGGACACCACAAGCAATATCCAAACATTCAGAGCTATAATTACCCAACTTCACAAACTGTTGACGAGTTTCTAAATAACTTTTTATCCAATCGATTACAATTCCTCTTAATCCAATTTTCTGTAGTTTATTTACTAATATATTGTGATTGATTGTGTCGAATGCCTTCTTGAGGTCAATGAATATTCCAATTGCATATTGTTGATTATCAGTTGCTTCTGTTATTTTTTCTATGGATTCCAATAGTGCCTGTGATGTTGATCTGTTTGTCCTAAACCCATATTGACTGTCTGAGAGTATATTGCATTTGTCCAAAAAAGAGTCTAATCTGCTATTGAAAAGTTTCTCCAGAATTTTTGAAAATTGTGGCAGCAATGAGACAGGTCTATAGTTTGTGAAGTGGTGTTTGTTGCCATTTTTATACAGAGGAATGACTTTTGCTATTTTCATTTGGTTGGGAAATGAACCGGTTATGAAAGATAAGTTGCATATGTGTGTAAGTGGCTTAGAGATTCCCTCAATTACTTGTTTAACTACATACATGTCAATGTCATTAAAATCTGTGGATTTTTTGTTTTTGCAATTTTTAACTATGTCCAAAATTTCATTTTCTTCCACTACCTCAAGGTACATTGAACATGGGTTTCTCTTCACCAAATCCCCCATATGCACTCCATCAGACCCACAATGCGGAATTCTGCTCCCTAATTCCGGACCTACATTAACAAAAAAGTTATTGAAGCGATTTGCCACGTCCTCCATATTGTAATTTTCGATATCATTTTCAATGAAATATTTAGGTAAACTGTTTTGTTTAGCACCCACTCTTATAATACTATTTAATACCTCCCAAATGCCTTTAATATTATTCCTATTGTAATCTAATTTATTTCTATAATATTCTTTCTTACTAATCCGTATAATAGCAGTCAACTTATTTTTATATTTTTTATATTTATCTTCTGTCTCTTTAGTTCTTCTTCTAATAAAGTCTCTGTAGAGTGCATTTTTCTTTTTACAGGCATTTTGTAAGCCTTTGGATAGCCATGGACAGTTATTGTAAGCAATTTTTTTATTATATTCCTTGATAGGACAATGTTTGTCATATATTGACCTAAATATAGATAAAAATGTGTCATAAGCACCATCCACATCGGATTTATTGTAAATATTATCCCAGTTTTGAGTCATCAATTCCTGTTTTACCAAGTTAATTGATTCATCTGTCCTTGTTCGTCTGTATAGTTTATGTTTATCTATCCGGTACCTATAATTACTGTCAAGAACTGTAAATACAGGCAAATGGTCGGTAATATCGCTGATTAGTAACCCACTTACTGTGCTGTCCATTACATTAGTGAATATGTTGTCAATGAGCGTGGCACTATGAGATGTAATTCTGCTAGGTCTAATAATTGATGGAAGTAGGCCCATACTATGAATTGTATTTATAAAATCCTCAGTACTTCTCTGTTTATTATATTTTAATAAATCAATATTAGTATCACCACATATAAATATATTTTTATCACCTATTCTAGAAAACATTTCTTCCATCCAAACCCTAAAGGTATCAATATTTGACTCCGGTATTCTATACACACAGCTGATTAACAGATTTTTCTTCTTCTCCATACAGATCTCAATTGTAATGCATTCAACTAAGTTATCAACCACCAGTGACATATCATTTACTATCTTAAATTTAAAGTTTGTATCCACATATATGGCTACCCCTCCTCCACCCTTACTCAATCTATTAACATAAGTTAGTTCATAGCCAGCCATCTCAAAGTTTACTCCCCTTTCATCATCGATCCAAGATTCAGAAATTGCTATGATATTGAAAGGTTGTGAGAATGAGCACAAATAGTCCTTGATGCGTTTAAAATTTGCATATAAACTTCTACTGTTAATGTGAATAATTGATAACTTCCCTTCTGATTTGATGTTGCGATTATATTGTTCAGTAGTGTAGTATTTGCAAGTGTCATTACTGTTGGAGAAAAAGTTCATGTCCGGGTCAATGTCCTGCTCCATGTCCATTATACTGTATTCACTATCATCCAATGCATTAAGATCTATATGTTCGTAGTCTCTTATCCTCTGTGTTAGGTGACTGATGTCACCAGATGAAGAATAAGTTCTATTGTTTTGTGTCATGATGTGTTGTTAGTTGTTACCTTATAGTCCAGACCAGTCAAGTCCATTCCAGTAGCCTATGCAGAGCATAGGCTTTAGTATCATAATACTAAAGAGTGCTAAAAAAGAGATTAGACACACACACAGACAGACAGACCCTTTTATAGATGGCTAGTCTCCTTCAATAAAAAAAAGGATCCACCTTTGCAGTCATCTTTCTCTCCCTCACTTCTTCTAGTTTCTTCACATCGTCATGTTTCTTTTAAGCAAGGCAACGTTGTCACACTGCAATGTGTCTATGTAGTCCGTGGCACACCTCTTTCCCTCATAGCTGTGCCCTGGGTTTGCTCCCACAGCCCCATTCAGCAGTACTGACTACACTGTGATTGGGTCCATGTCTCGGCCCCATAAAGCAGACTCCACTGCAAGCCCCCAGAACACAAGGCTAGGGCTGAAGCGTAATGGACATGGTGGCCGTTTTGAGGTACTGCAACTGGGGCCAGAAACATGAACGCGCATCTAGGCTCTTTTTAATTGACTGCACATTCATAGCGGAAGTGCTCGTTCATGAATTGGAGCCCCAGCGCGTCCATGAACAAACTCTTTGATGCAAAATGTGTCACTTAGGCCCCACTACGTCACGTTTTACAACCCGGAAGGGGTGAAATCGCCTTTCCTACTTGTCTTGGTTATGATGCAGTCTTCTTTCTGTCTCTCCTCTATAGACGTGTTAGTCCTCTTCTGTTCTCTAGTCTAGTAGACCGTGTTAGTCCTCTTCAGTTCTCTAGTAGACTGTGTTGGTCCTCCTCTTTCCGTGGGTCAACATGGCGGTCAGCTCCCAGCGGATGCAGTGCGGGACGCCCTGCTGCCCCTGGCCGTAGCGCAGCAGCGCCAGCTTGCTCAGCGTCTTCAGACTGGGACTCAGGTCCAGGATGTACAGGTCGTCGGGACTGGCCCCTCCCCCAAAGAGCACCACCCGGTCCCCGCCCACCACGCAGCAGCACATGCCGTACACCTGCCGACGCGGGCCGTTCCCTTTAGGCTCCGCCTTGTTCCAAGAGAAAGTCTCCGGGTTGAACTTCCACAGGTCGTTGAAGAGGAAGGAAGGTGACGCAGACTCGCTGCTTTTCTTCGTTCCCTCCCCGCCGAATATGTACAGCTCTCCGTTGTAGGCGAAGGCCGAGTGGCCCTCGCACTCCCCGGGGAGAAGCTGAAGCCGAAGGCGCTGCGCCTCAGAGGGAACGACGGCCTCTTCCGGCGGAGCGGAGTGAGCGTCACCACGCGGACGTGCGTTGCTCAGCCAGCATTCGGTCTCCGTGTCGAACACCCTGATGTTGTTGTAGTAGGCTCCGCCCCTCCCCCCCTGGCCCCCTCCTTCTCGGCCCCCGAACACGAACATCTTGGTTCCGATGACGGTGGACGACTGTACCTCGGAGACAGGGGGCGGCGTTCCTCTGGCGACGACCAGAGACCAGACCAGCGTGTCGGTGTCCAGCTTGTAGATGCTGTCGTTGCGGCCGCTCCAGCGGGTGTATCCTCCGTAGATGTACAGCACCTTCCCCAGGACGCAGGACGAGTGGCGGTCACGCGCCTCGGGCAACGTGCCCGTCACCTTGGGCTTGTGCCAGCGGTGGGAGGCGACGGCGTACGCGTAGAGCGCGTCGTAGTAGTCCGTCCGCCAGCTCCGCCCCCACACGTAGATGATGTCCTCTATCGCCACGGCGGAGCTGTGGCCCCGGCACATGGAGGAGGGCACATCCAGGGGGCGCTCTCCTCCCCCTCCCAGACCGGCGGTCGCCGGGGGAAGCTTGGTCCAGCGCAAAGTCACCGTGTTGAAGACGTGGACCTCCACCTGGAAGCCATGCTCCGTGTCGTTAGAGTCGTAGGAGCCCAGGAAGGAGTAGATCTTCTGGCCAACGGCCACTGCCGTGGCTCCCTGGATCTGGGGAGAGATCCCCTTGAGATGGACCGTCCAGCGGAGCATCCTCACACCCAGCCACCAGATGGACGGATTCAGTCAATGTGGATTCAATGTGGATTCAAATGAATTCAAAGTGAATTCAATGTGGATTCAGTATGGATTCAAATTAAATCAAAGTGAATTCAATGTGGATTCAATGAGGATTCAATGTGGATTAAAATTAAATCAAAGTTAATTCAATGCAGATTCAATGTCAAATCTTACTCTATAGTAGAATGGAGAATGTTCTATGATCACAACGATGCTCAATAACGGACAGTAGAAGTGGGATCAAATGAAATCAATATGGATTCAAGTAAGTGAAACCAAGTGGATTCCAGTGGATAGCAGATCATAACGATGCTCTTTGCTGAGCACTGCCCCTTTTATTGGTGCTGCTGCACAAACGACACTTGAAGCTGATTCGCCGATAGAGAACCAAAGTCCTGACGTCACTCCTTATTTCCCTGAGTCACTGAAGTCCTGACTTCACTCCGATGTCCCTGAGTCACAGAAGTACTGATGTTTCTAGTTTTCACTTCTAGTTTCATTAAGCGTCACATGAAGCTTGGCCAATGGGACCCTGGGTGTACAACAAACTTTGAGTGCTTTGTGCCAAGATGTAGGCCATATGTACGTAGACCACGCTTCAGAGCCCGGACAAAGGGCTTAGCTCCTTCCAGGAGCACGGCTCAAAAACAGGTTCACTTTAGCTGGAATAAAGGTTCTCAGACCTAGAACAATAGTGTGTTGCCTATAGCAACCACACTAATTAAGCACCCACACCATGACTTATCTTGTGTGCAGTGTTGACATTTTTGCCGGAGGGTGGTCTTAGCAGAAAGGTCTCTAGACCTTATCTTGTGACAGTCACACATTTTGGTCTAATGTTGTTGTTAGAGGAAATTCCATGTGGTCACCAGAATGTGGGGTTCATCCTCTGGAATCATGAAGGTACACTGCAAATTACAAGGTAATAATCCAGCCAGTACTTGTGAAAACAAGCAGTTTTCATTATGGTGAAGTATTGTAGTACAGGTAAACAACCACCGATCTTGTGCAAAATTAAAACCTATTCTAAACTTTCTGCGATTCTGCCAATAATAATCATATATTTTGAGACGCACATCTGAGATTTTACTGAGCCAAACAACGAAGCACGCTCATTATATACTAGGACATGACGTATGTGTGTCCAGAAGAATATGAATCAATACTGAACAACTATGTGATCTATTTATTGGCTACAATGAATAGTGTGTTTAAAAACAAGCTGTGGCAGTCATGTCTGTCTGTCTGTCTGTCTGTCCTGTCTTTCCTGTGACTCTTATCTGTCTGTTCCCAGCCCTGCCAGCGAAATCCGCCTGTGTCCGCTCTGAGGAGTCGCTCAGCGCTCAAGCCGTCCCAGAACATGGGGACATTTGCAAGCAAATATTTGGCTGTCAATCAATCCAGCCAATCATCGAAAGGTCGCGGGAATCCAGTGCGGTGACGTCAATCTCAGGACGTCTGAATGTCGGTCTGGTGTCCCAGTCAAAAACATAGCAAATGAAAGAATAAGAAAAGTAGGAATAAGAGGAAAAAGAAAGCATGTGTTCATATGACACCTTTCAAAACAATGTTTAGTGTTGGTGCCTTACAATAATAAGACTATTTACATGACTACATGTAGAGATATCCATAAAAGTGCTACATCGTTTTGGGTTTATTGATTAGCCAGTTATAGTCATGGGGAACACCTCCACAGAGTCCCCTTCTTTAAGGTGTAGTAACACTACCGCTTGGGTAGGATTTTGTGCAGAGGAATTCTAACAAAGCCGACCAATTAGTACAAAGGCCTTTCTATAGTATCTCCGAAATGTTCGGTGTGTTGCGATTTCCGACGTGCACATTTCCGAACTCTCATTCTGTGTAATGTGTCATTTTGAAGTCGAACCGGACCTTTTGACCCGAAAGGTTCGATTTCAGTCAAAGTATGGACAGGCTTCTCTACATGTTACACAACTCTCTCTCAGACCACTGTCTTCTACGCTTTGTCAAATGAAGAACACAACACATTCCATCATTTGGCACAGAGGAGTGCCAGCAGTGGTGGAAAAAGTACTCAAATGTTTTACTTCAGTAAAAGTATCAATACTGCAATGTAGAAATACTCTGTTACAAGTAAAAGTCTGGTATTAAAAATGTACTTGAGTAAAAGTACAAAAGTAGTGGTATCAAAACAAACTTAAAGTACCTAAAGTAAAATGACTCATTATGCAGAAACGTCCCATTTCGAGTTTTCAAATGTTTAAAAATCTTTTGAAAATGGCAGATCTACAAGCTCATCATGACGCACTGTGAGCTTGTAGGTCGGCTATTTTCAAATGGACAAAATGTATATTCCATATAGGGTTGAACTTCTTAACTCTTATACCGCTTTGGACGTTCCTGTTCGCCCCAATTCTCAAGAGACCTCCGCGCCAATACGGCGCTCGTTCGTTCGTTCGTTTACCTTGTTGAAGCTGATGAGGGGTCGTGCCGCCGTGTACTGTAAACACATTTTCCGCGGTGATGGTGTAAAAAATCCATTATGCGTTAACATCAACGGAGACCAATTCACTTCCTTGTTGATTTCTCTGGCTGTGAGGCTCTGTGGCCAGTGACTGGTCTGAATGTACGGCAACACATAACAGGCAAATTCACATTCATTCTCGCATGACGCCGCCCTCTGCTGCCTGGCAGACCAAAGTGCACTATTGCACAATACAAAAATAAAAAAATGTCTATCTATCTACTATAACGTCGCAAAGGTAAGCCGCTTTTTGATGGCACCAGACCCAATAAATAAATAAATAATCTGGCAGTAGGGGAGTTAAGGGTGCACACACACCAAAATACTTATGAGAAAAAACTGCTGGGTCAAAAACAACTCAACTTAGGTTATTTTTGATCCAACTCAAGGGTCAAATAGGGACCGATGAAATTATTTGTTTTATTATTTGTTTAAAATGACCCAAGATTGTAGTCAATATAACCCAAGTTTTGGGTTGAGTGGGCTAAATGAATACAACCTACATATGCATGGTCTGGAGAATGACAATGCCAATATTATCTGATATTAACATAATATCAGAAATGTTTCAGGGTTTCTTCTCAGATGATTTGTTCAAAGTTTAGTAATATCAACATAAAAGTGCATAATTAAATATATATGCAACAATGTTGATAATACTATAATCAGAATAGTTCAGAGAAGATGAACAAATTAATCTCAAAATTACCATGAGTTCTTCACTTTCAGACCAGCTGGGGGAGGGAGCTCAACCCTAAGCTAGCAGCCAAGCACTTACGGTTAGGGTTTAGGCTCAAATACTGACAAATCAAATTCAGACATATGACAGTCAGCTTGCCGAGACAGACACATGGATATGACATATTTAGCATTTTTAGCTCCCAACAGCTTAGAAAATGTCTCTGGAAACCTAGACAAATGCTTTTCCCAGCATGCTTTGCAAACAGGTTCATGGCGCCTGTCCCCTGATTGGCCCAAAGCTAGACCACTGACCCAAGTATATGGGTTACCACTAACCCCAAAAACGGGTCACCCCCAGATAAACATTACCTAACTCGAACAACCCTGGAATTGGGTCAAAATAATATCCCAATAACTCAAGGAAGGGTTGTGGCTCTGAGAAATGACCCCGAAATTTTACCTAACACAAATGACCCATGATTTGGGTCAAGAAATGACCCATGAGTTTTTAGTGTGAATCCACACTCCGCCAATGCATTTCAATGGGAAGGGGGCATTTTCATGTCAGTGGAGGATATCTGCGTGCCGCGCCTTGCATTCATGCTGGAGCTCTGTTTTTTACCCCCTGTCCAATCGGGTGAGTGGAAGGCGGAATGGGGAGGGTTCTGAAGTGACTGACAGGGTCGCTGGCGTTGCTGGCTTCGGGACAGAATGCCTCTCTGCGTTTTTAGTCAGCCGCGCACCAAAAGAGTTTATCCGCGGGCGACCATATTTTGGTGTGTGTGCACCCCAATGAATGTTTTGAAATAATAATTAAAATCTACAGTATCTAGCAAAAAGTTTTCAGATAAATGTAGTAGAAGTATTGGAAATTGGAAATACTCAAGTACAAATACCTAAAAATGTAACTTTAAGTACAGTACTTGAGTAAATGTACGTGGTTACTTTACACCACTGAGGGCCAGGCTTTGCTCCCTGTGCTACTGTATATGTGCCTGTGAAAATATAATATTTAGCAGTGCTGTCAGGAAGGCTCTTTAGACGGACTAATCTTCACCCGTCTGACAGCTGTGTCCTCCTCCCAAACTGAACACAAATTTGCCTCGACCAAGCTTTCCCGCGGCTCAGATCAATATGGCTGTGATAAGCCAGGACACCTTCCTGCTGCTGTAGGCGCAGGGACGGGCTCTGACATGTCACGATTTGGGCTCTTTAATTACTTGTCGCACACAGCTGTGTGTGTGTGTGTGTGTGTGTGTGTGTGTGTGTGTGTGTGTGTGTGTGTGTGTGTGTGTGTGTGTGTGTGTGTGTGTGTGTGTGTGTGTGTGAGGTGGGATAGCATCAGCAGGAGGGATGGGGGATGGGGGGCTTAAGTGTCTTAAACCTTGGATATATTGCACCCTGATCCCTTATTACTGTTTATTCCTCAAATTACGTATTACTCAAATTCTCTCCTATATTCGGCAAAGACTGACATAGGGATGCACGATACAAGTGCCCGAGATCCCCCCAAAAATATTAATTGCATGGTCAAATCAGCCAATACCGATATTGCAATACTAGTTTCCTATAGTGTAGGGTTTATACTTATGCCTGATATACAGCAATTGTAACAACTAGCCCCATATAGAACCTCACCCGTCGCTGCATACTGTTGTGCTCCGAGATGAGGTCCTATAAAGGTATACCAGGGCTGGGGTAGAACTTCTCCACATCTAGGTAGAAAACACTTTTCCCGAAGTTGTATCCAAAAAGTAAAGGTAGTTCCACGCTCCCAGACTGTGGTTTCCTATCCCAGGCTACATAAAACATGCACCAGGGCATGAAACTACCGCTTAAATCGTTAGTTTTGCAATGTTTTCCCATTCAACCGGAACTTTTGCCAGTACTGTAGTCTTGCGTAGCCAAGGAGCATTTGCAAATCGCGTTGGGCAACAGTCTGGCCACGCGAGATTACGCCGGGGCTTTTCTGAATTTAATGAGACTAAATAAGCGGTTTAAACCGTTTTCCCAACGAAAAAAAAAAAATTTAACCTGAAAGTCTCGAATTTCGATCTTGAACTTGAAAAAAAAAAGTGTTCAAATGTAACTTTGATTCGCTTTTTTAATACTTTTGAATACATTTTTTTCAGTTGTTTTTTATTTATTTATTTATTTCAGATTCAGATCTTATTTTTACGGATTCAAATCATATTTTTTCGGTTTCAGATTTATTTATTTTTTCACTTCTTACTTTTACGGTTTCAACTTGAAAAGTTTCAAGTCAAAAAGTTTCAAATTTCAGGTGCAGTTCTGCAGTGGCAAATTAGGGCCAAAAGTCACGTGACCGACTGAGAACCAATGACGTGAGGCCTTTTCTACTAGCCAATCCAAAGGCTCCAGGGTTGGCATGGCAACCAGGGTTGCCATGTTCACTAAAAGTGAGTTCTCTGGCTTTCCTATCCATTCCAGTTTAGCAAATTCCATCACCAGTCCCACTCCCTCTCCCTATAAGTCTAAACGCCCAAAAATGAATAGGCCTACATAAATACCCCAATGAAATATATAAATTACAAAAGGAAATACATAAAAAAGACATGATCTATAGATCTATAGTCATCCATATTATGTTTTCAGATCTACATGCCCATCCCCATGTTCTATAGGTCTATGGAGTCATCATATGTTTTACAGATCTACAGGCCCATCCCCATGTTCTATAGATCTATGGAATCATCCATATGTTTTCAGATCTACTGGGCCGTCCCCATGTTCTATAGATCTATGGGTCAATCCATGTTTCTAAGGTCCCATCCATATGTTTTAGAGATTTATGGGCTTGTTCCTAGGCCCATCCCTATATCCTACAGATCTACAGATTTACCCATACATTTGTAGTCATGAAAAGTAGTTTACAGGACCATCCTTATGTATTCATTTATTGTATTGCATTTTTTATTTAAAAGAAGTACAATACAAATAGTACGACTCTTATATTACAATAAATGCGAGAAGTCTCTGAGTGTACTGCGTGTCTGTGTGTGTGTATGTAATACGCGTATCTCGAGAACCGTTCGTCCCGCCATGCGCGTTCCCCGCCGTGGCACGGAGTGTAGTGCCCGGCCTCGACCCCCACCCGATACACGGTTTACCCGAACCGGCGCGAAAGGTTCGGAATCTCCGTATGTGGAGCTGATTATTGACATCAGGCTGTTCTTGAGGAACCGGCGCAAGCGCTGACTCATAGTGACATCACATCATAAAAGGATCCGCGTATCTCGAGAACCGTTCGTCCAACCGGCTTCAAATACATCAGTGTTTTTCCGGAAACGGCACGGTGTCTAAAGAGATCTCCATATGGGCATAAAATGGACACAGACAGACAGATATAGATATCTCAATATAATGGGCATTGGGCATAAATGGACACAGGCAACAGATGGTCAAAACGGGTCCTATGCCAACAGGTATAATGGGGTTTGCATTAAAGGGCGGAGCATTCATTGGGCAGCCAAGCTTCTAGTTTCATATAATTATGGAAATGCAAAGACGGAATTCAGTTCCCAGTGGATTCCTCGCGACTTGCATCTGTTGCATCATATGTAGTCCATATATCTAGAGAACATCATAGATTTGTAAGACATAGGGATGGGCCTTTAGATTTGTAAGATATGTGGGCCCATAGATATTTAGAACATAGGGATGGGACCATAGAAACATGGATTGACCCATCTATAGAACATGCCTGTATATCTGAAAACATATGGGTGATTCCATAGATCTATATAGAACATGGGGATGGGCATGTAGATCTGAAAACATATGGATGACTCCCTAGATCTATAGAACATGTGGATGGGCCTGTAGATCTGAAAACACATGGATGACTCAATAGATCTATATATAGAACATGAGGATGGGCCTGTAGATCTGAAAACACATGGATGACTCCATAGATCTCTAGAACATGGGGATGGGCCTGTATATCTGAAAACACATGGATGACTCAATAAATCTATAAAACATGTGGATGGGCCTGTAGATCTGAAAACATATGGATGGCTCCATAGATCTATAGAACATGGGGGTGGGCATGTAGATCTGTAAAACATGGTTGACTATCTATAGAATGTATGGGTAAATCTGTAGATCTGTAGGATATAGGGATGGGCCTAGGAATGAGCCCATAGATCTCTAAAACATATGGATGGAACCTTAGAAACATGGATTGACCCATAGATCTATAGAACATGGGGATGGCCCTGTAGATCTGAAAACATATGGATGATTCCATAGATCTATAGAACATGGGGATGGGCCTGTAGATCTGTAAAACATATGATGACTCCATAGACCTATAGAACATGGGATGGGCTTATAGATCTGAAAACATAATATGGATGACTATAGATCTATAGAACATGTCTTTTTTATGTATTTCATTTTGTAATTTATATATTTCATTGGGGTATTTATGTAGGGCTGTTCAGTTTTGGGCATTTGGACTTATAGGGAGAGGGAGTGGGACTGGTGATGGAATTTGCTAAACTGGAATGGATAGGAAAGCCCAGAGAACTCACTTTTAGTGAACATGGCAACCCTGGTTGCCATGCCAACCCTGGAGCCTTTGGATTGACTAGTGGAAAAGGCCTCACGTCATTGGCTCTCAGTCGGTCACGTGACTTTTGGCCCTAATTTGCCACTGCAGAACTGCACCTGAAACTTGAAAATTTTTGACTTGAAACTTTTCAAGTTGAAAAAGTAAAAAAGAAGCGAAAAAATAAATAAATCTGAAACCGAAAAAATATGATTTGAATCCGTAAAAATAAGATCTGAATCTGAAATAAATAAATAAAAAACAGAAAAAGGACTCCAAGATCGAAATATATAATAAAGTGAAATTAATTTTATTTTTTAAATGTATTCAAAAGTATTAAAAAAGTGAATCAAAGTTACATTTGAACACTTTTTTTTAAGTTCAAAATCGAAATTCAAGACTTTCAGGTTCAAATTTTATTTTTTTCGGGTTCAAATCTTATTTTTCCACTTCATTTTTTATTTTTTCACTACACTTTTTTGGATGAATGATCAAAACATATGGCCCCGTTTTGCCCCCTGATCTACCTAGGTAGATTCTGATGGGAATGGAGTGGTTTCTTTGCCGTTTGCGGCTTTCTGCAAAAATATGCTCCATTCTCCATAAAAAAGGCTAAACAGGGAAAGAAACCTGTAGAAAAAGTATATATCTATGTGTGTGTGTGTGTGTGTGTGTGTGTGTGTGTGTTCTCCATGGATCGCCACCTTGTCGTGGTGGAGAGCCTTGCGCGTTCCAATGAACCTAAGAGCTATGCCGTCGGGAGCTCATGCTCCTGGTAGGGCCTTGGGGGTTAGTCTGGGAGGACAAAAGGCTAGGGGAGCACACCCTGAGAGAAAAGCAACGCGGTGGCAGCACGTGTAGGCGGACCTCGACAGACGGAGGAACCGGCAGCTGCCTGCAACTGGGGAGGGTGCTGGTCGTCTTGGGCTTCCCTTGCCACTAGAATCCACCCTTCCACAGCCAAGAAGTGCTACTGAGGAATGCGCAGCCCCTGTGGCACTTTAAAAACTTCTCGCGCAGGTCTCCACTTTGACCTTGTGACAGAACACCTGGAACCAACCGGAGTCTGGCGGCGTTGGGGTGTTCGGTGACGGGGGCAGGTTTGAATTAGCCGGAAGCCTCTAGCTGGACCCCTACACGTCAGCGGCATAGGGCTATTATGGTCGCTAGCAGCTGGAAATGAGAGGCAGCTGCTCTCGGCAGACCCCTATGCGACTGAGCAGCCCTATTTAGGATCGCACTGCTCACCCCAACTGGGGAGGGGCCTAGAAAAGGTGGCCCAAAAATTGTCCACTCAAATCTTTCCTGGACAGGTTACCGCGCCTGTCGGGTTATTCCATTCTGCGGTCGAAATAAAAAAGAAAAAATAATGAAACTGGCATCATGGAATGTGAGAACCCTTCTGGACTCTGCTGGCAACAGTGACAGACCTCATCGGAGAACAGCCCTAGTTGCTGCTGAGTTGAAGCGATACAACATTGACATTGCTGCCCTGAGCGAGACCTCATAATGTAATAAGGGCTCATAATGTAATAAGAAAAATGTAATAAAAACTCATAATGTAATAATCAGCTCATAATGTAATAAAAAAACGAGCGCATAACGTAATAATGGATTTTTCAATAATGTAATAATGTAATAATGTGTTACATTAAGAACCTCCACATAGGAGGCTCATAATGTAATAAAACTTCATAATGTAATAATGTATTTTTTATTACATTATGAGCTGATTATTACATTATGAGCTTTTATTACATTTGAATTATTACATTATGCACTTGTTTTTTATTACATTATGAGCTGATTATTACATTATGAGTTTTTATTACATGTTTTTATTTCATTATGAGCCCTTATTACATTATGAGTTGCTAGAAGAATGGAGCAACTATCTGCTAAACATGCAGCAAATTAATACATATGGGGATCATTTAGCTGTACAAAGAGCATCCACAATGTTGTTAACATACAGTTTGTGATTGTATCGACACTGGGTGTTGATGCAACATCGATAATATCCCCATGTGGTCAGTATGACGACAGTCTGCCATTGCTAGTTCTGGGCCACTTTGCCGAAGGTCATGGGGACCATTATTTAAGCCTTGATGGACCAGTCACACACTTGATTCAAAGAGAGCACCTCTTCGATCTGTCCAGACTTAGGGCCAGAGTGATGTACCGGGTCAGGGCCAGAGTGAGGGCAGAGCAGGGCAGGAGATAGGAACGGATAATGTCATTATGAGACACACGCACCACCTCTCACTTCAAACTTGGTTTGATTTTTCCCCCCCTTTTCCACCAGCATACAGTATCAGGTAGCTCTCTAACATTCGTGCAAGCGCACATACACCGCAGGGTTGCAAACAGGTAGTGAGTGATTGACAAACAGCCTCAGTGTTGAATTCATACGCGCAATGAATTTGTACATGTTTTCTGATTGGTTAGTTGAGCATATTTTCGTGAAAAGAACATGATAAATGTCTATGCAACCACTAAAAACAGATATTATTGGCACAATTTTGTAGTGAATGTTGAAAAGCGGGACATATTAGTGATATTTATTTGAGATATTTGTCCGGACACCGGGACACGCAGCTTGAAAACGAACAGTCCAGGCCAAACCGGGATGTCTGGTCACCCTACTTAATAGTGTGGTCTCAGTTGATATATGAGATACATGAAGGTTTCCTGTGCAAATAAGATGAAAAGCTTACTAGGATCTCCATTTAGTTGACCTTGTACCAGTGAACTGCACTGTCATGAACCTTTTCCTATGCAAACTTCTAATAAAGTCTTCAATCAATCAATCAATCAATCAATCAATCAATCAGGGATAGATAGCACCTTAACTCTGCAGCCGCACTGAGGCACTCCAACACAATAGTGCACCAGTTCTTTTAGAGTTGTGCATACTAGTATCCACCTAACGTTTCTTCAAAACCCTTAAGTGTAACCAGTCATTACAGACAGCGACGTTAGCTTAGCTTAGCTTCAGCACGTCAAGCCCTATTATAAATCCGGCCCTGGGCCAGAGTGAGGGACAGAGTCAGGGCCAGAATGAGGTACCGAGTCAGGGCCAGAGTGAGGGCTAGACTTAGGGCCAGAGTAAGGGACAGGTTGAAGTGGTGCACTCTCCTCTGCTTCCTGGACTCTTTGAATCAAGTGTGTGACTGGTCCATCAAGGCTTACATAATGGTCCCCATGACCTTCGGCAAAGTGGCCCAGAACTAGCAATGGCAGACTGTCGTCATACTGACCACATGGGGATATTATCGATGTTGCATCAACACCTAGTGTCGATACAATCACGAACTGTATGTTGAAAATTGTGGATGCTCTTTGTACAGCTAAATGATCCCCATATGAATTCATTTGCTGCATGTTTAGCAGATAGTTGCTCCATTCTCCATCAACACAGTTGGCAGGGTGTGTAGCAACTCATAATGTAACTAGAAATACTGTTCCTTCGAAACAGTGTGGGCTCGCTTCCAACCCAACAAATAGGATACTGTACTGTACAGTACCTTACAGTATTGTACTGTACCTTACTGTACTGCACCTTACTGTACTGTACTGTACTGTACTGTACTGTACCTTACTGTACTTTACTGTACTCTACTGTAACTTACTGTACTTTACCATACTCTACTGTACTGTACCTTACTGTACTTTACCGTACTCTAATGTACCTTACTGTACTGTACCTTATTGTACTGTACTTTACTGTACTCTACTGTACCTTACTGTACTGTACCTTACTGTACTATACTATACTGTACTCTACTGTACCGTACTGTACCTTACTGTACTGTACTCTACTGTACCTTACTATACTGTACTTTACTGTACTCTACTGTACTTTACTGTACTCTACTGTACCTTACTGTACTTTATTGTACTTTACTGTACTCTACTGTACTTTACTGTACTCTACTGTACCTTACTGTATTGTTTTGTACTTTACTGTACCTTACTGTACTGTATGTGTTCTAGAGGTGTATATTGAGTGCATATACTGTAGGTTAACAATCCCAGATCACATCTGTCGTCCACTATGTCTATAACCAAGGCGTTCTTCTATGTGGCCACTCCAGACTGAGGAGTGGAGCATGACTTTTATTGTGTTTATGGATCTGATTTGAAAATGCATTGGTTGTGATATCTCCCTGACAACCAACAACAACCACTAATACGGCTGAGTGTCCCTGCAGGTTCTAGGATATAGACTGTAAATCCCATTGCCCGGGATCCTAAAACCTTATTATTTTTAAGTAATATTTCTAAAACACTACAAAACATGTCTCAAAGACAAATACAAGCAAACGTCTCCACAGTAACACAGTAACAGTTGTTTGTGTGTGTGCGTGCGTGCGTGCGTGCGTGCGTGCGTGTGTGCGTGCGTGCGTGTGCGTGCACATTGTAGATCAACTTCATAGCAGTATTAAGTGGTCCATCTATGTTTTTCTATTAATAATAAAATCTGCAAAGTAACAAGTAACTGAAGCTGTCAAATGCTGTATTTATAGTAGAGTATATGTAACAAAAATGGAAAGTAGAGTAAAAGTACCTCAAAATTGTACTGTAGTTACAAGTACTTGTATATACTTGAGTAAATGTACTTAGTTACTTTGCAGCACCACAGAACAGCCAATGACAGCCAAGCCTTTAATCACAGCTGTGTAATCAGTAGAGTGGAGAGGGACATTTATTTATAGTTTTAACTATAACTATAGTTTTATACATCACACAGCTTAGATATTTGGATCAAATCAGAGAGCAGACCTGTGTGAACGCATTGATATAAATAGCATATCTGAAGTGTGAACATTACAGCCACAGCGCCTTAACATAAACATGGGTCCCTTTCCTCTGTCTACACTCTCTCCCCACTCACTAAACCCATTGGAAATGCATTGGGTGCTTAAAGTTAAACATTTTTATTTTTTTATAATTATACTACAAAACATTTCAAAAAGAAAAATACACGCACACGTGTCCTCAGTAAGCTGAACACATAAAATTTTGAATGGTGTTGAAAGGTGTAAGCGTTTAGGAGATGAATCGCGCCAAAGTTTTGAGGAGATACTGACTGACTGACTGACTGACTGATAGATAAATAAATAATGAAGATAACATACGTGTGCTCGCCTTCCAGGCGAGCCCACAATAAGGGCTCATAATGTAATAAAAACATGTAATAAAAACTCATAATGTCAACTCATGTAATCAGCTCATAATGTAATAAAAAACAAGCACATAATGTAATAATTAAAATGTAATAAAAGCTCATGTAATAATCAGCTCATAATGTAATACAAATACATTATTACATTATGAAGTTTTATTACATTATGAGCCTCCTATGTGGAGGTTCTTAATGTAACACGTTATTACATTATTACATTATTGAAAAATCCATTATTACGTTATGCGCTCGTTTTTTTATTACATTATGAGCTGATTATTACATTATGAGTTTTTATTACATTTTAATTATTACATTATGAGCCCTTATTACATTATGAGCCGTTATTACATTATGAGTTGCTACAAGGATATACCTTTTTCTGGAAAGGCTTCCCTCCTGGAAACAAACATCTGCATGGTGTGGGATTGGCTGTTAAGAACACCCTTCTACCAAGCCTGACCGAAACACCTGTCGGCATCAGCGAACGGCTGATGTCCCTCCGTATCCCCCTTGCAAAGAAGCGCTATGCAACCCTTCTCAGTGCTTATGCACCAACTTTGCCATCAGAGAGTGAGGTCAAGGACTGTTTCTATCAGTCAGTGGATGAGGCACTCCGCCGGATCCCCAAGACCGACAAGATCCTCCTGCTTGCGACTTCAATGCTCGGGTAGGCCGGAACAACATGATATGGAGCGGAGTGATCGGTGGACATGGTGTTGGTCAGGTCAATGAAAACGGCATGAGACTACTCAATCTCTGCGCTGAGCATGATCTGACCATAACTAATACGCTGTTCCAGCAGAAGGACAAATATAAAACCTCTTGGATGCACCCCCGCTCCAAGCACTGGCACCTCATTGACTACATCATTGTGAGACGCAGTGACATCAGCGACGTCCACATAACCCGTGCCATGAGAGGAGCCGAATGTTGGACGGACCATCGTATGATAATTGCCAAACTCCACATCTCTGTACGCCCCCCCTTGCGACTGCACAAGTCCAGAAAGAAGCGCATACACTGCACCCGGCTAAGAAAAGCTGAGGTGAGGAATGAGTTCCGCTGCTCCCTAGCCGAGAAGCTAAGGGAGATCGAACCAGGTCTGAGCTCCGAGGACACTCTGGACCAGAAGTGGGCCTCGATTAGTGCCTCCATCTATGAGGCAGCAGCTCAAACAGTCGGATACAGAGACAAGAAACACCAAGACTGGTTTGATGAGAACTCTGACACCATCAAGAGCTTGCTGGACAACATGCACAAAGCGCATAGGGCAACCTTGAATAACCCTGCATCCAGTTCAATCAGGCAGCAGTGGCAGGTAGCTCGAAGGGAAGCCCAAAAGACCATGCGAACCCTGCAAAATGATTGGTGGACAAATAAGGCTCGGGAAATTCAAACCTATGCAGATAAAAAGGATATGCACAACTTCTATAACTCCATAAAAAGCATCTATGGCCCCAAAAACTGTTCTGTCACACCTTTGAAAACAGCAGATGGTCTTATACTTCTGAAGGACCAAAACCAGATCCTGTTGAGGTGGGCTGAACACTTTGATGCCCTCCTCAACCAACATTCTTCTGCAGATCATACTATTCTGGAAGAGCTGCCTGAACGTCCCCCAATTCATGACCTCAGCCAGCCACCAACCTACACAGAGGTTCAAAAGGCTGTCCGTGCTCTAAAGAACAACAAGTCACCTGGCATTGATAACATCTCTGCTGAACTACTGAAGGAGGGAGGGTACCTGTGTACAAGGACTCTTCATCAGTATATACTGAAGGCCTGGGACGAGGAGAGCATACCCCAACAGTGGAAGGACGCCAATATTGTCGCCATCTATAAAAACAAGGGTGACAGGTCCATCTGTGGTAACAGCAGGGGCATATCACTACTCTCTTCTGCTGGTAAGGTGCTGGCCAAGGTGATGCTACAGAGGCTGATCAACAACATCACAGAGCCAATGCTATCTGAGTCACAGTGTGGATTTAGGAAGGACAGGAGTACGGTCGATATGATCTTTACAACAAGACAACTTCAGGAGAAGTGTCGAGAACAACACAAGGACCTCTTTGTAGCCTTTATTGACCTCTCCAAGGCCTTTGACACTGTGAACAGGGAGCTCTTCCACGATGGGATGATGGCCCGTGTTACGACTGGAGGACAAGAGTCTACATCTTTCCCTGTGCTAGCACACACACAAGGGTGTGTGCTAGCACCTGTGCTCTTTAATGTCTTCCTACTATGCGTCACACAGCTTCTCCAAAAGGAGCTTGAAGATAGCAGTGGGGTGGCAGTGGACTTCAGACTGGACGGGAACCTTTTTAATATCAGGAGGCTACAAGCGACTACCAAACTGTCTATGGAGAGGGTCCTCGAGCTGCAGTACGCAGACGACTGTGCTCTGGTGGCGCACTCTCCACACGACCTGCAGACCATCCTTGATGTGGCTGTCAGGGCTTACAGCAGGATGGGTCTCTCTGTCAACATCACCAAGACAGAAGTGGTCTGCCAATGGAGCTCCAGTATCCCACACACCCTGCCCGTCTTCACCATCGACAACAAGCCACTAGCAATAACCCCATCCTTCAAATACCTGGGCAGTATCCTCTCTGAGGACTTATAGCATTGACGGTGAAATACAAAACCGTGTCAAGCTGGCTTTGGCTGCCTTTGGGAGACTACGACGCAGGGTCTTCCAAAACAACAACCTCCACCTGCACACCAAAGTTGCTGTCTACAATGCTGTCTGTATCATTACCCTCCTCTACAGCTGTGAGGCATGGACCACATACAGCCACAATACAGCCACATACAGCTACAATCACTCAACACCAACTGCGATGGCTTGGACATGTGATCCGGATGCCTCAAGGCCGACTTCCCCGCAGAGTGCTGTATGGCCAGCTACATCATGGCCGGCGCTTAGCAGGAGGGCCGAAGAAGAGGTACAAGGACCAGCTTAAGACTTCTCTGAAGAAGTGCAAGATCAGGCCTGAGGACCTTGAGGCTGCTGCTGGTGACCGTGATTCATGGCGACAGCGCTGTCATGAAGGAACGCAGAGGCTGGAGGAGGACAGGACTGTCAGAAGACATCAGCAGAGACTCAGGAGGAACACACCCATGACTGCCAGTACCACTACCACAACTACAACCTACATATGCCCCACCTGCAACAGAACATGTGGCTCCAGAATAGGACTCTTCAGCCACGAAAGAACTCACCGTTGAGGACATAAGTGGACGTCATCATCGGAATCGATGGACAACCATAAGCAAGTAAGTGTGTGTGTGTGTGTGTGTGTGTGTGTCACAGTGTTTTTGAGATTCAGTGAGATTGAGACCAGGAGTGCTCGTTTTTGGGTGCAAGGTGGAGCAAGCGGTGCCTCCTTCCGGGGACTGCCCATAAGTCCGACGTCTCATTAGTCCTACAGGGTTAGGTTTAGGCATAGTTTTACTGAGGTTAGGGTTATCATTCACCAGGTTAACATTCACCAGTTTAGCTTTCACCAGCGTCGGCAGGTTAGCATTCACCAGGTTAGCATTTACCAGCGTCAGACTAATTGGGACGTCAGACCAATGCCATGGCACCGGCTCCTTCCGGGGACTGCCCATGAGGTGAACTACAAAACAAGCGCTCCGGTCCTAATCTCACTGGTAACACTATAACACACACACCAAACACACACACACACACACACACACACACACACACACACACACACACACACACATATATATATACCAGTAAGACTCCCTAATCGGGAGATAAGCGACCGTAGGACCGTAGGTCGCTTATCGGCATTTTATGTGAGCTGCAGTGGAGGGGGTCCTCCACTGGGGGCGTCACCACTTTTGCATCCGTTCTGGAGCACGAGGAGTGGGTGGTCCCCGGGAATTCCCCGTGAGCAGCCCCGTTGGGGTGGTCATTTGGTCATTTTTGCACATTTGGTCATTTTTTACACTTGGGGGTCCCCCAGGGAGCTGGGGGTCCCTGGGGCTCGGGGGGTCCTTGGAGGTTGTAGTTTGGCAGGCAAGGAGTGTGTGTGCAAAATGTGGCATGGATCGGGTCAACGGTTGGGGGCAATGGTTGTGGAGATATGAGCAGGGCAAAAGTGTGACGGACTCACCCACGGACAGCCTGTGGAGGTTTTGGTAGTAAATGCGACCTACGGTCGCAATAAAAGCCCCTGGCCCCCCTAAAGGTCTGTGTAGCCTCATGAATACTTGATACAGCGTGCACACACACACAACTCTTAAATTCTCAAGTTATGATGTGCTATCAAGCCAGAGACTGTATGTACTACAGTACTAGTGTTCAGCAGTCAAAGCCAGGGTCTCTGTATTCCTGAGTGCCCTCCTATAGCTTCACAGCGGACACATAATATATTATTTGTTATCTCCCCAACAAGCTAGGCCTCCGGGCAGCACGCCGGAATGGGAAATAAATGACAAGGAGAGGAGCAAGACCGTCGCTCTCCTGGCCCCGAAGCCTTCATCGTAAATAGCTTTTAACGCGGGGATCAATAACGATAAGTTGTGATTAAATAGATTATTACATTCTAAATTAGCTACCCGGGGCCCCGGACATATGTTTGTGGAATAACCAATGGGGGCCAGGCGGATCCTCCGTTAGTCTCTTTAAGGAGAGCCAGCATATCGTCGCCGTCGGGTGGAAACCTCGTATCTCCAAGTTTCAAATGTGTACGTTCTTTCGCAAAGTAAAGCCCTGCTTCATCGTACAAGGCTGTGACACAAAAGTAGTGAAAACAGCAGATCTACAAGCACACAACGCCTCGCAGCGCGAGGTGTTGTGCTTGTAGATCTGCTGTTTTCACTAGTTTAAATCATTTTTAAAATGATAAATGCAAAACAAACGGTTTCGGACATACAAGGTTTTCACCCGACAACGACGATATGTTTGGATGTCGTGGAAACGGAGGTTTTGGAAACTGAGGTTCATTCAAAACGTGCTGCTCTTGGTCAGCAACATGTCTGCAGTACTTTCCAAAGAATTAACCACACTCCTCAGATAACTGTTAAAATGTTATTTTAGTTTTACGCAACACAATAAGAACGCCTAATCGATAAATTGCAATTAATATTGAAGCGTTCATATTTAGTTTCCATTTAGCCAATGTGGAAGCCAGAATGAATGTGTGCATCCCAGCCACATTTGGCCATAATGACATTTCCTTGAATTTCACTCTCTTCTCATCTGTGGAGAATTCTATTATTTTAATAGACAATGGCATCCTAGGCTTTGAAATTGCACTATTTTGATGAAAAGTCTGATGAAAAACCCACGCTTCTTAAAACTGCAAAAGAAAACCAAGAAATAGATAGAGCTGGTCTCAACACAGAGATCCCCTCCCACCAGGGAGCAATATGATTACAGGCAGAGATGGGAACAAAATACAAAAAGGTATTTTGGAGAAAAAAACTTAAAAAATAAATAAAAGAAAAAGAAAAAGAAAGGAAGAAAATCTAAATACTTGGTACATGGTCTAATACTGACCAGGATACTGTCACCAAGATACTATCCTGGTGACAGTATCCTGGTAAGTATTTCACATTGTATCAAAAATGATAAAATAATAATACATTTTATTTATAAAGCACTTTGTGTGTGTGTGTGTGTGTGTGTGTGTGTGTGTGTGTGTGTGTGTGTGTGTGTGTGTGTGTGTGTGTGTGTGTGTGTGTGTGTGTGTGTGTGTGTGTTTGTGTGTGTGCCTGGCCTCAACAACAGCACCCCTCCCTTAACATGTGTGGTCAGCAAAGGTATTGCAGGCTACATACGGACTCAGGCTACATACACACACGCACGCACGCATACCCACACATGGCCACGTATAGGAGACGGAGACAAAAAAGAAAAGAAAAAATCACTGCCCTCCACACTCTCCTATCTAACATCAAGGTGTTGAGCTCTACAGTGTTGTTAGCTAAGCTGTAGTGCCGCAGTGCATCTACTGTATGTACGGTAGGTGGTGGTCTTAGAACACACCTTTGTTCTTTTCCAATTGAAACTTAATTTGTTTTACAAGGCTAATCCATTTCTGACAGCTCTGCATATTCTTGTGCCATAATAAGGCTGTGTGTGTGTGTGTGTGTGTGTGTGTGTGTGTGTGTGTGTGTGTGTGTGTGTGTGTGTGTGTGTGTGTGTGTGTGTGTGTGTGTGTGTGTGTGTGTGTGTGTGTGTGTGTGCATGTCATGTGTGTCTCCTCACAACCTTTGCCAAATCCATTTGACTTTAAACTGAGGTTCATTTATTGCAGCTTTTAATAAGCTGTTTTATTATGTATGTGTGTATAGATCTTGGAGATGATGGCTAATGGATTTCTGTCTCCACAACCTGCCTTTGCAAAAGAAAACCTGTTCCCATTGTGTCTGATGTATTATTCACACAGCAAACATGTTCATTCAGTTTGATCGAACAAATTAGATATAAATTATTGTACCTCACTGATCTGCAACACATCGTAACAGTTTTGATGAAGTGATTAAACAGGTTGGGAGAGAGACGCAGAAAGAGAACAAAGAAGTTAAAATGTGTCTTTTACAGCATGTATGTGCTTTGGCAAAAAAGAAAAACGTTGCACATCACGTTGCTTGACAAGAAATGTTGTAGTGTCAAAGTATAGATACAGTACTCGTCAAATACAGTTGCTCAGTCACATTTGTACAGTTAAAGTACTGGATTCAAGTATTCAAAAGTAAAGCACATGCTTTAACATTACTTAATTACTTAAGTATTCAAAAGTGCAAATTGCAAAGTACATTTTATATTTTATATCATATCAACAACAACAATATAAACAGGCCTAGTAGTGAAAACAGCCGCTGTGAGCTTGTAAATCAGCTATTTTCACTATATTTGAAAATTGATATTAAAGGAGTAGTTCACCCCCAAAATGACAAAAATGCCATTGATTACTGATGCCATGGAGAATTGAGTTCAATAATATATTTTTTGTTTTAGTCGCAACCCAAAGACAATAATTTCATTGCAACAAATTTACCCACATTGATTCCGTCCATCCAGAATCAATGGGGGTACATTTACAAAATATATATATATATATATATATATATATATATATATATATATATATATATATATATATATTGTCTTAGGAATGTGAAAAATGCTAAAACATAATTGAATTCAAGTCTCCATGGCGTGAGTCATCAATAGAAAGAAAGTCATTTTGGGGGTGAACTACTCCTTTAAGTGGTTAATTCATAATGTACTTTTTCCCTCCCTAGAAATGTAGTGGAGTCAAACGTACAATATTTGTCTTGAGAATATTTGAGTGAAAGTCATCAAATATACAAATACTCAAGTAAAGTAATACACTAAAACATTTTTACTATCAGCACGCAAGTGAATGTCCATGTTAAGTTACTGTCCATCACTGCTACTAATTAACTAATCAATTCATATGATGGAAAGTGGGTGGGGGGGGGGGGGGGGGGGGTAGAAAACAACCAAAAAAACACATTCTTTACTGAAAGTATAAAAAAAATAACTGTCAGGTCTGCAACACATCGTTTTGCGGGGAAGTTTTCGGTTTGATGAGAGTTTGTCTGTTGATAAGCAGCAGACAGACAGAGGTTTTCCACTTGGCCGGAGCATATCGGTAATAGCTCCAGAAGCAGTGATGTATCGACTCCACTGGAGGAGGAGATGAAAACGGCAACTTGCACTTCCATTTCCATTGGCCATTTGGAGAAGGTGGAAGGAGTGGGAGTATATCTAGAGGGAGGGGAGGAGGAGTAGCGTATATCTCCCATGGAACAGATGTCCTGGTCACACCAGACTGACATGGAGATGGAGCCTTCCAGTGTTTCTTTCCCTCTTTCGCCATTACCGACCGTGTGTGTGGCTCGATCACCACGAGGAGCATGGGTATTATAACACTTAAAAAAGGGGTCAATTAAAGTTGAAGATTGGGTGGAAAAGATGTCGTCAACTGGTCTTATGGAGCTTGCCGTTCCTACTCTGCTATAAACTGGATCACCGGAACGGCGCGTAGTCAAAGCAAACGCAACGATTCCACTAATCCCTCCTTCAGCTTCCTTTGCCGATTGAGAATATATACAAACGAGTTCATTAAAACTTCTTTTTCGAAGCTGCAAACATGACAGTCAGCACTTCATCTTCGGCCTTAAGCACACCGCCCAGAAGTGCACCCATTTGCACTTTTTTCATAAGCCTTATCCCCACCTAGTTATTCTAAGATCAGCTGCTAAATTTGTCCCTCATTGCCTCTCCCTAAGCTTAAGCCGTCAGCCCAGTAATACAGCTTCAACTGCACATCTCCTGCACACTTATTTATTTAGGTGTCTGGCTTTCGTTAAGGCTGCCATGCTGCCAGAATACAGCGCAGTGTGAAACGGCAAAAGCAGGAATTCTAGGTTATTTCACACTACTTAAGTATGTATGGCTTATCTAAAAAAAGTGCTCTCTTTGATGCTATGTGCAGTGATGTTGATGGGCTGGAAATGCAGCCAATGGGGGGCTAACTTCCAGGTGGATGTATGAGTGACTGTTTTCATGTACTGTAAAATATAAAGTATCTCTTTCTATTCAAGAGAGGTGGAGGTGGGAATGTATTGAGAGATATTCCTTGGCTTTGTGTTTTTGTTTTTCTTTTTTCATTCTGATTCCCAAACTCAATTGTTTTATTTGTTGAGCTTTCATACTCATATGAGCTGAGCGGTGTTGTGGTACAGACAGTTATTACAGGGAAAGCTAGCAAAAGTTCAGATATGCTCACTACTGTTACAAATTGTAACCAGAGGAGTGGGCACCTAAACATTGTGGGCACCCCAAAGTTAAATTGGCAATTTGTCCAAAAATGCAAAATAATAATTTGTGAAATGGTCTTAAGTATGTAAGGTATACATTATTGGAACATGCTTGAACATTTGACATGTATTAATTTCTACATTTGCTACAGAACCTGTGCTGTGGCTAGCCTGTTATTATGGTTTGAACAAGCACGGTACATCATTATCAGACCATGTATGCCCGGTGCCATGGCATTGGTTCGAAGGTTCATTAGTCCGAATTTGTTAAGAATACTATGCCTAACTCTAACCCTAACCCTAACCTTAACCTCAGTAACCCTAACTAAATTCGGACTAATGAACCCTCGGACTAATGAACCTTCGGACTTAGGAGCAGTCCCCGTATGCCCATGTTACATTACATTGTTACATTACATTACATTACATTACATTACTTGGGACTATTTTACAATTGACTTATATATTTTTAAAATAGCCAATTTAACATTGAGGTGCCCACAATGTTTAGGTGCCCACACTTCCTGTATGCGTTCAAATCACCTTTTAGCAGGATTTTGGATTAATTCTGTCTGTGGATGTTAATTGTCTATGTACTGTAATATTATGAGTCAAAGGGAGGGAAAAAAACCTAATACTTGAACCCTGAACATTTGATCACCGGAACGTGGTATTTCCCTGTTCAACATGTCACAATTCAATTAAATGGTATTCACTGTGTGTCTCCTTGTGTGCAGGAAAATCTCACTTTCTCTGTCTGGTGATCTCAGTGATGTCAGGTCAGACCTGTCATTGTCAGGGGTCCCAGACCCCCATCTAAAAATATGTTGTGCCAGGGACCCTCAGAAGCAACGATGTGTGTTGTTAAACATTTTAATAGTTATTCTACATTCCCCACACCCCATTGTGAGAAGCACTGCTCTATGTGTCTCTGTGGGCAAATGAAGCAGGCATCATACAAGCATGCTGCATGACGATTGACGGCAGCGTCCCTGTGAACTTTAACTTGCTGCTGCTGGGGTGTTCTGACAGTTCACTCAGCCTGTCAATCAGCAGAAAGGGCAACTTCAAGGCTCTGGCAGACTAAAAGCGCCAATGAATGAGAGAGAGAGGCCACTTGTTCACATCGACGTCAAGTTTGCCGTCGTAATAGAACAGGGTTTCCCAAACAGATAGAGATGGATAGATAGTTAGATACCTTTATTATCCCACGAGGGGAAATCAGTTGCCCAGAGGCGGAACAGCAGTTAGGTTACAAAGTTACAGGTAAAAGTATGAAAAAGAAAAAGTACTGTTGCATACAGCAAAAAACATTCAACAATACAGAGCAATGGTAAACGGGGGTAAAACCAAATAAATTGTCCGTAACATAATATTCAGTGCTTCATACTGTAAGTGTCTCACCATTATCTTGTCATAACACAAATAAAAAATACTTATAATACTACTAATCAGTGCAGTGTCAATCAAAAAAGTGTCCATTGGTCAGTGCAAAATGCTTGGACCACCCGTCTGAAAATAATTTTGTGCCAGTGACGACCATAAAAGATTTTGTTTTGTTAAAATATTTTAAAATTAGAAGAAAAAAAAATAGGGCTTATAGGTGAGGTACTCGTCAGGTACTTGTCACACTTACGCGTATTAAATGCAAAAGAGAATGACCGTATTGGAAGGGTCCCCCGAAGGTAGCAAACCACTGGTTCTCAACTTGGGGTATGGGGACCTCCAGGGGTCCTTGAGATTCAGAGGGGGTTGGAGCAAAATGTGGAATAAACACTTGGTGCCTATATTTAGCCTGTGCCTTAACCCTTACCCCTTATTTTAAAATGTTTTTCAAATGTTTGGCAAAGAAGTTTAGGAATAAGGGGTAAGGCACAGACAAAAATAAGGCCCAATATCCTTATTTAATTTCCGCAGCACCTGCCGGACCATTGTTCTATGCCTAAACCTAACCTTAACCCTAACCTCAGTAAAGCTATGCCTAAACCTAACCACCGTCACGCGCCTCCGTTGCTGTAAACTTTCCACTGCCGGTCCGTGCGCTGGTGGCTGCCACGGCAGTTACCGGCGATGTCGGTCCTACTGCCGGCGACGCACCCCGACTGCCGGTCCAACTGCCGGTCCTTGCGGCGGCCGCGAGTCCTATACTGCCGCACCTGTCACTACCGGAGAATGCACACGCTCCTTCTGTGTCTGAGACCCACCGAGGTAGCAAACCAAGGAGTATTGGCATTATTTCCAGTTTTCAATATATTGCAAGTCACATAAAATCGTACAAAACCCCTCTCAAGGCCTCTGCTTTTTTCCCCCTGCGTGTTATGAGAGCTTCACGTGAGCACAGTTGCATTTTTTTTTTTTTTTTTTTTTCTACATTTCTGGTCCTATTTCTTCATGCAGGCTGTCAGAGCTGGGAGGCATGTGGGCGACTGCGGGCTGTGAGATACAACACCAGGCATGTGGGCGACTGCGGGGTACAACACCAGGCTCCAGCGGACCGCCCGAGTCTGTGGAGAGGGAGGGAATGCTGTGATGTGTCACCCAACATCAGATCACTGCTGGTTGGCGGCGGCGCTGCTGAGAAGGGCTACAGCCAGGTCAGTTCATATCCTACACAACGTAGAGATAGCATCATCAAGCCTGATTTATATTTTACCGGCACAAAACTCTTTTAAATTAAAGGTGTATTCAGTGATAATGAAAGTGGCCAGGGGTCATCTTGTCCCTTACTGGCCTTACAGCGTGGAAATGTTTAGTTTTTTATAGAGTTTTTACACCATTATAATGTTTTCGTTTTGATCATTAGACCCAATCACTGAATATCGATAGGCCTACGTCTCCAGCTTCAGGATATGTATGATACTGATTTACTACGAGACTGTGGCATTTTTGAGTTCAGTAGTTTACAATCTAGGCATTTAGCGACTGTGGTTCTCAAAACATTTATTTTGACCATCAAACTAAACATCATAACATAACTGCGGCCATACTCTACCCTGATTGGTCGAGGACTGGTTGGCCACCTCTGAAAACCAAATCTAGCTATGCTCGTAACACGGGCCATGGTGGAAGTCCTTATATGGTCAGCACACATTCTAGTGAGGAGAATGAATGGAAAATGTACCAATTATATTTTTATTTGAATGAAATACAATCACTTTAACACCTTCTAAGCCTGGCCGCACTCCCTCGGACTTCCTACTGGGTCCCCTCAGCCAATCGTCTATTCCCGTACTTCGCCGTAATTTATGAAATTAATCATAATTTTTTGAAAAATACAGTCGCAGGTCGTGCTCTGTCTCTTTAAGAGATGTTGTGCAATCCGATCACGTCAGAAACGTGATGACGTCATCGGCTGGCTCTGCCACTGGCTCCACGAGCGGCCATTACGTTCCCCTTCACTGTGTGTGCTGCAGCCTGGTTTAGCCCATCCCCTCGTGTTTTTCGACCAGACGACAGGCGAAATGGAGGCTTCGGAATGAGTGGAATACATGGAATTAGATCGATGTGCGTGCGACGAGGACGTAATGTACTTTCGAACGCTGTTTTTTCTCGCGGATTACCCCATCTCGCTCCATGCAAATGAACGGCAGAAATACAGCCAGCAGCAGCTTCTAAGTAAGTGGCCGCCCAAACACGTAGTGTGTGCACGTCCTGCTGGCTTGCACTGAACGACCCGCGCGCGTTGTTTATCATTTGGTGTGTTTGTTTTTTTAAATATGTTTATAAATAAAACGCTGATTGCACGGCAGTACCGGGGTTCAGGGGGTTCTGCCGCGGCTTAGAAGGTGGCGGTCGCAGTAATATAACTGTGTGTGTGTGTGTGTGTGTGTGTGTGTGTGTGTGTGCGTGTGTGCGTGCGTGCGTGCGTGCGTGCGTGCGCGTGTGAGTACGTGCTAAAGTGCAAAGATGACATCATGAAACGAGAGCTACATTATAACATGCAAAAACAGTTTACCTGGGCACTTCAAATAGACTACCCAAAGTAATATTGGAGCAAGTCTGCATGGTTTTTGCAGAGGGTGAGTGACATGACTGACAGACTCTTTGACAAGCATCTTCCTCAGAGTCAAGATGCTTGTCAAAAACATCACATTTTTGCGACCGTCAGGTCGCACTTACTACCAAAACCTCCACCGGCTGTCTGTCTGTCCGTCCGTCCGTCTGTCCCTCCGTCACACGTCACACGTCACACTTTTGCCCTGCTCATATCTCCGCAACCGTTGCCCCGATCCATGCCAAATTTTGCACACATACTCCTTGCCTGCCAAACTACGAGGGGACCCCCAGGTCCCTGGGGGACCCCCAGGTGTAAAAAATGACCAAATGTGCAAAAATGACCAAATCACCACCCCAACGGGGCTGCTCACGGGGAATTCCCGGGGACCACCGACTCCTGGTGCTCCAGAACGGATGCAAAAGTGGTGACACCCCCAGTGGAGGACCCCCTACACTGCAGCTCACATAAAATGCCGTAACTCGGGCTAGTAGCGTCCGGGAGAGCCGGGGCCGGTACCTATTCGTCCGCCTCGGTGGCGCGGAGACCCCACCCCTCATTTCTCACATGGCCCTCTTCTAGCGCCACCATGAGGCCGATTCTTGCAAAACACATTTTTGGACACTGCTCCTACAATTTTTGCCCTAAAATCACGCAAATCGGTACACAGTATGTCTACACTCATCTCATCAACATGGATCTGTCCCATTTAGCGCCACCTTCAGGCCGATTTTTTCGAACACATTTTTGGACACTGCTCCTACAATGTTTGCCCTAAAATCACGCAAATCGGTACACACTTGCTCTACACTGATGTCATCAACATGGATCTGTCCAATTTAGCGCCACCTTCAGGCCGATTTTTTAAAACACATTTGTGGACACTGCTCCTACAGATTTTGCCCTAAAATCACGCAAATCTGTACACAGTATGGCTACACTCATCTCATCAACATGCATCTGTCCCATATAGCGCCACCATCACATTTTTCCACACTTCTACACATTTTGGCCTAAAATCACGCTGCGACCTGACGGTCGCTTATCTCCCGATTAGGGAGTCTTACTGGTTGTTAAAATACTGTGTCCTCTACCGGGAGAGTGTTTTTTGCAGGTCTTTCAGTCCGAGTGTACCAAAAAAGCAACTGGGTTAAGCACCGTTGGTCCGACCAGTTTAACATTAACCAGGTTAGCATTCACCAGCGTCGGCAGGTTAGCATTTCACCAGGTTAGCATTCACCAGCGTGAGGTTAGGGTTAAGGTTAGGTTTAGGTGTATCTCCGCCCCCCTGACTTTCGGCACCTCCGTGCAGCCAATCAGAAGCTTCCGCTGCCTTAACCCAGTTGCTTTTTGATGCACTTGGACTGAAAGACCTGCAAATAACTCTCCCCTGCACCAAAACAAACACAATTCCTGTGCGAGTGTGCGTACATATTTGTAGATATCTGTGTATAATAACTATTATATATGTCATCAAAGGTCAATCATAAAGTAGTTTTTCTATAGCTTTGTGCAAACAATTTAATTGAGGCATTTGATACTTTGTATGCAATGAAAAAAGTTGACTATCGTAAACAAGCAACGTACTGTGCCAACAATGGATGAACATCCAAAGACCCTGATACGTCACAAGCAGAGCGATTTCAGACAACAATGTGACCTTTCTGTCTCATTGTGCGTTACCTTTTTATTATGAATTAACATGGTAATTAAATGTATTCTGTTCTCGCCGCACAAACGTGCCTTTTGTTTTGCATTTAATCTGTCTCTCCACACAGAAGCCACTAATTAAAGATCTTTTGATACAGCAGTACATCAGCACCGAACACCCCCCCCCCCCCCCCCCCCCCCACCCCTCCACCCCCAAACAATTCAAATTAACAGTGTAGATCTGTCTGAATATCTCCCTTCAATGAATGACGTGACTCAATCAGTGGACAAAACGATCTCTGACATTGAGTCCAAATCAGCAGAGGGGTGATAATGAGGAACCAAACAGCACGATTCAGGCAAGGAGAACTGAGCACTTCCATATTAAGTAAAAATATCAATACTGCATTGTAGAAATACTCTGTTACAAGTAGAAGCCCAGAATTTACTTGAGTAAAAGTACAGAAGTATTGGCATCAAAATGTACTTAAAGTAACAAAAGTAGAAAGTACTCAGAAAGTCCCGTTTCACAACTTTTCAAATGTATAAAATATTTGAAACGGCTATTTTCAAATGGCTGAAATATGTATGGGAGGGAATCCGTGAAAATCGTGCACTTGGTGATACGTTTTAGATTTTTGGTATGGTGTTAGTTATGGTTATAAGTAACGTTTATAAAAACCATCGCAAACAAGTTGGCAATTGTTCTGTTTGCAATGAATCAAATATTAGATTTTTCAATGGATTCTGGTGCTGGATTAAGAAAAACTAACTTCTGCTATCACTTATCTTAAATGAACACCCAGGATTTTACTATCAGAATATAGAGCTATTTAATACTCATTTTACTGTAACCGTTAACTCTAAGAGAGCCTTATGAAGTCCTGTTAGATATGGGCTTAAATTATTGATGACGTCACGGATCTCCATATATGGGCATAAAAGGGATTCTGTTAGTGTGGTTCCCCTGACATCACAGTGATGTCAGAGCGTGAGGTCAGAGCGGCAAACCCATAGACCGTAAAAAAAGCGTGCACGGACGGACGGAGACATGATGTGCCGTTTCTCTTACTAAACTGCGACCTTCGGTCGCAAACAGCATTGACTGCAATATGTACAGTATATTGTAGATATAGCGGAGCAGCTAAGTGCTACGATCTTTCAATTTATG
Organism: Nannobrachium achirus; assembly: GCF_963921795.1. Lineage (NCBI taxonomy): Eukaryota > Metazoa > Chordata > Actinopteri > Myctophiformes > Myctophidae > Nannobrachium > Nannobrachium achirus. The sequence continues at coordinate 22,152,797 of NC_137828.1, read as the reverse complement.
ATAAAAGCGTGAAAATTGGCATGAACAGTCTCCATGGGTCACTTGACAAGAAAATTGGCCGAGGCAATTGAAATTTCAAGATGGTGGCCATTTTTCAAGATGGCCACCACCGTAGTGAAGTAATTAAGTGATATAAGGGTTTATTTTGGTGATACAAGCATGAAAATTGGCATGAGCAGTCTCTGTGGGTCACTTGACAATAAGACACCCACAGCTACTTGACATTTCAAGATGGTGGCCATTTTTCAAGATGGCCACCACCTTAGTGGAGCAGTTAAGTGATATAAGGGTTTATTTGGTGATACAAGCATGAAAATTGCCATGAGCTGTCTCAAAGGCTCATTTGACAAGAAAACACCCACAGCCACTTGAAATTTCAAGATGGCGGCCATTTTTCAAGATTGCCACCACCTAAATGGAGCATTAAGCAATGTAATTGCTTAGTTAGTGACACAAGCATGCAAATTGGTATGAGCAGTCTTTATGACAAGAAATCACTTCCAGCCACTTGAAAATGTCAAGATGGCCCCCTGGATCCTCAAAGGATCCATTTCCTCATAGAAATGTATGTATTCTTTATTAAGGACGATTTGGTGACATTTTATTTTAGATTATGCTAAAGAACAACTTTTAACATGTCAACATACAACAGTGTTGATCATAGATAGATTAGAAAAGTATCTGCACTACCAGGGCACATTGGTGATATATCTCTGCTGTTAAACTCAGAATGGGGTTCAATGTCAGCTAGTTAGATAGCCGCACCTGAATTGACAGGTTGTGCCAGCGCGGGAGAGCCGAGCCATGGTTAATGGGGTTTTAATTAAAAGGATGGTGTACAGATCGCACAGGATTTAAATGGCATTGGAAGAACGGTCGGTTGGACTAAGTGTAGGGTTAAGGCATGAACTTAGTTGTATCCCATACATCAAAGTGCTTGGTAAAAGGTGGTAAAAGGATAAACCCTCTGCCTCTGCCTAAGACATGGCAGAAGCCATCATAACACTTGAGAAAACTAACTGGGACAGATGTTTCATTTGTCAATATGTCACTGAGGAAAAACTAATGTAGCAGTTTATTCAGCAGAGAGCACAATCGTACTGGTTATGATACCATTGCAAGAAATGTTCCATTATTTCATAACAAAAAAAACATCCCATGGATGCACCTGGGACGTATCCTCAGTGATGTAGCCCAAGCTCATCAGGGATTCGGGTCTCGCAACATCATGCCCCTCACTTGGGTCACCCAGCTGGGGTTGATTAAGTTATTAAGACTTATGTCCCAGTAGCTACCCACGATCAGTCCCATTGGGAAAAGACAGGACCATTCACTCCACCGCTCCGGAACTACTCTGCCGAAACTGGGAGAGGAAAATCTTGTGCATGGAGGGCCTAGGCTTTGTGGATTGACTCCTGTCCGGGCCCCTCCAATACACCAGGTCCAGGACCTGTGCGTTGCACCAGACTCCAGCCCCAGACATTTCACTCAGGAGTGGTACATTCTTGAGCTGCAATGGTACTGTAGGCTCCACCTGGCCCAATGGTGGTGGCGGTGCTGCATGCAGGCTCCACTTGCGGCTTGAATGGCCCTCCTAACCGTGGGTTTGTTGGGCTTCTTCCTCACGGAAGACACAAGCTGAGGCACTAACCCAACCTGCTCCCGGATGCCGTCTACATTCCAGCTGTCACCCGTCTCTCCGGTGGTCACCAGACTATTCCTGGTTGTCACATCGTCTATTCTATGAGTCACTATAAATAAGATCAATGCTCTGCCTATCTTACTAAGTCCAACCCGACTAGATGAAGGTGATGGCATAGAAAGCACATTGACAAGACAGGGCAAAATATCATTCAAGCTGTAAACTTAAGTTCAACAACACAGAGCTGGAAAGGGCCCAAAAGAGAGCATCTACTGCTGCTGAAGACACCAAAGATACCAAAACTATCCATGTCAAGAGGCCAAGAAGATCCATGCCCTCAAAAGCTTTGTGCTTTATCTGTGAAGATGCAAGTGCAGCGTCCCCCTTACAGGACGCAATGATTATGAAACTTATTAAAGGGTTAATGAATGTGCCAGGAATCTAAGCAACAAGAAGCTCCTTGCAAAACATATGTGTGTCCTGTAAGGGGGACGCTTCACTCTCATCTTCACAGGTAAAGCACAAAGCTTTTGAGGGCTGGGATCTTCTTGGCCTCTTGACATGGATATCTTTGGTATCTTTGGTGTCTTCAGCAGCAGTAGTTTATCCTTTTACCACCTTTTACCAAGCACTTTGATGTATGGGATACAACTAAGTTCATGCCTTACCCCTACACTTAGTCCGATCGTTCATCCAATGCCATTTAAATCCTGTGCGATCTGAACACCATCCGGTTTGTGCCCTGGTAGTGCAGATATTCACTCTTTTCTAATCTATCTATGATCAACACATGTTGTATTTTGATGATGTGTTAAAAGTTGTTCTTTAACATAATCTAAAATAAAATGACACCAAATCGTCCTTAATGAAAAATAAACACATTTCTATGAGAAAATTGATCTTTTGAGGATCCAGGGGGCAGCCATCTTTAAAATAGAAATTTCAAGTGGCTGGAAGTGATTTCTTGTCATAGAGACTGATCAAAATAATTTGCATGCTTGTGTCATTAACTAAACAATTATATTGCTTAATGCTCCATTTAGGTGGTGGCAATCTTAAAAAAATGTCTGCCATCTTGAAATGTAAAGTGGCTGTGAGCATTTTCTTGTCAAATGAGCCTTTGAGACAGCTCATGGCAATTTTCATGCTTGTATCACCAAATAAACCATTATATCACTTAGTGCTCCCCTAAGGTGGTGGCCATCTTGAAAAATGGCCGCCATCTTGAAATGTCAAGTAGCTGTGGGTGGCTTATTGTCAAGTGATCCACAGAGACTGCTCATGCCAATTTCCATGCTTGTATCATCAAATAAACCCTTATATCACTTAATTGCTTCACTACAGTGGTGGCCATCTTGAAAAATGGCCACCATCTTGAAATTTCAATTGCCTCTGCCAATTTTCTTGTCAAGTGACCCATGGAGACTGTTCATGCCAATTTTCACGCTTTTATCATGAACTGAAAGATTCTGATGGAAAAGGGCAGTTAGCCGCTCCGCTAATAGTAGATACCTTGTGAAATAAAGTTACTGACAGGTTTCTATATCATGGCCGAGGAAAATACGAATTTCTGACTGGCTGTCTGTGGAGAAATGCCACGCTGATTGTCAGGTGTCTGTCCATGCTGAAAAGGCACATACTGGTTGTCAGGTGTTGGTCCATGGAGAAATGCCACGCGGGTAAAAATAGAGAAAAGAGAGTGTCGCTAAGCTGAATGCAGGTGGCGAAAAGCAATTCTCCAAGCCACAAAGAATTATCTAGACACCTCATTAGTGGGGCGGATTTAAGGACTTACTGTATGTCTCGGCCGGATTAAGAAAAACTTGTCCAAACATTTCATCTTCAGTACACTACTGTAACTGTGTCTTTACAGGTCTCCCTAAAAAAATCGATCAGACAGCTGCAGTTGATCCAGAACGCAGCTGCTTGAGTCCTTACTAATACCCAGAAACTGGAGCATATCACTCCAGTTTGTATATCTTTATACTGGCTCCCTGTCAAAAAGCATTGATTTCAAAATACTGCTGTTGGTCTAGCTTTATACTCACAGAGTAAGAACTAAACAGGGAGGAGTAGCATTCAGTTTTGATGCGCCACAAATCTGGAGCAAAATAAATTGCCGGTCTGATGCAACTCTCAGTTCTTTTAAATCGAAGCTGAATGCATTTTTGTTTGAAAAAAAAATCTCCCATAGAGTGACAGTGGAGCTGCAGATGCAGAAACAAAAACATCCCTTTATGGGAAAATAACTTTCTAGAGTCCACATGTTCAAATATGTTTCAAGACCGTTAATTGTATTTTGAAACACACAGGGTGGGAAATATTGTAACTTGTATTTAGCTTGTGTCTTTTACAATTAATAAGCAATGTATAGCTCCAAGACCAACAGTCTGCACACACTGAGGGGTGAATGTAATATGTCCACCAGTCTGAAATGATTACATTTTTAAGGATCCCCATTAGCTGGCGGTGCCATAGCAACCAGCTAGTCTTCCTGGGGTCCACATACAAAACACAATACTGAATTAACTTAAAGAAAAGGAAAAAAGAAAAGAATGCAGAACAATAATGAAAAATGAATAACACAATAAATCAGAAATATGAAAAGTGATCAATTATATTGAAATGAACAAACAAGATACTGTAGATGAAATTAAACGTGAGACAAAAACAAGGTTTTGAGACAGGTTATTCCAAAGAGATAATGACCTATAAATAAAATATCTCATTGAAACATTGGTTATTGGACGAGTTAACACAAGCTGCCCCATTACTGGTACCTCTAGCGTTATGACCATGCACCGTGTTACCATAAACAATTTGTTTGTGTCTATGACTCATGTCTGACTTGAACAACGCAAGTCTATTGAACGACAAGGAGAGGCAGGCATATACCGTTGCTCCCTATTGAGCTTGGCACATTTTCCATTTTCACTCTCAAAAAGTGCCTGCAATGTAGCGCATTTGAAACTACATTGCAGTGCACATCATGGGGTGATCACTGCTTGCCTCCTGTGAATTGTTTTATTTCTTTTTTTAACCTGGGTGAAATGTGCCAATATCAACAGGAAACAACGGTACAGCCCACATGTTAGCAAGTAAGGCCAGAACCTACCAAATGATGAAGTATGAGGGTTAATGGTTAAACAAATGGCCTCTTGGGTCTCTGTATAACATTGTGGCGAAAGTGTGTGAGTAGGCTATACAGGATTGTGTGCTGGCACGAAACCACCCATGAAAACACACACACACACACACACACACACACACACACACACACACACACACACACACACACACACACACACACACACGTGTGAGTGCACACACACACACGCAGTCGGAGTTGCAGATTAAGCCGCATTAATGCAAACTCGAAGGCAGAGTGACATCTAGAAACGGCGTAATGAGCAATTTAGCATGAATCCGAGACTGATTATGAACTGCTGATTTTCTGTAATGCCAGTAATCAGAGGAGATGTTACACTGAAGGGGGGTTAGCCTCCAGTGAGCCTGAGTACTAATTAGAACGTACCTCAACCTGCAACTCTTTCTTTGCCGTCGCGTTCTTTAAGGTCGCCAGTACCCAGAGGAGAGTTCATTTCTATTCAGAATCATGTCTTGAATTTAATAGGATGTTATGTTAGGCCAACTACTTTGGTTAGGCTTAAAATGTTGAATACACATTTACCCCCTTTTTTCTGTATTAGAGTTTGTTACAGTTGCACTGAAATTGCTTTTGTATCTGTTCGTATCCGTTCCGTTCCCGTGGCCTGGTGTCAGAAAGCAGTCCCACGGGACTGGGGCGCTAAAGTAGAGGAAGCAAAAATCAAATGCTAATCAACATGCGATATTACAGTTGCCACGGGTGCCCGGCGACCAGCTCAGGTGTCGGAGGGTTAATCAGGATATTAATTTACCATCTTTGCAGATGAAGTATTTAAGGGCCGCGGGACAGATCCTTTAATTGAGTGTGGAAAAATGAATAAGATGTGTATACATTATGAAGGGAGGGAGTGAGAGAGACAGACAGAACATAAAGGATGAGGGAAAAGATCACAGTTTGGTCATTTGGAAGACAGGGCGTGTGTTACAAGAAGCAGGACAAATTGTGGCACATTGCTTAGATGTTTTTACTAGCAATACCACCATGTGGAAACACTCCTGTATTCCTGTATTCAAAATTCTAAAAGTATAGTGGAGTAAAAACGAAGTATTATTTGCTAAGAATCCACATAATCAAGTAAAGTAAAAGTACCAACTGTACAGTACTTGAGTTAATGTACTTAGTTACTTTACGGAACAGTTCTATCGGTGTAAGGTCACTGCGGTAATGAGACGAGCCGCATGCTGTGCTCTCTGTAAGCGCCACACACCTGCAAAGAAGATACTTTTCTTCATTAATAAACGACCCCATCGTAACTAAACTAGGGCAATGTAGATTTATTCAATACACAGAAATAGAGCAGGTAAATAATGCAGGAGTCCACAATAAATAACTTTGATAATGCTACAGTATTTGCATTGAGCACACATCTCCCACGCAGCCCTTTGGCTAAAATACCACAGAGTTTATAGAGAGAAACTTAAGAGAAAATGTTATCCCTGAGATGGATGGACCCAAGATACATTGGCCTGTTTTTATGCTAACCTTGTAAAACAAACACTGTTCCCAACTCCCCCTGGAAGGTTGCTTTCAATGACACTTCATAATGGCATTTTCTGAGCGTTCAACTGGTAGATGGATAGCCGAGCTCCTTCTGGCATTGTAACCTTGAAAGGTAGTTAAAGTATTTCTATTTTTTTTTTTAATTGATGACAACGTAACATTCGGATGTCACATTGAAAACTTAGTGAAGAAGCTTAGTCTCAAGCTAGGATTTTATTCTAGAAATAAATTGTTCTTTTTCCTTTGTGTGCCAAGAAAAAACTGGATGAGGCCACTTTCCATTTCCCCTATTGGATTATGGTGACCATAGTTTATATGCCTATATACTAATGCTTGCACTGGTTACATATGATGTACCGCAGTGCCTTGCGGTTTGACACACAGTGCAGGTTTCTCATTCACCTTTACACCTTATGCTCGTGAGTCGGGTGGTCTTCCTTGGCTTCGTGTAGATCACTGGTATTATTATTATTTTGTGTTTATAAATCCATCCTTTATTTGCTTCTCTCCTACCTTTGAGGGTATATTGTTATTTCATACAAAATGTTGAGTGACCTGATGAGGCTGGCAGGGCAGTGGGTCAGGCACCGGAACTAGAGGCAAGCAAATCATGTCAAACTGACACTATAGTCTATGGGAGCCAACCCAGGGCAAAGCCAGGAAAGGCAAGAAGTGCACCACCACAGTAGAGTTGGTGTTGGCTAGACCACACTCTCGCATCGCATTACAGTACAGTTTACTTCCAAGCCACGCCCTTTTACTGATTTTCCCTAAAGCTCAAACTGAACTGCTTTCAAGTGCACTGCCCCTGCAGCTTGGAATAAGTTAAGGAACTGATCTCGGGTGTTTTAAAGGTGTGCTGACTACTGACTGATTTGATCAAATCCTTCAAGTATCTGACGTCACACAAGGCTAACGTCATAGAAAGTACGCAGAGACAGACATCACCACAGTTGTTGTCATGGACAGAACGGCACAAGGAGATATATGCACGTGTCATGTTTGATACCATGTATCAATCACAGGTGCTTTTTTTTTTTTTCAACTATTTGTGAACTTGAACAGGTTAGAGGGACAATAATTGGGTGAACACTGGCAGTATGTGTGCTCCCTCACTCAGGGTGTCTTCTCTCCCTTTCCTGAGTGCTGGGGTGGGATGGTGTATTTCCCCTCCTTCACCAGCTTGTCTCTCTGCTTACGGATCTCATACAGGCGCTTGTTGGTCTTCTGCCTGTGCATGCACTCGTAGAAGTCCTCGTACTCCAGCTTGCACTCCTTCTTGGCGCGGGTCTGCCCGATGCCATGGCCGCACTCGATCCAGTCCTTCTCAAAGGCATGGCACCGTGCTGCTCGCTTGTAGGGCTGCTCCCCACTCTGTATGAGGATCCAGCTGTCCATGTCGATGCCCAACCAGGACTTTAGGTCAACGAATGGCATGATGGGTGTAAAAGAAACAAATAGAACTATGGTTGTCTAGGGACCTGCCGCACGTTGTCCGTTTAGAACTTATATAAGCAGTGATTGTCTACGAAGAGGGGATACAGCTGAAGGGAGTTGAAGGTTCTAGATAGGAGTTATGGAGGCTAGTTCCAAAGAGAGCACAAAACCACGGGAGAGCTTCTAGCGTGTTGGTTGAATCTGCCTTACCCTGAGACTGTGCCTCCTTCTATACTGTCTGGGGGGATGCTCTGTCGCCCCAATGTTGTCATAATGAGTCATCCATATATGGAGTTCAGGGTCAGCCGTACTTAGATATGGATCCCATGATGTCATACTTAGATGTGTCAGAAAGCTCTACCTGTTATGGAGTTCTAGGGTGAGCCATGGACAAAATGGAGTCCATGATGTGGGACCTAAACTCCCAAGAATTCTGACTAGCGACAATGGTAACCATAACAACCCAGACTCACTCAAACATATTGAGTAACCATGGTGACCTAATATAGTCTACTCTGGATGCAGTGAAAGCCCGCAGAGAGGAAACACTTCACCTTCCATAAAAGCACATGAGTCCGAAATTTAAACAGCATGTGGCACAGTAAGACATTAAAGGATTATTTTTTTTTTACAACAAGGGTTAATATTTTAGATTGTAATTAGAAAAAAGAAAATTTTTTCATTTACTGCTTTCTATCGTTTCAGTGATTTTAATTACTTTGATTTCAGTGGTTGGGGGCCTGCGTACAAGTGGCTAAATATGTATTTTTAAACACGATAAGCCAATACCCAAGATGCACTACAATCTTTCATGGGCAGATGTGACTTATGGGGTCTAGCAATGTTACAGTAAATAGTGATAAAGAAATCGGCGGCTTATTGTGTCTAGAAAGACATATTTAGCCACTTGCATGCATGCCCCCATCTACTGAAATCAAAGTAATTAAAATCGCTAAAACCATTGTGGTATTTTGAGCAGTGGTTCTCAAACATTTTACTTTTGTACATAGAACCACAATGGAAACAAGTCCTCAGGACTTTGTTGAGTTATCCTTTTAGCCTTGAAGGACAACTTTGTTTTTTTTTACAATAAGGGTTCATATTTTAGATTGTAATTAGAGAAAAGATAAGATGAGTGTTAAAATGTTTTCATTTACTGCTTTCCATGGTTTTAGCGATTTTAATTACTTTGATTTCAGTGGATGGTGGCATGCATGCAAGTGGCTAAATATGCCTTTTTAGACACAATAAGCTGCCGATTTCTTTATCACTATTTACAGTAACACTACTAGCCCCCATAAGTCACATCTGCCCATGAAATATTGTGGTGCATCTTGGGAATTGGCTTATTGTGTCTAAAAAGACATATTTAGCCACTTGTACGTATGCCCCCAACCACTGAAATCAAGTAATTAAAATCATTAAAACGATAGAAAGCAGTAAATTAAAACATTTTAACACTCATCTTTTCTTTTCTCTAATTACAATCTAAAATATTAACCCTTGTTGTAAAAAAACAAAACAAATTCCTTTAATGTCTTACTGTGCCACGTGCTGTTTAAATTTCGGACTCAATCAGGGACCCCCAAATTGATACATATTGGTCTGCATATGAAACGATATGCCAGGGACAGAACATTTTTCCCGTGCAAGCAGTGATAGAGTAGCGAAGTCCTGACGTCACTCGTTCATCCCCTGGTCCCCGGGAGTCATTTCTCTATGGAGAATAACCTTGGGTCATCTTAAAATCGTCTCATATAAGCATTGTGGTCCAAAAATAAACAAGCTGTCTCTGCGATATTGTTGTCGAGAAGGTGGCTCTGTATGGTTTACGATAGTCAGTTACTCATATTTGATACATGAGTCTGTTTCTGGTGAGAATACTGTATAACTAATTTGGCAGCATCAACATTAGCGTTTTCTCGCCATCAGTTGATTCTTCGTATCCATACGAGTCAAACTGCCGAGATCATTTTTTGGAACACAATTCTTATTTCACACAATATGAAAAAAAGTCGATGGGAATTCAGAATGAGGTGAAAAAAGCAGGAGCCAGGTAGGAAAAAAGTAAAACTATTTCAAAGACCCCCCAGTTTGATATGCATCAGGCCACGGACCCCGATTTGATGCTTTTTTTGTATTATTTCTTTGACCCCAATCTACACAATGAAATGGTTTGTTAATTTAACTCAGAGAGTTAAATTGTTGGAACCAAGTGGAACCAAATGGACCTTCACTGGTCCATTTGGTTCCATTTGTACAATCAGAGTTACAGACTAATAATGGTCCATTTGGTTCCTAACTAGCCATCATTTGGCCAGGGAGTGGGGATGCCCTGGAGACGCGTCAAGGACCCCTGGGGGCCGTGAGGATATTGGGAGTGGGCCCCCAAGTAATTGGCAAATAGAGAGATAGATATATAGATACCTTTATTATTCCATGGGGGAAAGTCAGGTAAGAGTATGAAAAAGAAAAAAGTACTGTTGTGTACAGCAAAAAACAAGGCACACAAAACAAGAAAGAAGCATCAACAATACAAAGCAATGTACGGTAAACGGAGGTAAAAACTAATAAAGTCAGTTACAGTCAGTGCTTCTTAAGTGTCTCGCCGTTATCTGGTCAAAACTTGAATATTTTATTGATAAAACATAAATATAATTCTTCTTTCATTTTAAAACCTTGAGAAAAAGTGTGATAAATAGCAACTTACAGTAGCCTACAGTATATAGATTATGTTGAGCCTAGCCGGAACACAATGGATTGATTGATCCTAAAGTGGTCAGATGGGTGGGCCGTGAACACTTTTGCGATTTTCAAGTGGGCCTCGATCCAGAAAAGGTTGAGAACCACTGGCCCAATGCATACCATACTGGGGCCCTTGAAATTAACTAGGTTGAGAAACAATGCTCTATAGACAATTATTGGTTCGGGGATCCGAAGGGGTCCTAGAGGGCATTCCAGGGGGTCCCCGGCTAAATGATAGTTAGGAACCAGATGCACCCTTATGGGTATGTAACTCAGAGAGTGTACAAATGGAACCAAATGGACCATAACGGGTCCATTTGGTTGAATTGGTACACTCTCTGAGTTAAATTAACATTGATTTTACAATATAAATTGGGGTCTCAGAGATAGAAAAGCCATTAAATGGGGTTCCGTAGCCTAATGCAGGCCAAACTGGGGGTCCTTGAAATTATAATGGTTCAGAATCACTGCTAGAGCCGTAGAGATCTTCTCTCATGGGGGTCCCTGGCATATCTTTTCAAATGGGTGTCAGCGGGCTAATAAGTGTCAATTTGGGGGTCCTTGACATGACAAAGTTTTAGTACCACCTTAGGCATCTGTCACTAGAATTGTAGACACCTCTGCTGAGAACTAATGTCGGTGTAAAGTGCACTGTAATAGCAGAAGGAACCATTATAGTGCCTAAAAAGGCACCGGCTGTCTCCTTTGCATTTTCTGCATGGCGCACACAGCAATACAGTGAATCAATACGGAGAATAGCAATCATGGGAAGCCGCTCAAGCGTTGGTTGAAAAGTGCGACACGGCGACCGATGCGGAGCTGTTTAAGGGGGGAACATGCAAGGAAGGAAGGGGCCCCCGCTCCGGCCCCCTTTTGCTCAATTTATCGACTGCTGCGAGAAATCAACAGTGGCAAGCAGCTTAGTGACTCTCTCTTTCAGTAATAGACTCCATTCATACCAGCCTTTTATTCTCGCCGCTGCACAAGGTGACAAATGGACATAATGTCTGCCAGCCTCCGACGCTGGATTTATTTGATTCCCCCCCCCCCCCCCCCCTCCTCCTCTCATCCGCTCCCGATCCTTTTCTTTCCTTCTCCTCCCTTCACTTGTGAATCTCTCTGATATATCTTGACACTCGGAAGTATTCCCGCGTAAATTCACTCCGCCTCTATTGCTGTTTATAACCTTCAGCCTGCCAGGATCTATCTGTGAGAGAGAGCAGCGCGGCGCCACAAACTGTCATCGTCATCCTTGAATACTTTTTTTTTTTTTCGAGACAACAAGGCGAGAAAGGAAGCGCTTGAAATGTGAAAGAACGAGAGAGAATCAAAGGCACATTTATTTTATTTTGTTAAGTATAATGCAGGCTATCATTTAAGCCCTCTAGTAAAGTTATGGCTCTATACTTGGACTGCCTTTTCCCCCTTGTGTTGAGCTTGCATGTAGATTGACTATTTTTGGCTAATGTCCCCCCTCCCAGAAAATGGGGTTCAAGTAGTTAAACCAGTAAGACGCCTCAGGGCGACAAGCGACCTCACCCTTTCCGAGGTCGTGCCATCTGTCTTGGCCATATGGATTCTGTTAAGTGTGGTTCTCCTGGTGCCGGATCCTGTGCGCACGCACAGGCTGGGTGCACGCACAGGCCGCACGCACGACAATTTACAGGGTTTTTTCCTTGGCTTTTTTCTTCTTCTTAAAAAAAATCGTTTTTTTACCTATATTTACCTAGATTTACCGTACCCAGTATAACATTAGCAGCAACAATTGGCACATGTGGCACATAAGAACACAGTCAATCTATCAATTTGTAATGATCAATCTGAATATCTGGCATATTAACAAAATTCTATGACACCATGTATGTATATAGCATTAGCTTGTCTATTGCGTGTCACTGTCACCTACTACAGTATGAAGCACCACATCAGACAAATTGCAAGAAATTGAACAAAAACATGAAAAATGCTGCAGCCAAAAAGGTCTCTAAATAATGACCAAACAGGACTATTTTGATTGACAGGGAAGGTCCCGGATCCAATCAAATAGGTGCCGGATCCACCGGATCCATTCAAATACATTAGGTGCCGGATCCAATCAAAGAGGTGGGGGAACATGTTCCCCCTCAAATTAAGCACTGCTAACAGGGCATCATCTGGGATACAATCCCGTTTATGCCCTTATAAGGAGATTCCTAACAGAATCCCTGCTCTGAGTATCTGACATCGCTGTGATGCCACCTGTGATGTCAAAGTGATGTGTCAGGGGAACCACAGTGTCAGGCGCATCAACAAAAAAGACTGTTAAGAGTGGTTCCCCTGACATCACAGTGACATCAGAGCGTGATGTCAGAGCGACAAACCCATAGACCGTAAAAAGTGTAGGCCTACACGTCCAGACTGACACGGACAAGCTGTGCCATTTCTCACAGTAAACTGCGACCTCGCAATAACATCAGGAAAAGGACTGGAAGCAATCCCAGGAGAAATCTAAATATCGTTGCTGCTTTTCTTTTTTTTTCTTTTTTTTTTTAACAATAATGGATTGGATGAGAGCATGGGAGTAAAGACTAAAGCAAATATTCTCCATCCTGATTTATGGCGCTGCAGATGGTGCAGTAAATTGTAAATGATGAATATAAATCAACCGACTGGTTTATATCCGGCCTACATACTGTAACAATGAGAATCAAATAATCGTTTGGCTTCATTATATACGTATATTTCTATACATATATACCGTAAATTATGTTTACTGTTCTCAAATGAAACGGTTCCCGCCAAAAAAAATAAACATCAACCAACCTTCTCGTTTCTTCTTGATTCTTGTTTTGTTTCCACAGAAAAGGAGGGGAGAAAGAAAAAAAAAAGTCTGCTTGATCGCTATTTCATTTGAAGATGCAGACGGTTAATAATGAACGTGGTTTATTATGGACGCTCCATAAATAAAACTTTCAGCCATAAAAAGCCACGGCTTCGATCATCTATCAACCCCCACCCTGCTCCCCAAAGGATGCGATGGCACAGGGCCCCCGGAGGGAAGATTACTCACTTGTTGTGGACGATGCGGCCGCGAAAGATGATCTACGCAGTCCTAGAAAACGTTATTTATCGCTTTCATAATTAAATTTGGTATCTTGGTGGAAGGGACTGTCACCGCTATGATTAATCAAGTGCTGTTTGGCTTGAGCCCCCATGCCGGGGCCGAGAAAGAAACAGGTGGTGCTGATTTCTCCCTTGGTACCGTACTGGTCTCTCTAGTGGTCTCTCTCTTGAGTTTGTCATTAAGATGTTACATTAGTAATAAGTGTTTTTTATTTAAAACAGGCCATATAATTAGAATACGGTAAAAAATGGGGCATGGGCAGACGTTCCAGTGTTCACAACTGGCCTTGTTTTTCAGGTGGGAAGCATATGAGCAATAGGTTCTCAAACTATTTCATGTCAAGGAACTTTTCTTTCGCGACTTTTTTGAAAATAGCCAGCTACAAGCTCACAAGCTTAACTTAAAGAAATAAAAAATAAAACAGATAGAGCAGTAGGTAGTCTTAGCAGCCTTAAGGCTGCATACATAAAAGGTGCAAAGGTGTATAACATGTTGTCGTTGTCGGGTGGAAACCTTGTATGTCCAAAACCGTTTGTTTTGTATTTATCATTTTAAAAATGATTTAAACTAGTGAAAACAGCCGATCTACAAGCACACGGTGCGAGGCGTTGTTTGCGATGGCCTTGTGTGATGAAGCAGTGCTTTACTTTGCGGGGAAAAAAATACACATTTGAAACTTGGAGATACGAGGTTTCTGCCCGACAGTGACGATGTGTGAGTTTGGGTTGAGATGCACGCCTCTAGCGCCACATGGTGTGCCCTACACTCTCAGATTTGTCTGTCGTGTGTGTGTGTGTGTGTGTGTGTGTGTGTGTGTGTGTGTGTGTGTGTGTGTGTGCGTGTGTGTGTGTGTGTGTGTGTGTGCGTGTGCGTGAACGTGCCAATAAGACCTGAAAATCTTTGCAACAAACGTAGTGCCCCTTAGCAGGACCCCTGTGCTCCATAATTACCTTTACAAACTCATGTTTTCCTCTGCAGGACGGATGAGTGGGAGAATAATAGGCATCATTTGCATTTATTGATTAAATGTCAGCTATTCAACTATTCCTACATTCAGCAATGTTTTCTTTTTTTTTTAACCATACAAATAAATACATGCAATGAATATGAATGAGATCAGTCTGTGAATGAAGTCATTTCGGTAGACGCGACGCAGTTTGAAAGGTCGCGGATCTTGAGACTGGCGCGGCCCGCATTACTGTCACCGTGACGCCCGCTTGGTTGGGAGTTCTCCGTCAGGGCGCATGCGCACGCAGCGACCAGCAGCGAGTAGACGGCCTGTTTGTTTGTACTGTTTTTAACGTGTATCTTTGTCTAATGTGCTCGTAGCGCATTACCTTTTAAGTTTTTAAGTGTCTTGCCAACCGACCTTTGTGCTGGTCGACTTGGAGGAATGAGGAGAAAGTCTCCCACTTTTTATTCACTAAAGAGAGTGACTGATCCTCTCGCTAGCCTACACCTGAGAGTGGGGCTAGCCTAACTTTAACGGGAGCCGGGCCGTCTTGAGGAGCTCCTCAGCCCGGAGAATAAAGACAATTCTTTCCCGGAGCATTCCTGCCTCGGACCAAGGAGCTCAACTATGGACTCCTTTGCTTTGTTTCTGGTGCTGCTAGCGCTTCATCTATCCTGGGGACTTGGTCAAACTCAATTGTCTTCGAGCCGACCAAGCCGTATTCAATACAGCAGAGAGCTTTTACTCCGCTGGAACGCACAGCAGGACCCACCTGCGGATCTTATTCTGACCACTCCAGATGTTCTACTGAGACCCGACTACAAAAACTCTACGGGAGGACAACAGCGTAAGACTAGGAAGCGAGGGAGAAGAGGTGGCGTTCGCCTAAGGAAGAAACAACCGCTGTCTCGTACTCCGCTGCCTTCCATCATCCTCTCTAACGCGCAATCCCTCTGCAACAAAACAGGAGGAACTTCATACGCTGGTCCACAAAAATCACGACTTCAGGTGTGTCAGGGACACATGTATCCTAGCCTTCACTGAGACCTTTTTTTCCGACCTCGACTCCGACTCCGCCTGGGCGATCAACGTGTTCGGGACCCCCATCCGACTGGGCAGAGATGGCGAAATCACGGGCAAGTCAACGGGAGGGGGTGTGTGTTTATATGTTAACGAGCAATGGTGTAACTCTAAATCTGTTATCATCCGAGAGAGTATGTGTACTCCTGATATCGAGCTACTTGCCGTTTCTTTAAGACCACCATATCTGCCTAGGGAGTTTGCCCCAGATATTCGTTACATTAGTGTACATCCACCCAAGAGCTAATAAAACTAAGGCCTGTGAGCTGATATTTCAGGTGACACAAAAGTTACAACTAATCTCCCCGGATGCACCTAACCCCCCCTGACCCTGGTTGCATCTGACCATAACTGCGTGCATCTCATCCATGTCTACCGCACTGAACTACAACAGGGGAAAGTGCAGTGCATCCGATATAAAAACTGGAATGATGATGATGATGCATGTCAGACTCTACAGGGTCTCCTTGACTCTGACTGACTGGGATATGTTCGTGCATCATCTGCTGACATTAATGAGTTGACTGATGTTGTCACTAGTTGGGTTTCTTACTGTGAAAGTATTGTCATCCCTAATAAATGTGTCAAAGTTTATCCCAACTCCAAGCCGTGGGTACCTAAGTCCCTTAAATCACTTCTTCGCTGGAAGAACAAAGCCTTTAAGGAGGGGAACTTAATAGAATTGAACAATCTGAAAAAAGAAATTAAGAGAGAAATCAAGGCCGGTAAATTGAAGTATAAGGATAAGATTGAGGGCCAACTGAAATCAAACAACCTGGGCTCTGCCTGGGCGGCCATGAAAGCATTTACGGGGGTTAAAGTGGGAGAAAGGAAAAAGGTTGAGCTGCCCAACTTCACCTCTGACCAACAGCTGGCTCAGAGCCTAAATGTTTTTAATAATAGATTTGATGTCCATGACTTCAGTGATAAACACAGCGAGATGAGAAACAGTGTCCTGTCAGCCCCCCCATTAAAACCTCTCTTTGACGAACAGAGTGTTATCAAGGCCTTTAAAGGTTGCAAGCCTGGGAAAAGTCCCGGCCCTGACAATATTGGTGGACGTCTGATTAAAACACATCTGGTGCCAACCCCGAGTTTCCCGAGTTTGTATTGATACCAACGCTGTGCCAACCCCGAGTTTCCCGAGTTTGGGCCGTTTTTGAAAAAAAAAATGAAAAAAAAAATCAATTTTTTTTTTTTTCAATTTTTTTTTTGGACCTCCAGAAATGTGTTAGGCATGATCGCGATCGCGAAATTGCATGTTTAACCCCCATACCAACACATTCTTTCAAACATGGCAGCCATGTTTGTTTACATCTGAAGAAAACATAATGGCCCATAAATCATGAATGCCTGAACGGATTTCCAAGCGGATTTTTTTGTTTGAAAGCTGTGAACAGCATCTACACACGTGGTGCATCATCTAGGCATGGGCGTGCATTTTTTACACAATTGCACAATTACATGGAAGTCTATGGTAACCATGGCAACGCGAGACATTGAAGAGAAAAAATCATTGCAACATAAGTGTTAAGACCTGTGCTGTGCAGCTAGGCCCTATTTTCTATTATATATTTAATTTGTCTATCTTCCAGCAGAAGGTGCCGGCTCTCTGGAAGCAGTCCACTATAGTGCCGGTTGCCAAGAGCAGTAACCCCAAACCGCTTAACTCTTTCTGTGCCAAGGGCCAAAATGGCCCCAAGGTATTTGTGCCAGGATTTTGTATGTTTTTCTTTACTATGCAATGAAAAAAAAAAAATCCCACAGAAACAGACTATGGTTCAAATGGTTCCAGAGATAGAGCTGTTTGAATCAAAAAAAAATGTCCATCCACTAGAATGAACACACATTTTCTCAATCAGCTAAACGAGGGAGCCAACACACAAACCTCAGGTCATTTTGACATATTTTTAAAAAATTTAAAAAATGATTTTTTTTTTATTTTTTATTTTTATAGCCTTTGATCAAAAGACGTCAAAGACGTCATTGGCACCCAGGGCCAAAAGAAAAAAGACGTCATGAGACGTCATTGGCACTGAGTGAGGACAACTTTTGTTTTTTACAATAAGGGTTCATATTTTAGTTTATAATTAGATATTCTACAAGTCGAGTGCTAAATTGTTTCCATTTACTGCTTTCGCTCGTTTTTCCTGTTTTTACTGAACGGCCGGCAGGGATTTGGGGCATGCGAACAGGCTGCTAATACTGTATGTTTATAGACTAGTATAAGCCGGCAAAATCTTTGCTATCATTCACCGTTTCACCAAGTCACATGCAGCCTTCAATCCAGCTGCATGAATGGAATGTCTGGAATGTGTGGGAAGACGAGCCTGCTACTCTAGCACTGGGAGGGAGCCCCGCCTCACTCTAGCAATGAGCAGCAGGGCACTCGGGCAGCTTGGCTAAAGTTGGCTTCTCTACGTTGTTTCTTCCCAGCTCGGAGAAAGTACTCGAAAGGCGTACTAAAAACATTTTATAATGTCCTACATCGACTCTACTGCAAGGATGGTGTACTATTTACAAGGATATAATTCACAAGAAGCCTACACAATAATGGTCCGTTGTTGTGCTAATAATAGGCTACAATGGAAGCATATACGATTAGTTTACACAGACTCCCTTTGCAATGCCCACATACGTTGAAACTATCACTAGTGATTCTGCAAATGGACATGGAAGCATTGAGGGCTAAAGACTTTGGAGTTTACAGTATTCATTTCGACAAAGTCACAATCTTCCTTTGGAATGTGCTCTTTTGTGTGCTATTGTTTGCATTCAAGCTGCTTGGAAGGTGTGAAACAGACCGACAGGACTGATGGGTGTCTTTCTCAACCATCTTTGCAAATTGGGTGATTTGCAAGTCAATAGAGATGTATTCATTTATTGGATTAGCTGCTAGCAGAACGATTCAAGTTTGTACTGGCTGGCTGTTGCATCTGTCTGACAAGATAACAGTGGCAAGATCTTCATCTGTGTTCTTCTTTGGCTCAAACAAATAAAGACGACCATCAGGTAAATTATAAATCCTTATCATCTTCTGAAAAATATTGTATGCCATGATGATGGTAAAGAGACAGGCGTTTGTAGTCTGTGACTGTGAGTGAACGGCGGCGAAGAAATGAATGCAGTCGCTGGTCGCTTGTGCATCGAGTCAGCAGTGACTAGTTACCTCCCACATTCCATCTCTGTCAGGCTTAAAGGCACGGTGTTCCTTTGTGGGGATATTGTTTGGGGCTACAGTAAATACTATTAGATAAATCGCCGATTTATTGTGTCTTAATAGACAGAAAAGCAGCTTGATCGCATGCCCCCAGCCCCTACAATCGATAAAATCGAAAAACGAAAAAACGATCGAAAGCAGTAAATGGAAACAATTTAGCACTCGACTTGTAGTCTATCTAATTACAATCTAAAATATGAACCCTTGTTGTAAAAAAACAAAGTTGTCCTTTAATGATTGTAGACCTGTTGCTTTAACTTCTCTGATCATGAAGCAATTTGAAAAACTAGTTAAGTCTGAGCTTGTGGCCAAAACTGAGCATCTACTTGACCCACTCCAGTCTGCGTACAGGGCTGGAAGGGGTGTTCAAGACGCAACTACCACTTTACTTAACCTTGTGCACAAGCATCTCGAAGGTAGTAAAACCCATGCAAGGTTACTCATTATTGATTTTTCATCAGCGTTTAATACCATTCAGCCCCATGTTTTGGTTGAGAAACTGTCTTGTTCTTTTGGTGTTGATCCTTGTCTGGTGGGCTGGATTCTTGATTTTTTAACGAACAGATCTCAACGTGTACGGGTTAATGGGATACTGTCTAACTTTCTGTCATCTTCTACGGGCTCGCCACAGAGGTGTGTTTTATCTGCCTTTTTATTCTTTACACCAACGATTGTGTCAGCCGTTTTCAAAACAGATCCATCATTAAGTACGCTGATGACTCGGTCATCATCAGCCTGCTCAATAATGATGAGAATAGTCACGGGCAAGTCCTCAATGATTTCCTGTCTTGGTGCGACAACGCCTTCTTGCAACTTAACCCTTTGAAGTTCCCACCAAGAAAGAAGCTGTCAAAAAATTATTTCGTTGCATTTTCTATTCCCTTTAGGCATTAATAACAACAATCAATTGTTTTTTTTACAATACACCCAGCAGTTTTTAAACTATAAGCCTCTACCAAACGGTAGAGATGTACGTTATTGTTAAGGGTGCATTTGATAGAAAAAACTTTAACTGATAGCTAGAACAATGACACTTCTCCAGTTGATTACTTACATTAAAACAAACAAAAAATGTATTACAAGTTTTCTGAAACTTTATTTTTAAATATGCAAATTATGCATTATATGCGCAAAAATGCCACATTTTCATGTATTTTGGGGGCATATATCTGAAGATTGGATAATGGCAAATTGAAAAATATTGTTTCATTTTCTTGACATATTAGTGACAAAACAAATATCAGATGATGAACTTTAGATAATATGTTGAACTTTGATAATTAGGGTTGAATAGGTGAACAGGTGTACTGTGTATGTTGATTGGACACTACTCAATACCACTAACAGACATCTCAACCGTTTGGTAGAGCATATTTTTTAAACAAGAATAAAATCGTACTTTTAGAACTATTTCAGCATATATTATAATGACAAAACATTCAATGTTTCATAATAACAACAATGAATGAGTAGAAGTTGTAATTATTCATAGTAAATAGTATGTTTTTAATACTTTAGTTTTACTTGCACTACCTTTACCATCAACGGACACATCTACCGTTTGGTAAAGCATGTTTTCAAAAAATGATTTGACCATTATTAGATTTATTTTTATTGCATTTTGTTACATATGCATGTTCAGTAACATCTCTGAGATGATATTATGTAAAGAGAATCCTCCTAACTTTGAAATTCCTGCAGGAGAGAGCCAAGCTGTCAGGGGTGTTTTTCTTGTGTCAGATTTCCTCTGTGTCACATGACTTGGAAAGCATGGTGTGTGATGTCACTGCACCCTCAGGTGGATATTATTGGCCATCAAACACCTCAACCAAATGGTAGAAATGGCTGAATGAGGTTGAGTTAATTTCAGCATTGTTTTCAATGAGAAATATGGACTTAAAATGTGCTCTACCATTTGGTTGAGAAAACTATCAAAGGGTAATGTCTCTAAACAAAAGAGATATGCATTGATTTTAGATGTGCCACACCATCTCCAAAGAAGAGTGTTGTCAATGGACAAGCAGTACAGCTATAAATATCTAGGCACAATTATTGACCACAAGTTGAAATTTGACCTTAACGCTGATATGATGTATCAAAAAGGTCAGCAACGCCTATACTGTTTGAGGAAACTAGCTAAGTTCAATGTCGACAAGACTCTGATGAAACTGTTCTACAGTGCCTACATCGAGTCTGTCATTTCCTTTTCGATTATTTGTTGGTATGGTAATCTTTGTGTCAGAGATAAGAATTCCCTTGGGAGGATTGTAAAAGTTGCCTCTAAAGTATCTGGCACTCAGATGAACAGCTTAGGACAGATTTTCAACAGACAGGACGCTCAGCAAAGCTCTGTCTATCCGTTCTGGTGCTGCTCACCCACTACATAAACAATTATGAACTCCTTCCATCTGGTCATTGTTTGCGGGCCGCTGGTGCCACAACAAATAGGTAGGTCCAGGAGATAACCTATTCCTCATACAGTATGTGCACTTTATTGGTCTTTCCTATAAGAGATGCACTTTCGAGGACAATGTGCACTTTATTGCATGGCACTTTAACGCATGCACTTTATGGTCAATGTGCACTTTTTTATTTTAAGGTATCTGTCCGCCACATGTGTTCTGTATTTTGTTGTTTGTATTGTTTGATGTATTGTTGTCTATGCCGCTGCAACCCATTTGCCCTTCGGGGACACTAAATAAACGAACCTTGAACCTTGTCTCTGGTCCACGTCAACGGCAGTGCAGAGGGAGGTTGATGGACTGACTGCGGCGCCGGAGCAACTCAATATACAGTGTTTTAACACAAAATGAACATGATGTTTCATCCTGGGCTGAGCCCACAATAACAGTTTGCTGCAGCACATCAGTACGCCTCTGATGCCATTCAATTTACTTTCCGCTAGCCTGCCCGAAGGCACAGTGTGTTCTATATTAGAAATGTGTGTGTGTGTGTGTGTGTGTGTGTGTGTGTGTGTGTGTGTGTGTGTGTGTGTGTGTGTGTGTGTGTGTGTGTGTGTGTGTGTGTGTGCGCGCATGTGCGTGTGCTTGCAATACTTGTGAGGGCCAAATATCCCCACTCCCCCACAAGTGCTGTACAATTTGAGAAATAGACATTAGTCATGTTTCCATAAACCTATTCGAAAATAGGAAGCGAATTATCAGAAATGCGCATTAAGACAAAGCGAATTTAGCCTGTTTCCATTTGCGGGTGTCATTCGAATTAGCGGCGGTCGCATGAGCCGACTCAGCGCGGTCCAGCTGAACACAGTGAAGCTCTCCCTACCTCCTTGCCCACTACTGGTTCTGTCGGAGGTTGTCTTTGCACAAAAGAGCTACAGCTGGCAGCCTGGCACGTTGTGAAAACGGGAGGAATTTACACAGGGTCCGTGTCACTCCGTGTGTAACAACCGGTTTTGTGGGCTAACGCTATACAATGGACGTTAAGCGGCAGGGGAAAGTGTTTAACTTGGAGGACGCCAATACACTTTCCGGCACCGGCACCTGCCGCGGCACTGCCAGAAGTTCCGGCAACAGCCGCGGCAATGTGCCGCTGCCGGAAAATGCATTCGCTGTCCCTCCCTGAGGAGGGCAGTGATTAACAGACAAACTCCCTCAGTAGCACCCCTTTGCCAACAAAGGGCATTTTGGTATTTCATCTGAAAAGGCTTGGAATGACAGGCAGACAGAACATGAAAATTCTATATCTGAGTGGTTGTTTAGTCTTAAAGCTGTATAAAAAAAACGTAATATGGGCCAATATTTATATAAACTAAGTATGTGTTTTATTATGCATGGTGTAGCCCCTTTAAGGCTCAAGAAGAATATCAGCTTGTTGTACACAAGATTAAGGTGCAGGGTATCAGTGCTTGTCAGGTTCAACCACACAGTCCACAAAAAAGAGCTCTTCCACTGACCATCCCTGTTGTCCGGTTGTCTGTGTTCTCTTCTCGCACTTACCTAGCTGCTGACCCGAGGACAGTCAGCCTCAGATGGTTAATTATCTCTTGTTTGAGCTGGGATCATCTCCCCCTGGGCCCTGCTGCATAACGCTGTATTAGCGCAGGGCTATTGAATCCCCCTCCCCTCCGCCTCCTCCTCTGTCTGCTGGCCCCTTCTGACCGCCTGGCTAATAACGATTCATGCAGCTGCCGATCTGGCTGACCGAAGCCATCAATACCGCTGTCTGCCGAAATAACAGCAATTAAGAGATGCGGATCTCGCAGCTAAGGCACATGGATAAGCACTGTCCGTCTGCATGAAGTGATGATGATCTGCTAAATGGCACGCAACTGACAGATGAATATGGAGATTATGTTATCGTCATACACCTAGGAGTTCAGCAACTTGAGATGGATGCCTACTTGTATGCTGCACCTTTGACTGGGAAGCATAGATCAATGGTTCTCAACCTTTTCAGGCCGCAACTCTCAAAATAATCAAATTTTAACTGGGGACCCCCCACCCTGACGAGCACTAAGATTTGAGGCATTACAATTTGTATAACACGGTTCTGTTGTGAAAATAGCATATCTACAAGCTCACCACGTTGCGAGGCGTGGTGAGCATGTTGATCGGCTATTTTCACAATTTCTGCATCTACTATTTGACAATTTCACGATTTGATGAATATTTCATTGTCATTTTAGAGCTATTAAAAACTCCTTAAATTGTCAATTTAGAAATGTGCTGATACCCTCTATCTAACATATAATTTTCGGAATGTCTGAGTGAGTGTCTGTCTGTCTGTCTGTCTGTCTGTCTGAG
The DNA here is from genome assembly GCF_963921795.1 of Nannobrachium achirus. Classification (NCBI taxonomy): domain Eukaryota; kingdom Metazoa; phylum Chordata; class Actinopteri; order Myctophiformes; family Myctophidae; genus Nannobrachium; species Nannobrachium achirus. The sequence goes on along the minus strand of NC_137828.1, from coordinate 22,129,183 downwards.
TGTCTGAGTGTCTGTCACAGCGTTTCTCCTCAATGGCTGGAGCAATTGATCTGAAATCGCATCACCATAAGCATATGAACACACCTGACATAACTGTGAAGCCCGTTTGTCACTTTCACAAATCATATGCTGTATATTAGCATTTTTATGGTGTATCTACTATCTATTCTGCATCTAACATGAGGCTTATCTATTCTGCATCTAGCATGAGGCAACATGTTTAACCAGCTGTGTGTGTGTGTGTGTGTGTGTGTGTGTGTGTGTGTGTGTGTGTGTGTGTGTGTGTGTGTGTGTGTGTGTGTGTGTGTGTGTGTGTGTGTGTGTGTGCGCGCACACAGGTGGGGGGGTTGTCTGGCCCCGTTATAGATGTTGTCCAAAAATCATGCAGATCGGTACACAGTATCTCTGTAGCCATTAAACGAAACGGGTATTTCTTACATTGATGCTCCTACATATTATCATGTAAGCACCAGTTAAAGTTACTTTCCATCCCTCATATACTGTGTGCACAGTGCACACCCCATAACCCACACACTGCACATCATTTCAGAGCTCATATCTTTGAACGGGTAAGGGCTAGTACACTTAAACTTTATGTTGGTTTGTTTACTGACAAAACAATGTTTCACATTAAGTTAATCATCTGGGGACCCCTGAGGGTCCTGACTCCTGACCCACAGGTTGAGAACCACTGGCATAGATCACAGGCACACATTGCAAGACGGGATTAAAGGGATAGTTCCCCCCAAAATGACAGTTTTTCTATCGATTACTGACCCCATGCAGACTTGAATTCATAGATTTTTTATTTTTTTAGTTTTTGTCGCATTCCTAAGCCAATACTTTTGGGAGACTCTTTGTGTCTCCATAGGGAACAAAGGAGGTGCTTTGTGTCTCCATAGGTCCAGGGAACCATTGCTGGTCATCAAATGATTGGCTTAGGAATGCAAAAAAAAAAAAAAAAACACACAAATATCCATGAATTCGACTCTCCATGGGGTGAGTAATCGATAGAAAAAAGCTAATATTTTGGGTGAACTATCTCTTAAATCAGGGGTCTTCAACAGGCGTTGTGAGCTTGTAGATCGGCTATTTTCAACAAAGAGGTTTCGTGTAGAGGGGAAAAAGAGCGGACTAAGTACAGAGTGAAAGGTCGGGTTCAAGTGGTTAAATATCTGGAAACACAAATTTATATGAACCCAAAATACACTGACGATGAAACTATGGAATCTATGAACAGGTTATGCGGGGTCCCTGCTTCATCTCTCTCTCAACTAAGGGGTCCTCGGCCTGAAAACGTTGAAGACCCCTGCCTTAAATACAATCTTTAGTATTTAGAAGAGTGACACTGTGGTGCCATCAGATGGCATCCCATTGCTATCAGGCGGAAAACGTTTTTAATATCCGAAACCATTACTTTTCAGGAAATGGAAAATAAATTACCTGTGTTCTAATGGATCATTATTATTATTAAGTCACAAGCTCTTGTTATTGTTATTATTTTTCAAATAGCAAAAGTAGCAGAACAAGCTCACTAGCTTACAATGAAACACATTGTGAGCTTGTTGATCTGCAATTTTACTGATTTTGTGCAACATTGGCTTACAATTAAGAGTGCTGCCTTGACAGTCAGTATTTAATTTTGATGTTTAGCACCCCCTGTATTTTGGGTTATGTAACTGCATTTAAGTTATGTACTGTAAGGTCAGGCTGACCATCAAGGTGTGTGATTAGTTTGTTTGAGGCAGCTGGTCAGACTAACAGAATGTAGATCTGCTCATTTCTGCCACTACCAAGCCCAGTGAAGGACATGCTTTGCCTGCTCTCTTCGTTTGACGTTTAGGTCTTTGAAAGCATCGTTGGTAAGAGCTAAAATGCTTTTGAGTTTATATTTTGTTCATGTTTTTACAAGTAAGAGACATTTGTACAAGTTCATGTGGATTTAATACAGACGCTGTATTCTTTTTGGTCAAATGTTTGTACCTGCTTCTTGTATTAGAAATGTGTTCTGATACACTGTATGCCACAACTTTATATTTACCTTAACCTATTTTTATGGAACATTTGAAGGCTTTTCTTTAACATTTGTATTACTTTTAGTCGGGGGCCTAAGGGAGATGACATGGTAATCTCGCGCTAATTAGTCTAAAAGTGCACAGATGTAGCCCAGGGTATGCTCTAATGATTTAGCTAGGGTGCCCGAGTCGGCGACCTTCGGGGTCGTCACAGCGGCCAAATCAAGTTGGGCTCCTATCGACTTTCTATACAGGAGGAAAATACCCAGAAAACACTTTTTTTCTGGGTATTTAAGTTGGATTTGAGGGGTCTAACTAGGGGTTTGTAATGATGCTGAATCCATTGCAAGCATTTGTTTTGCACAAAAAACATTCCTTGGGCTACAAATGGCCCAAGAAAATGATGGTTTAGTGATGAAAAGTGATGAGTCATCACTTTTCAGAGTTTTTTGGGTGTTTTCTGTAGCTGTGGCGACCCCGAAAGTCGCCGACTCGGGCGCCCTAGCTAAATCATTAGAGCATGCCTTTGGCTACATCTGTGCAAAATGTGGCGCTTTTAGACTGATTAGCGCGAGAAAAAAAACCCTAAGGCCTCCGACTAAATGAATGCTCACCCATATGCATCGTTTTCTGATGCCATTTCTAGCCCAAGGAATGTTTTTGTGCAAAATAAATGCTTGCAATGGATTCAGCATGATGACAAACCCTTAGTTAGACCCCTCAGATCCTACTTAAATATCTAGGAAAAAAAAGTTTTTCTGGCTATTTTCCACCTGTATAGAAAGTCAATGGGAGCCCAACTTGATTTGGCCGCTGTGGCGACCCTGAAGGTCGCCGACTCGGGCGCCCTAGCTAAATCATTAGAGCATGCCCTGAGCTACAGCTGTGCAAAATTTCGCGCTTTTAGACTGATTAGCGCGAGATATCCTTAAGTCCCCCGACTATTTGTGATATTTACTCATTGTGAATGTGTCTTTCTTTCTGTCAGTTTTACCCTACCCAGTTACATAAAGACTTTACCGGAACGTCGTTGTCTGTGTGGTGATTGGGAACGAAGTTTATCTGCCTGTTGATTCATGCAAGGCGTGTGATGGGGACAGGACATTAAGTATAAAATAAGGCATTAAGAAAGCCATTTATATAAAAAATAATAATAAACAAGGCAAGGAGATACAAGTTTTCTGTCCGACAGCGATGATCACAAGTCTTGCCTGGCTAGTGAGTGAGATGAATGAATGTGATCGCTCATGTACTGGGGAGGCAGCGTGCACAGTAGCCTACCTGAATCTGGAAACTCTTCCAATGATTGTTTTCATCAACAACAACAAAACGAAAAATAACTAAAACTAGGTTTAAAGTGGTTGCCTTTCCAGGCTGCAACTCTCCAAAAGAATCATATTTGAACTGGGGACCCACCACCCAATCCATAGTGCTTTCTTTCATGGGTTTAAATCCTATTAGTAGACCACATTCTTTTCCTATGCAAACTGCTAATAAAGTATTCAATCAATCAAAACCCTTACAAGCACTTAGAATTATAGGCGTTGCGTTTAGTTTGACTCTGTTCCACAGATAAATATTGTGAAAATAGCCTCACATTGTGAGCCGTATTCCTGGCAAACACAGCCGGGCATGCCCCAAGGCAAAAGCCGAAACAATGGGGATTGCAAAGACCCAGGATATTATCTGCAATTACATTATTAAGCCCTTCTTTTGAACGACTGAGGATCATTTACTGGGTATCAATACCTATCAGCATGTTCATTATTCATACAGTATACAGCTGATAAGTACTAGTAACCCCCTAATTTACTGTGTTTGGACCTGAAATACACTTACTCGTTATCAGTTTAACCCTTAAGTTCTGTTCAGATTCACTACACCTTCGTTCTGTTCGGGTCATTTTGACCCGGTGGATATTTGGTTTAAAAAAAACAACACTAATATAAATTTTAACTTAACAAATCATCATGATACATTGACTTTGACTCAATACCAAACAATTCATATGATATATTTGGTAAATGTTTGCATTTCTGCTTTGCTATATCACATTAAACACTGAAAGAGCTAGGCGTTTTTACTGATTTAGCTGAAATCCATGTAAAAAAAACTACTTCATTTAATAGTGGGCAATATTGCTGATGCTTATAGGAAGGGGGGGAGGGTTCAGAATGGGGCTTCGGAAGGGGGGTGTTAGAAGTGGGGGTGACTGTGTGTCTGTGTTTTGGCATAATACTGTGTATTTCTGTGCTTCCGGGTCAAGATGACCCGAACAGCACTTAAGGTTCAAAAAATATGAGGGGGGTGTAGCATGGGTGTAGTGCAAAAATATTTTTTTTACATGTTCATCTCAGAAGAATCTTTAAGGCCAGTGAGTTTCAGGTGGAAACATTTTTAACTTCTACCTTTTTTTTTCAAATGAAAATGTAAAACGGGTCAAAATGACCCGAACAGCACTTAAGGGTTAAATGATGTCCTATGAATGCAAAAGCATTTATGTTGCTGTCAACAACAATCATTTCATGGTTCTGTATTTTTATATGTGACTTATTTTGTGCCAGTTTCTCCTTGATGGCCTAAAATGCTTTTTTTTTTACAACACATAGCAAGGCCTTATTGTGTTTTAATAAAAGGTCTTTCATCGCCCCAGATATGCCATCTGGGAAAGTCAAATGCCTAAATACATAGTTGTTGCTAATTCTCCCTGCATCCTCAGACAAATATTGCTGCTATGGAACCCCATATCTAGTAATCAATCATATCATTTGTTAAGTGCTAAACAAATGGGCCGGAGCAGGCAAGCGGCTGTTCCCAGGGCCAGGGAATGTAAATCTAAGCAGAGTAACAAATTAGCTGGTCTTCTCTCTTTTTTCCCCCAGCCAGCATTCAAAATGTGCTTGTAGCAATGCAAAGGAAACCAAAGGTACACATTAGACTTGCAAAGGTTATGGGAAAATTTGCATTCATGGGCAGAGAGCCAGGAGTTGTTTTCTATAACGGTATTACGGTTGAATATGTTGAGCTAAGTGTTTTTTACACTTTAGTCTGTAATGTTACAGAGTACCTTTATTTTCTTGTTTAAAACATTGTAAGACGATGGAAGTTTACTTTTGCTTATATAAAGTGAATACAGGTTTGAAAATTATCTGCTATGCCTAGGGTGAGAACGGCATGGGTGGGTGTATTTATAAGTCAAGAATGCCGTTGACATACAGTTGCTTTTTGGATATATTGATAGGCAATTATAACATACTAGTTTATTCGCGTGCGTAGGCTATGCGTAGGCTATAATGGAAATTTAGGAGTCAACAATATAAGCATATTGTCTGCGTTCCGTGGAAGAGACATGATATGTTATATGAATCTATGTCTTTACACTAAGATGCAGTAAAATGCAGTTATAAATGCTATCAGAAGTTTGAAAATGCATTTCTCCCAAACCCGGCCAATTAATTGTTTACTTTAATATTCATTCAGCTTTAGACACATATTTAGATTTTTGTTATTTTACACAATCATTCCAATAAAACTACCATATTATAATTTTTGTTGACACCAATTTGACATCCAATTCAGGAACAAAGGTTGTGGTATACATTGCAGCAGGCAGTCCACAGCTGAGGCTGTGTGTTGCGAATCGAGCGATCGGGAGACTCATCATCATGTTTATTTCAGCACTTGTCATGGCTGGAAATAGCACCAAGGCCCCTTTCAACATGAATGCGGGCCTCACGCCGATATTCAGACCCCGGTCGTGAACTTCTCCGTATCTCGGCTGAGCAGACGTCCTCTCCTAAAATGGCAAAATGTTTGAAATCCCCCCCCCCCTCCCCCCTGCAATATTTTCCTTCGACTCAGAGCCGCACGAGAGGATATAACTCACCTTTCATCTGCCTGTTTAAAATGCATAAAGTGTGACTGGCTGATTACTTTTACACATACTGCCTTTGACCTCCCGTCGCTTAATTATCATAAAGCCGTGCAGTGGAGAACGAGCCGTCGCCTCCCCTTTTGTGGCGCTGTAATTGCGTTCTTAATTTTTAGAGGTGAGGAATAGTGATACGGAAGGTATCACTATTCCTACGGTCAGGAACCGTGTCTTATTCAGAGAAAACCTGTGTGTGTGTGTGTGTGTGTGTGTGTGTGTGTGTGTGTGTGTGTGTGTGTGTGTGTGTGTGTGTGTGTGTGTGTGTGTGTGTGTGTGTGTGTGTGTGTGCGTGCGTGCGTGCGTGCGTGCGTGCGTGCGTGCGTGCGTGCGTGCGTGCGTGTGCGTGTGTGAACAGCATTGACCATCGAGAGTAACCTGATGAAATTCATATCAGCCACCTGCATTCAAACTGAACACCTCTGCTCACGGTGAAACATTGGAGATTGCAATGGAATGACCATCACTAAATCCCATATAACCTTGTCGTCAAGGTTGAGCGTTTGCAGATAACAAGATTCTTCCCCGATAGCCACACACATAGATAAGAAATATACATTTTTTAATCAAATATAGATTTTTTTTTTTTCCTATCCTGTTTTCAGTTGTCTGCCATCAAGTTTCAGTTGTCTGCCATCAAGTTGACTTTGCACAGGGTTTGGGTTGAAAGCTTCACAATCATCATCATCATCATCATAAAAGTCTAAACAAACACTACTTCTGAAAGGCTATAAACTATGTTAAAGGACCTTTCTTATTTGTAGAATGTCATGAACCCATACGAATCTGTCTTTTTTGTCTACTCTAGTGTTGTTCGAGTCCCCCTAAAGCGATGGTGAAAATTCAGAGTCAAGACAGAGTGTGGGAGGGGGGGCCTTTTGTTGGTGTGGTGTGGTATTATCCCTTTTCTTTGCATTTTTAAGTTGAATGTATTACTCTGGTGCACTTTAGCAAAACGAAGAAGATAGATCTAGGTATGTTGTCATGGGGTTCTCAGGATATCATTTAACATCTTGAAACGTTTATGGTTCCTACTAGTATCTGCAAAAGATTTACACATTTTGACACAAGTTTAGATTGCAAAGAAAACATAACCAGATGTTTATTCGATTTATTTAATGGGTCTATGTAATTGTTAAAGTACGTATCAATCTTTTATTCTGCTTGTTGAAATCTGCTTGTTGAAGTCACATCGCAGCGATAATCAAATTTGCTAGTGTGAATATTCTGTGTAATTATGTTACTCCCACAGGCGTGAGAGTAGATATACAGGAATGCATATGGTGTGTGATATGACAATTAGTTGGACCTGAATTGGAACGCAGTTATGACATGATAATGTGGTCTACCCAGCATTGCTGCTCTGAAAATACATACTGTAGGTTACAGATGATAGCGATAACCGATTCATTTAGAACCTGTGGGTCCAAGTCCAATAAAATATACATTGCTTTTTCACTGCAGTATAGGGGAGGAAAAAATGCCATAGCCCTACACACAACGGTAGCTATTGTTCATGAGTCACCGGGCAAGTTTTTCCAATGAAAGATTAGTTGACTCTTCCAATCAATATGTGCCGTTTAATCTGTGAAATACATATTGATTGGATAGCACATTATCTTAATGTCAAAACATATTTGGTAAAGGTCTTGTGGGAGTTAATAATAAATGTCTGTACTGGGGCTCAACTCGCATTGATTTCTCCTGTCAACTCAGCAGTGTTCTTAATATGTCGCCGCAGCTGTGCTGATCTTTCTTTAATCATGTCAATTGATATGTTTTGGTGTTTATTTCCACAAAAATGGCAGTTTAATGTCAAATACATCTATCTAATCCGTTTATGTGTCGTTTCAAGCGCACACACAATAGCAGTAATAACTATAATAACCATACATTTTATTTGTAACACATTTAACAAATCTCGAAGTGCTACGTGGCATAAAAGGTCTAAATAAAATAAACAAAAACTGCGCATTGGCTGTCTGGTACTAGCCAGCTCTCCTATCCATCCATCCATACATCCAGCCCTTTCTTTGCTTTGATCCCTCCTACGATTTTCCATCCCTCCTAAACATTAGCCTCGCGTAGCCAGGCTTTACTCATCTGCGAAGAGAAAAGCCTGGTGACAATATAAGGCAGAAAGCGCTCAACCTCCGCTGTGTGAGCTTCCCCGGAGGTGAGCTTTCCCGGTTTTCCCCTAACGTAACTTCTGTTAAACGCAACACTTCCGCTAGAAATCTTGGAACCAACCGGAAGGCATATTGTCAACAGGGTGCCTAAACATGCACTTATCTGTTTCTCGTCCGTCCGTCCGTCCGTCCGTCCGTCCGTCCGTCCGTCCGTCCGTCCGTCCAACCATCTCATTCATCTCTCTTTCAGTGCCGGTTGCCAAAATGGCTCCAACTTAGATGTGCCCAGATTTTCTTATGTTTTTCTTTACTGTGAAATAAAAAAATGTAACCGAACATTTTTAAAATGTCCAGAAAACATGAAATAGACACCAAGTTTGCATTTTGTAGCTCATCTGGTTCAATAGTTATAGCCAAAACTGTTTTGAGATGGCAGCCATATTGGATTTGGCCACAATGATGACCCTGAAGAGTCGCTGGGCACCCTTCCTAAATCATTAGAGCATGCTCTGGGTTACATCTGGGACAGGTTTGATTGTTTTACACTGATTAGTGCAAAAAATGTCCCTAAGGCCCTGGACAATAAGAAGTTGCCTGTTTTTAGCGTTTCTTAGTTGTTTTGTCATAAAATATCGAAATTAGAAATGTTACACATGTATATGTCCCCCTAAACATTGGTATTCTGAACATTTTGAGCACTTCAGAAAACGTGTAGCTCCAACGGTTTAGAAGATAAAGCCATATTGGAAGTTGTGGTCATTTTTAAAAGGGCGTGGTCATTTTCGGGTATTTCGCCCCGGATAGAGAATTTCGCACAGTTCTTAAGTTGTTCCCAGGGCCAGGGGTCATATTAGCCAAGAACAGTTGAGATATTCTCTCCTAAATTAAGCACATACATATCTTAGCCAGGTCCTAGACTATAAAGGGTTTCCTACTTTTTAGTTGTCTCACCTCAGATGCTGACCAGTGGTCGAGATCTTGATTTTATCTCCCAAAGCATTGTTGTGATTTTCGGCCAAACCGGAAAACCGAGTTCCATCTCACAATGGCGGTTCGTGGGCAAAACCAGACTCTCAGAAGGGATTGAATGTCAACAAACTGCACGTGATCGCGTCACTGTTGCAAACCAGCCATAAAGGCGAATGCTGTGTCTCCATGGAGATGTTTTTCATTTCTACCAGCAGGGGCGTAGTTTTGCAATCTTGGGGAGCTTCTCCTACCTAAATATATGGAATCAAGCGATCTCTGCAGTTCAATAATGTTACAAACCCCTTCTGTATGACTGTATCTACTGCACGTTTATGTTGTTGCATATTCATGAGCCATTGGCATTGATTGTTGATATTGTCACACTCTAGTAGTCTATTCAGCCAATGGAGGCAAGGCAACAGCGACAATAACGTGTGAAAAGCCTAGTACAAATTTGAACCTGTTTTATAATATTATATAGTAGGCCTAACTAAAGTTTTCAAATAAATGTAGTGGAGTAAAAGTACAATATTTGAATCAGTGTTGTAGTGAGTAGAAGTAAAAGTATTGGAAATACTCAAGTAAAGTACTTCTACTTAGAAAAGTAAATCTACTTAGTTACTTTACACCCCTGGTTACTATAAATCAGAATAAAGGTTATTGATAACAGTCAAGATAAATATCAATGTAGTAGCATAGATAATGGACATTATAGCATTTCCGGATGAGGAAAAAAAAGTGGATATGTAGGCCTATTCATAGCTGTTCTTTTATTGACAAAATGCGACAATAATGAAAAACATGTATCTGATAAATAGAAAAAGCATACTAAATACACACTACATTTCTATCTATCATATGCTCATTATATCAAATTGAAATATAGGCTAAGACACTATATCAGAAATATATTCACAAGGAATAAAACAAAAGGGTCGAAAATAGAAATACAATTTCTAAAGTCTAAAGGTTCAAATTTGTACTAGGCTTTTCACACGTTATTGTCGCTGGAATGTTCTTTGTTGCCTTGCCTCCATTGGCTGAATAGACTACTAGAGTGTGACAAGTTGCAACAATCAATGCCAATGGCTCATGAATATGCAACAACATAAACGTGCAGTAGATACAGTCATACAGAAGGGGTTTGTAACATTATTGAACTGCAGAGATCGCTTGATTCCATATATTTAGGTAGGAGAAGCTCCCCAAGATTGCAAAACTACGCCCCTGCTGGTAGAAACATCTCCATGGAGACACAGCATTCGCCTTTACGGCTGGTTTGCAACAGTGACGCGGTCACGTGCAGTTTGTTGACATTCATTCCCTGCTGAGAGTCTGAGAAGGAGACCTGAGGCGTTATTTTGTTATTTTGACATGATTAAATACTCGATTTTGGTTTTGCCCACGAATCGCCGTTGTGAGATGGAACTCGTTTTTTTGGCCGAAAATCACAACAATACTTTGGGAGATAAAATCAAGACCTCGACCACTGGTCAGCATCTGAGGTGAGACAACTGAAAAGTAGGAAACCCTTTATGAACGGTCCTCTCCTTTAAATCTATGAAGGTGGATTGATTTTTTTGCCATTTGCGGGTTTAAATACGCTCCATTCTCCATCAAAATTAGAAAGGAAAAACAGGGATTTGTAGGAAATTTTCAGGAAAACTACTACTTTTTCACCGTCAGTTGATGCTTCATATCCATATGAATATTATATCATTATATGACACAAACCAAGATTTCCCTGTGGGATCTTCATGAGAAAGAATTATGCCGTTAACCATAGGGGGATGGTGCCCTCTAACGGCAGTGATGTCAGACTTTGGTACTTTAATGTGAAAGTACTAGGGCATTCACGAATAGTGATTTTTAGTATTCGAATTATTCGACCTCAAAGTATTCGAATAGTCGAATATTCGACAGGACTGCTATAGATCTGCTATTTTCACAATATTTATCTGTGGAACCGAGTCACATTAAATGTAATACCTACAATTCCAAGTGCTTGTCAGGGTGGGGATCCCCAGTTCAAATATGTTTATTTTGGGGGTCACAGCCTATTGCCTAAAAAGGTTTGAGAACTATTGACAACTCATTCTTATGACTTCCTATCTAGCCAAGCTTTATAAATTATATATTTCTTAAAGAGCAAAAAAAAAACGAATATTCGACTTCGGTGAACAACGTCGAATAGTGACTTTGATATTCACATTTTTTTAAATAATTATTTGTCACTGGTCAAACTGTATATCGCTCATCCATCTCTTTCTTTCCTCATCAATGTACCACTTTCATCTTTTCATCCACCCATCTTTCACCTACCGGTACACCTCGCCTCCATCGTTCATTTGCTCACTCCATCTATGCACCATCCATGCTCATCTCCACCCATCAATTCTTCCATTTATCTGACATCCATCCATCCATCCATCGCCCTCCATCTTTCCCAGCTCTGTCCTTCTCTGCACTCACACGTTTGTCCGTCCGTCCATCCACACACATAGTCATTTAGTACATTTTGATGCCAACACCTTTGTACTTTTATTCAAGTTAATTTTGAATTCCGGACTTTTACTTGTAACAGAGTATTTCTACAGTGCAGTATTGATACCTTTACTTAAGTAAAACATGTGGGTACTTTTTCCATCACTGCAGTCAGCCACCCACTTGGTTCCTCTGTCTATTCATCACTCCATCTATCCAGTCCCTCCTTCCTTCTTCTTTCCATCCGTCCTTTTTTTAAAGTTCTTTTTTTTTTTTTTTTTTTTTCCAGAACAAGGACCTGAAGAGAACTGAGCTGAGAGACAGATGAAGCAGGGACCCCACTCCATACAGTACTACATTGTATAAAATTGTGTTGCGTACTACACTTTTTCATAGATTTCATATACCGTAGCTTTATAGACTGTGACCGTACTATCATCAGTGTTGTGTAGTGTTGTGTTGGATTCATGATTTGTGAGCTTGTAGATTAGCTATTTATTTTTCTTATTTGGCAGCCCACTTGTAGTAACTCTGTGGACCCCCTAGGGGTGCCGGATTCCATGTTGAAGAGCAATGTTCTATTCGATTCTGCCCTTGCATCATCCATTCATTGTCTCTTTGTCTATTCATCCCTTCACTTGGGTGCAGCAAGTTGTGCATTAGGTACTGGGAGCTGAGGTGTGGCGCTCCACCTCAGCAATCCATCTCCCAGAGGTTTGGTTTTACAAACACAAGATATGATGTTATTACCCATAAGTGCAGTGGACTCTGCATGGCAGGGGCGTCCTCCTCCCTGAGCCATGCTTGTGCCTGACCGCATACCTGACTGGGACTGGTGTTACAATCCTTGTCTGTACTTTGAGAACCATGGGGGGGATGATAACATCAAGGGGCCAAGGGTTTCATTGGGGTCGTCAGGTGGGCGCCCTAGTCGCTGACTAGGCCCACGACACCTCAGAAGGGTTCAGCAGCAACCCCTGGCATCCCAGGTGTGCCCCCCTCTTCCTTGTCCCCCTCTAGATGTCTGCTTTCATTTCGAAGCCCAGCTGTTGTCTCTCCTCCTGATCCAGAGCCACTGGCTTGCTCTTTCAGCAGCACAGGACAGGGCTTTGATGGTTTGACGTTGGGCCTGGCCTCGGATTCCCATGTCCTTGAGGAGACTGGTAGCTGACCTGCCCACAAAGCCTCTGCAGCACACCTCTACGGGGCGAACTGTGGCCTTCCAGCCCCGTTGTTCAGCACCTCGCCGTTGAGCTGGAGGTGCCTTATACCAAGATGGTTCACACTCTCCGAGACCAAGGCCTCCTCTTCCCCTTTGCATGTGTCCGACGATGTCCCGTTGCTTAAGGGCTGACTTGGCCTGGTGTGTAGCTGCAGCTGGAGTCCACTTCCTCCTGTTTGCAAGGGTAGTAGCGGTTTTACCTGCACAGGGGTCTCGAGATTCTGTCAGCATCATCTCCAGCCTGACTTTGGTGCTCTTGTACTCCTCTGTGAGGCTGGACAGAGGACACATTTTAACAGGGATAGACTCCAACGTTATACGGACAATGATCCTCTCCGACTACCTTTAAACTATGTGAAGTTACAGACCAATCAATGACATTGTCTGAAACAAGGGGGAATTCAGATGAATCGTATTTATGCGGCTATGAATGTACTGCATTCCAAACTTTTTTTCTCTTCCAAACTTCCACAGCTCATCACTCAACACGTATGATCAGAAATACAAGCGGTTGATGAATAGGAACGGTACTTGTGTGACAACTGCATCAGAGCACTTAAGCCGTCAGAAAAGGGCGTTTGTGGATGATCCATAGGCTTGTGGACATAGAGATGTGAAACCAGCCTCGCTGGGTAGATGCGGTTGACGGCTTCACAAGGCTGCAATCAAGCATTACTGACGGACAGGCTCTAATTACCGGCCGGCCCCTTGTCTCATACAGATTAAGCTACACTGCTGTACGGGAATTATGGTACTTGTGACCCACGTCTTGCCACTCACACTGCACTTGAGACACACTTGCATGCATGCACGAACACTCTTGCACACACACACACACACACACACACACACACACACACACACACACACACACACACACACACACACACACACACACACACACACATATTTACATGTGTGCATTATGAATATGACGGGGTTCATGCATGCATTATAGCAGTACATATACCGTATATCCCATTTGCGACCGAAAAGCAGATCAAATAAAATAAGTGCGGTGTACTTTTTGAAGCTTTGGATTCCCTGTGCTACAGAAGAGAGTCAATCATTTGGTATGTGTTTTGTTTGGGGTTTTTTTGTACAGAAAAAACGGACGATTTCATATTTTTAAAGAAAACAATGATTCTCTATGACCTCATGCACACCGGCTCCGAATTTGCCATGCGGCAGGTGGCTGCGGCTGTGCGTTTTTTTTTTTGTTTGTTTTTTTCTTTTTTTCGATTTGTACGTCTTGTCGCATGCGGTAAAAACTCATTGACTCCTTTTATGTCTCCTTTTCGGATCCGCAGAGTGGATTCCGCACAGCCTTGCACACCAAATCCAATGCGTTTTTAATCATGCAGCAAACGGAAAAAACGCAACGGTCCTGTGTGCAAAGCCCTTAATTCTTCATGCCTGCATTACACATAAACGTAAACTGTCACCTAGCTCATGAAGAACCTGAAAATGGTGGCCATTTAAAAAAAAAATCTTATCTGAATCAGACGTTTACTTTTATGACATTTCAAGTGGTAAAAGATAAACTGTAAAGATTTGGCAACGGGTAAAAAAATGTTTAAATGTCAGACCAAAATTGCTGGAGACGTGAAAGCTTTACTGTAAGTAGATGAATTATCTGATAAGACAAACATAAAGGTGAAGATGTGACGTCTTATCTGCTGCTTTGGAGAACGAAAAAGAAAAGAAAAGAAAACCTGCACAATGACTGGCAGCCTCTTTGATCCTCACGCGCACACACACACACACACACACACACACACACATGCTTATTACTATATTTGTGAGGACTTAAGCATGTTGGGATGGGGACTTTATGAATACACACATACACGCACACACACACACACACACACACACACACACACACACACACACACACACACACACACACACACACACACACACACACACACACACACACACACACTCCTGAAGGACATTAGTGTTCAATCAGTGGAGTGAAATGTTTCACAGACAGAAGTGAACTGAAGTGCTTTAAAGCCGAACTTTTTACTTTCCTTCCGGCCTAAATAGTGCATGCAATCACTTCTTCACTTGTTCAGCAAGCGATGCTGTTGGGCAGAAACCTCATATCTCCATACTATTTTAACATACCGAGTGCCCATGATGACAGAATATTTAATCGCCCCATGCCCAATTTTCTTGTTGTTTCGGAGTAATACAAAAGTAGTGAAAATAGCAGATCTGCAAGCTCACAGCGCGTTGCGATGTCGCATTTGTATATCTGCTCTTTGTGCTATTTTCAAAACATTTTGAAGTTTTTTTTTTTACTTTAAAGTTGCAGTGTTAAAGTGTGTCTGTGGGTTTCATAAATATTGACAGTATTAACAAGAGCTTAATTGTGACTAAATACTACATTGGATCTATTGTAACGCAGGTCCTTTTTTTCACATTTTCTGAAAAGTAACTGTTTTGGACATTTCTAGCCGACAGTGATGATAGAACAGCAAATGGAGGTACAGGGACAGAACAGGGGGCGGGGCGCGCGGGGGGGGGGGGGTGATGTCATCCTCCTCACTGCGGCCTCATTTGCAGCTATAGGCAGAGAAAATGGAGCATGTCACCCAGGCTAATGAGGCTCACGACCACTCATTCACGCACATGCACACACAGCGCACACACACACAAACGCACGCACAGGTACATGCACACTCCCACTCACAAATGTGTGCAAGCATGCATGCATGAACACGCACACACACACACACGCGTGCGCGCGCAAACACACACAAACACACAGACATAATACTGTATTATATTGCCAACATCTGATCTGAATCTGAAATGGCGCTGTGGTTCTCACGGCGCCATTTCAGACTTTTTGTGTTTTTTTCCCCCAAATCTTCTCAACAGATTGTCAACAGATGTATTTTCATACTGTAAATATGCGATTCTGATAGGCATCACATCAAGCACACACCCCTCTGTGCCCGTCCATGATTAAAACAATATCAGGATGCAACATCATGAGAATGAGAACGGCCCTGAATCTCAACAATTTCAACATTCACACAAGAATGCTTATAATACACATGTACTATTAGCAGCACCTCTCCGACAGTTATAGCAACCAAGTCAAATCATATCGTCGTTGTCCGATGAAAACCTTGTATGTCCAAAACCGTTCGTTTTGCATTTAGCATTTTAAAAATGATTTAAACTAGTGAAAACAGCCGATCGACAAGCACACACCGCCTCGCACCGCGAGGCGTTGTGTGCTTGTAGATCAGCTGTTTTCACTACTTTTGTGCGACGGCCTTTGTATGATGAAGCAGGGCTTTGCTTTGCGAAAAATCGACACATTTGAAACTCGGGAGATACGAGGTTTCTGCCCGTCAGTGACGATATGCAGGCTTGACACACACACACACACACACACACACACACACACGTCGCACACACAGAGCCGTCCCGTCCCCTGCTCAGATTGATTTACCTGTGCGTCGCAGGCCCGCTGTTATCACGGTCCTCTCAGACAGGCCTGCCATGATAGCTCAGGGAAAGTGGGGCGGAGGTGGCAGCAGCACATGATAGAGCACAGCAACTTATCTCCCATGGAGAGATCCATCATTCTAGTGCAGGAAAAAATAACAGAGAGAGAGGGAGAGGGAGTGTAAACACGAAGAGTTGCCTTTTTTTGCTATCTTTTGGTTGAAATGGGTGAAACATTGCTTACTGTACAGGGTTTGGTGTTGTTGCTTTTAAGAGTACATTGATACAACCCTCTCAGGGCGTTTTCCTATACCTTTAGTTCAGGGGTCTTCAACGTTTTCAGGCCAAGGACCCTGTACTGTAGTTAACTTGAGAGAGAGATGAAGCAGGGACCCCCACAACCTTTTCATAGATTCCATATAGTTTCATTGTTTGACAGCACAATCATCAGTGTATTTTGGATTCATGTCAATTTGTGTTTTCAGATATTTAACCACTTGAACCGTCAATACTTAATAAACTTACCTTTCACTCTGTACTAGTCTGCTCCTTTCCCCTATACACCAAACCTCTTTGCAGAAAATAAACGATATACAAGCTCACAACACTTCACAGTGCGAGGCGTTTTGAGCTTGTAGATCTGCTATTTTTGGCTAAAGTTCTCAGAATTTGGACACTAGGGTTCAAGTTGTTAATAAGAAAAAGGAGGAAAAAAGTTTCTATCAGAGAAAAATTTGGAGGACCCCCTGTTGTAACTCTGAGGACCCCCTAGGGGTTCCGGACCCCCTGTTGAAGACCCTTGCTTTGGTTTGTTTGCTTTGTTTCGTGGACTAAAGTGATGTTGCACTTTCCCCCCGAATCAGTTTCTAAACACAGTGAAGTATTTCACAGCCAACCAAACTTTGTTCTCACGAACAGTCCGGATAATCCAATATAATGATGAGAGAATTACAATTATACTCAGATTTTTTTTTTTTCTAGTAAGGAACAAAGTGTCCAATAGTAATGTAGTGGAATAAAAGTATACATTTCTTTTTTTAAATAGTGTCGTGATAAATGTGTAAACTCAAGTAAAGTATATCGATCCTCCGAAAAACTAAACAAAGTGCTTGTACTTTGTTACTTTACACCACTGATGTTGTGTTGTACTGTATGTCCTGACGTGGGCAATCCATCATCATTACCAGACTCTTGCAGCATTTACGAATGCAGCATCTTTATGAAAAGATCCCATTCATGTACTGTACATTCACACACCAATGCACCTACTGTAGGTTGTAGATCTGCTTCAAATAGCCAAAGTATAAAATAGGGTGGTCAAAAGTATATACGTGGTCAATTATATATTTTGTAAATGTAATAATCTTAATCTGCAAACAAAGTCCTTTAAGTAACACGTTTTCAAATCTTGTAATTGTAATAGTTGGAGTAAAAAGCTCAAAATGTATTCAAAATAAAGTAGGCTACTGAAAAACCTATTCAGTAAAATTACCTGAAACTACCGTAAAGGTACTTGCAGTAGTTATTTACCGCCATTGTTCTGTGACACACCAGGACGCATGGTATTGGTGCCCAGTAATTGCATGAACATCTGAGTAGTAGCTATTAGCTATTTGCTCAGTTTGCATAGCCGGGCAATCTCCCTTTCCACAGCTTCTTCTTGTACCCTCAGCAGATTATAACAAATGCTGCATACTCCTAGTGTTTGTATTTTGCTCTGCTTCATGCATTTCATCTAGCTGCCTGCGCTGCTGATCCATGTAAGCCGGTGGCCCACTATCACCCTGACGAGATTTGGCTTTACGCTTCCTAGACTGAGCCTCGGGAATGGGCAGCCTTCCACTGTGTCCTCCACCTGCACATGATCCTCATTTATCAACGTGGTGCAAATCAAAATTTGGGTGTACACCGAAATTTAGGGAAGTCTCGACATTTATCATTTCAACTTGACTTTGACTTTGGTCTAGGGTAGGATCAAATCTCACGTCAGGTCCTGAGGTGGTGTAGGATTCATCCTACACCACTTTTTCCATTGTAGACGTGCGGAGCAGCATTGTCTTACTATTTGACAGGCAATGGACACATGTATCCACTCGAAAATGTATATCCAACACAATAATAAATAATCCTGTGAAAATATAACATTTTATAAAAGTATATTATAGCCAGCTACATCATGGACATGCACGCCGATTTTATTTCCAAGTTATAATGACAAGCAATCAAAATCTAGCAACATGGAAGCAATATACTGTTAAGTGCTTTAACAGTCTATATTTTAAGATTGCAGACCTGGCTCAGAACAAGCACATTATAGCCTACGAACGCATGCGAGAGCATTTTCGGGACCAGCGCGGTGCCGCTGTGATCTACCGTGAGGCGTGAGCCTCCAATTTATACAGTGACGCGAGTCCTTTTAAATATGGATAAAACCCGAAGCTCCAAACCTGGCTGTGCCCAGCCCCGCGCACGCACGCTACGGATGATTTATTTGGGGGTCCACGGCGATGGTCCACGGCCCACCTGGGAGAAGACCAGCCCGCGCAGGAACGGTACATGCTCGCTATAAGCACTCAAACGTGCATTGCGCTCGTCGCCGAAATTGGGTTAAATTAATATCCAAAACGTAACCGTGGGGTCTCTCAATTTATACAGTAGATACTGTACACTATGCTGGAGTTAATGATGAAACCCGACGTGGCGAACCTTGAGATCATGGCCATGGGGAATTATGATTGCTTGTAACCAAATGAACGCGCTCTGTCTGCGCACGCACGGCACGGGTAGGCAATGGTTTAAATTAATATCCAAAAGTATTCATGGCAGTGACTTGTGTCATTCATGTCGGCTGCGGTGCTATAGCCTCCTTGTCAAAGATTGTACCGTTGGTTAATCCCACGTTTCCACTGTCAAAGACTGCTGTGTAAACCAAAATGCTGCTGTTCCAAGTATAGCCTAGTTGCGTGTGTAGGTGTGTGTGTGTGCGTGCGTGCGTGCATGCGTGCATGTGTGCGTGGTGACCGTGGTCTGTGTGGGACGCGGACATGGCTTTTCTTTGGTTGTTAGGTCGTATTCGGGTTGTTCTGGTCGTAAAATCGGGGCGTTTCGAGAATAATTAAGGGCGTGTTATTTAAATTTCAGCCTGCGCATTTATCAACGCTGGGATCAAATGTACGCCAGGTGTGTCTGTTTAGGAAGCATTGATAAATGCCGTGCACACGTTGCCCTACGCAAAATTTGGTGAAAAAAATAGACAATTTTTTACACTCCATTGATAAATGAGGGCCGATGTCTTTGGCTGCTTGTACTGTACCTTCTGGAGTACTGCTAACCTCTTTATCGGTGTGGGTGAGCTCTGAGCAGCATACAGCATGTGAGGCCACTTTGTCCTTCATCACTGGATGTCTTGTTTGCATTTTCTCCTGGTGAAATAGCACTATTTCTACGTGTCATTACTTCGACCAGGGGCGTCAATTGGGTATGGCAGGGGTATGCAGCTGCCATACCCTGGGTCCAGGGGGGGAAATAAAAGTTACTTTTAAATATGCGTCTCTTTGTCTATCTATGCTGGTTATTATGTTGTTAAATTACAGTAAAATAGCTACAAATGCAAATGTAACAACATGGTCACTTTAACAAGGTATTATAATTATATTCTCCACAATTGTATTCTCCCCATCTTGACAAAATTGTATATTCCCAGGTTCCGCAGGTCAGCTGCACAGGTGCAATGCACTATTGTTAATTGTATATTAACAATAGCAGATCTACATGCCGAATCTGAAGCCGGTGGGACGAACGGTTCTCGAGATACGCGGATTACATACATAGAGATTCAACACGTGCAAAGTACAGGAGTGATGTCAGAATGCCCATATGCCCATATATGGAGATCTGCCCATATGCCCATATATGGAGATCTCTGTATCTGTGTCCCCTTTATGCCCATATACGGAGATTGCGTCCATTTTAAGTGATGTCAGAATGCCCATATGCCCATATATGTAGCCCATATGGAGATCTGCCCATATGCCCATATATGGAGATCTCTGTATGAGTCAGCGCTTGTGCCGATACGTCCATTTATGCCCATATATATTGCGTCCATTTTATGTCACAATGAGTCAGCGACCATCTGTTTGCCTGTTTGTCTTTGAGTCAGCAGAAGTGATGTCAGAATGCCCATATGCCCATATATGTAGATCTCTGTCATAGGAGTGTGGGGTCATGTGGTGTACGTGATGTCAGAGCCTTTTATGAAGTGATGTCACAATGAGTCAGCGCTTGCGCCGATTTCCTCCGGAACAGCCTGATGTCAACAATCAGCTCTGCATAAGGAGATTCCGAACGTTTTGCGCCGGTTTCGGAAAACCGCACATCGGGTCGGGTCGAGGCCCGGCACTGCACTCCGCGCCACGGCGGGGAATGCGCGTGCCGAATCTGAAGCCGGTGGGACGAACGGTTCTCGAGATACGCGGATTACATACACACACGCAGAGATTTGTCGCATTTATAGATAGATTAAGGCATATTTGTCGTATTAGCCAGGGATCCCTTTAATATTAAAAAGTGATACCAATAAATAAGAAATAGGTTCTGTAGGTTCCATTGATCCAAGCTGGAACACAATCAATTGAACATGCTCTGAAAATGCATACAGCCCACCCATCTGACCATTTAAGTGGTCATGCAGATGGATGGGTCACGAATGCTTTCAAGATTTTCAAGTGGGCCTTGATGCTCCATTGGTTTCTACAGACTTTTTCAGGGAATTGAAAACATAAAGTTCTATGACAATGTTTCGTAAAACCTCATTCACTTGAATGGAGTGTGAATGCTTCTGCAGCCAGCAGGAGTTGTTCTTCCGTGTAAGCTTAAATTTCAAGAGCTCTCCCTTGCCGCCTGGTTCATACATTCATACATGATGTAGGCCTATTGGCAATTCCTGAGCAAACCACCACTATTTAGTATGACAAACACTGCCTGTACGATGAAGATAGTGTCTCTCCTATCTCCTAACCTGTAACTAAGCAGCTCTCTGCATAGCCTATAAAAGACCTCTCGGATAATGTTTAAGAGCCGCCATTCATCCACATTTGAAATAAATATTATCTGGGTGCTCTTGGAATGGCTCAACAATGGCGGCATCCTCACTCAGCTACACTTTATGTCCATTTCGTCTTAGTACACCGGCATGGATCCAACAATAGACCATTTGCTAAGCGCCACCCCACTAGTGATTGTCCAGTCCTTACCCAATCGTACCGCCATTGACTAGGCCACGCTCCCATACATACCATATTATGCCAATGAAAATAATTACATGATAATCAGCAACATTAATAAAAAGAATTAGCCCTATTCACGGCCCGCCCACTCAGCATCCCCCTGGTGCTGAAGTCACGTTTTGAAGGGTAAAACCCTGCTAAAAGCCCATAGAGTTAACATAGAAATCGCAAATGTTATGCAATTTCCGAATAGTAAAGTATAAAATACGGCTAGCATGATCAAGAACACAAGATAGTAAAAGGCACAAAGCATTATAATTTACTTTACCGTTCGAAATAATGATTTGTTGGCTTTAAGTCCATCTATTTCTGTTATAGTTTCCCCTTCTAAACTGACGTCAGCACCAGGAAGTTGCTGAGAAATTTGCTGAGTGGGCGGGCCGTGAATAGGGCTAATTGGAATACCATAATATTACTACTGTAAGGCGAACCTTCTGCTGCTGATCGATCTGCAACTGGTGGTTCCAGGTGCCCCGAGCGATTGGAGGGTGCATTTTGTTTTACCGCTTTCTCCTTCCCACTTAACCTCAAGAAAATTGCACAGCTCACCTGCCCAGGTGATGACAATAATATTAGCCTACTAATGATTATAATGACATGATTTGTAAGGTATAAGCAAACGCTGACAGGATTTGGAAAAGATTTTGAAACATGATTGAATATTTTACAGTACGTGAAAAATCCACAACATCAATAAAGCATGAAATCGCTGGAGTCTGATATCGCTGCCACTAGAGGCCGCTATCCCCCTGGGTGATGGAGTAATTCATTCTCGATGGGGATTTTCAATAGAGAAAAATACTTCCGTGGCTTAAACTATGACTAAAAATGCTTGTCAACTACCTTTTTTCACTGACAAAAACTAAATAAGAACTAAATAAAAACTAAACTAGTAAGACGCCTCAGGGTGACAAGCATCCTGAGGTTGCGCCATGTCTTGGCTGTCTGGCCAGTGATGTATATCGGACCGGTTACCCATATATGGAGAAATTGTAAAAATAGCCGATCTACATGCTCACAACGCCTCGCATTGCGAGGCGTTGTGAGCATGTAGATCGGCTATTTTCACAATAGAACCGTTTTATACAAAATGTAATGCCTCAACTCTTAGTGCTCGTCAGGGTAGGGGTCCCCAGTTAAAATATGATTATTTTGGGGGTCGCGGCCTGAAAAGGTTGAGAACCACTGCTCTATAGGAGACCTTTCAAACCATTTGTCGGAGTGGACAGAGTTATAGGGACGGTCTATAACACTGACAGCCTGTGTCGTATGCAGCAGTATACCAGGTACAATCCAAGTAAAGCAGTCATAATTCTAGTGATACAAGCTATTGATCGTGCAATTTCCTGTAGGTCATTTGAACATACAGATTTCTCCAGTTACTGTACAGATCTTTTACCGCAATAATGGCAATTGATTTGACGCCAGAAAATGGAAGTACATTGACGGAACATTCAGGGAGAAGAAGTGTATTTCTTTTTTCTTTGTGAGTCTGAGATGGTATTTTTGCAAATTCATAACCTCAGACCCACCATCCCTCCAGACTATGGGGGGGGGGGGGACAATTGCTCTTCCTGTGAATTTCTGACACTTGAGTGAGTTAATTGAAGCCGTTTTATAATTTCAGACAGTTCGGGACAATTTTCATTATGTTTAAACTACGTCGACATCTGTGGTATCTGTAATTGAACAGATTTTTCCTGTAGGCATAATTAAGCACTGTCGATATTTCTAATCCGGCACAACGCGACTTAGCATCTATTGACATGTTCTCGCCTATACCTGAGGCTAGCCGTGAGAAAGCCCACCGGAGAGGTGTGTTGTGGAGATAATGAAGAGGCAGATGGCTCCCGTTGATGAACATGATCTTTGAATGATACCTCATCTGCATCCCTTTCTCACAGCTAATTTAATTACTCAGAGGACGAGCCTACAGGATTGCTGCGGCGCGCCAGAGCTGTCTGGAAGCAATTTCTTCCCAGCGGCTCTCCCTCTCCTCTCGCTCGCTGGCAACTGTTCTGTGATGGTGACATTTTCAAACGTGCCTTTCTATGCCATATGATTTTCTAATCTGAGCTTTTGATGTCTTAATGTCAACCTACATCACAGCCAACATGGATAAGGATAAAGCATGGTCTGTGAAGACGTATACGTTCAGAGGTCTCTCGCATAAACACACCGCATAACCACACACAGACACACACAAACACACGTACACACACAAACTTTCTTTCTTTCTTTCTTTCTTTCTTTCTTTCTTTCTTTCTTTCTTTCTTTCTTTCTTTCTTTATTTAAGATTTGTTTTGGGGCTTTTATGCCTTTATTGATAGGACAGTAGACTGACAGGAAATTGGGGGGAAAGATGGGGAGTGACACATGGCAAAGGTCGTCCAGATTGGGAATCGAACCGGCGACGCCACCAGGGATCCATGTGGCAATGCCTAAGTGGTATGCGCCTGGACCAGCAGTCTTTCTTTCTTTCTTTCTTTCTTTCTTTCTTTCTTTCCTTCCCCCTCTCTCACGTACTCCATGAGCATTTTCTGACACAGATGAATACAACTGGCTCTTTGTGGTGTATTGTACTGTGTATCTTGCTCCCCACACCGCACAGCTGTTTATGCAGTCACCAAACATTACCGTGCAGCAGGAGTTGGGAGGCCGATGAGGAAGGACGCGGCGCCCAGGGGTGATTTGTTTAACTTTGAAAGGTTCTTCGGTTTCTGTTGTTCGATTGGCCGGCAGCTAGACGAACGCAGCAACAGATCATCCTATAGCTCGCTCTCTCTCTCTCCCAAGTGGGAAGCGGCCCACGGAGGATGGAAGATAACCCCACCAGGGACCCATGAGCCAGCCTCATGCAGCGCCAGGAGAGGAGGCTATTTAGCAAACACTCCGTTATGTAAGTCTTCTCTCCAGGTTTCCATCCCTCTCTACTTGCTTACTGCTACAGCGATCCTGCTGCAAGGATATTGCAAGTGGCCCCCAAATAATCGGCAAAACAGACAAGATTTTATTTTTCTTTAAAACACGAACAATAGGGGCGTCCGTCTGCTGGCCTACTGGTCCAGGCACATACCACTTAGGCATTGCCACAAAGGCATGGATCCCTGGCGGCATCGCCGGTTTGATTCCCGATCCGTAAGACCTTTGCCTTTTGTGTGTCACTCCCCATCTCTCCCCATTTCCTGTCAGTCTACTGTCCTATCAATAAAGGCTAAAAGCCCCAAAACAAATCTTTAAAAAAAAATGTTTTTGGGCTTTGTGATTGATCTTTAAAATAAAATATAGTGTCCATGTGCTACTAACGCCTTCAAGATTGTCAAGTGGACCCTGATCTGGAAAAACCAATGTTCTATACTCTCTCTCTCTCTCTCTCTCTCTCTCTCTCTCTCTCTCTCTCTCTCACTCGCTCGCTCTCTGTGCTGCATGCAGGGACGTGCTGGGCCCCTGATTCAGCCCGGGAAAAAGAGTTGGAGAGGCACTAATTCTTTTTTTTTTTATATATATATATTTCGTCATTGTCGGGTGGAAACCTTATAGGTCCAAAACCGTTTGTTTTGTATTTATCATTTAGAAATGATTTAAACTAGTGAAAACAGACGATCTACAAGCACACAACGCCTCGCACCGCGAGGCGTTGTGTGCTTGTAGATCTGCTGTTTTCACAACTTTTGTGCAACAGCCTTGTATGATGAAGCAGGGCTTTGCTTTGCGAAAAATGTTATAAATGTGAAACTTGGAGATACGAGGTTTCTGCCCGACAATGACGATTTACTTTGTTGACCGCACACTCACAGCCCCAAAATGGAACGAAGGCCGACATTTTATTTTTAATTTTTCCCGGCCTGGACCAGCCGGGAATGAACCGGCCGTTCGGGAGTTGTCCCGCTTTTCCCAATGGCCAGCACGTCCCTGGCTGCATGTGTCTCTGAGCTGCATGTGTCCTATAATGAATCCCATTACAGACACGTTTAATCCTCTGAAGTGAGGGTCCCAGCAGGGTGGGTAAAGAATAATGGGGGAATCAAGCTTTGTGAAGTGAAATGGGACATAACTTTCTTATTTTTTTTCTCCTTACAATTTGGATTAGGGGTGCAACATTGGACTCTATCGATTTAATCGATTATAAAAAGAAATCATCACTAAGTAAATAAAATGAGTTCGTATTTTCCGGTAGCGTGTCGATATTGCGACATAGCATCTGTTTGACGGTTCATTCTTTTGACACGGGTGAACGCTAACCTGGTGAAATGCTAACCTGCCGAGGCGGGTGAGTAGCTAACCTGCTGACACGGGTGAATGTTAACCTCTATGCCTAAACCCAACCCTAACCTCAGTAACCGTGACGCAGGTGAGTAGCTAACCTGCCGACGCTCATAGTCAAAAGAATGTCTCGTCAAAAGAGCGAGATTTCCCCATATTTTCCATATTCCACATCAAAATCCCGCCTCCCCCATCTGTACAGGGAGTCGCTCGTTCCATAACCCCCCCATCTCTACCCCCCTCCCATCCACTGACCCTCCCTGGGGAGGTGTATGGATAAGGAGAAGACAGATAAGGCCGCTTCCATCTTCCCTTTCCCCTCCATGCTTCCTCATCTGTCCCTTCTAATCCCGCATAAGCGCTTATCCAGGGAGGTGTGGTGGAGATCACCTGGGTGTGCCGCGGATCAAAGCCGCTTCAGGAAAAAAAAGGAGGAAAAAAAAAACAAGTGAAGTCTCGGAGAGGGGAAAAGCTGATGTAACCAGAAGAGGTAGATTAGTGCCAAAGAATTGACGAATGCCAAAAAGTGGAAGAATGCCTGGGCTCCTCGGCCTTAAATCTTGGACGTGAATCATCGTGTCTACTAATCACATCCGTACTTACACAGGTAAGTACCCATCAAAGGGGAATTTCGTTTCCCCTAATGAAAAGAGTCGTTATTTCACCATTTTTGTTAAATAAAAAAGCAACGTTGGGCAATGAAGGATCTGCCTGAAAAGATTCTTATTAACCTTAAGGGAATGGTGTGTGTGTGTGTGTGTATTTTTTTTTTCTACCATCCATATTTTTAAATGTCTCTCAATTCATAATTTGGCTGAGGAAGCCTGCACTCTGCTTGCATTGGACTGGACCTCCCTATGTCGTATTTCCAGTCACACGCGGTAATGTAATTTGTCAAGTAAATTGCTTGCCTCTTTGCTGATAGTTACTCACTTAAATGTAGAATTTGCAGTAATCGCTGCAGAAATAATGCATGTTTTTCCCACTGATATAGGGCGCACAAAGCAATATGGCTACTTTTGACAAAATGACATGCATTACCGGAATTGCATGTTTATTACAGTTTTCCCACAGACTTAATGACCAAAGGACTGCAATCATGGTTTCCCGTCATTTCTATCCAATTAGACTTGCTGAGCAGCGCAACAAAATGAATGCCATGAGACTGTCCATCAATTCTTGGCTTGTCCAAAACATGCATGGGGAAAAAAATGCACGGGAAAGGACGGTCATGGTGAGGCGTTTGGAACATCTTCCACAGAGCAGCGTATTTGAGTGACTTGACTGTTCAGCCTTCATTGTTGGCGGTGCGGTGAATCCGGTGATAGTGAAGGGCATGCTGATAATGCAGCTGATTAATCTCAGATCCGTATCTACAGTGCAGCTTATGATGGTCACAGTCAATGGGGAGGCAAGAGAAGCTGTCTGTGTGCCGGCGCAAGTAGATTAAAGACCCTATATGACAGAAGTCTAACACATCAGAAGCGCCTTCTGGAGCTAGTTTTGTAATGGGTGATATAAAAGTAAGCAAAAGTAGCCTGACAAGAGCCACTTTAGTTTGCCCGTAAATACACCAGACTTTCTGTTGAGCGCAGATACACAAACACCCAATTATGATTATGAATACATAAAGCAGGGGTCTTCAACATTTTCAGGCCAAGGACCCCTTAGCTGAGGGACCCCCTCTACATGTTGTATAAAACTGTTTTGCAGATTTTCATTGATTTCATAGGTAGATTCATAGACTTGTTTGACAGCACTGTCATCAGTCGATGTTGGAGTCGTGTTAATGTGTTTGTTCAGACATTTAATCACTTAAATTGTCAATACTTTGTAAATCACTCGGTACTTGGTCTGCTCTTTTTTTTTTTCTTTTTTTTTCGCTGCAAGGCGTTTAGAGCTTGTAGATCTGCTATTTTCGGCCAGAGTTCTCCTCGGAATAGGGATGCGAGGATTCGAGTTGTCAATCTAAAAGAATTATCCTATCACACAAAGATTTGGCAGCCCCCCTGTAGTAACTCTGAGGACCCCCTAGGGGTCCCGGACCCCCTGTTGAAGACCCCTGACATAAAGTATTCAGTTGCGTATGTGTGTGTGCGCGTGTGTGCGTGCGCGTGCGTGCGTGCGTGCGTGCGTGCGTGCGTGCGTGCGTGCGTGCGCGCGCGGAGACTGTGGACACCAATTTGGCACCCCAGATCCTCCAACACTGAAGAGGGAGACATTTGACGCAGCATCAAAGAACACCATGGAAAGAATGAACGGCGCACGCAGAGAAGAGTATAAGGTGGTAAATTGTTTGGTATCAGCCAACATGAAACAAGAGGCCAAACCCAGCATCCCACATCATCTGCAACCCCTAGGGACCTCTGGCTGGGAATGGGCTAATGATTACAGATCATAAAGCCCTATGTTTCAGTTTTTCCCGTTCCCTTGAAGTTCGTTAGAAAGTCACATCATCAGACTTAAAGCACACCCTCAACGCTGTAGCGGTAACTTTGATCTACCATTGTTGTGTGCAGGAATATTGGTTGTAGGACACAGGGTGCTTCATGTTACACAGCATGCCTTCATCTCTTGTGGCCGACAAAAAATAATTGGGTACCTATCCTACAATCAAACATCTACTAGCTTAAGCCTTATTTATAACTCCAAAAGCGCTTTTTACTACTTTTCATTGGCTCAATATTTTTTTTAACCAACACACAGACGTAAAGGGTGTTCAATAGCACTGATTTATGAAAACAATAAAAAACTCAAAAATGTAGTTATCTGGTTTTGGCCCGACAGCAACAAACTTGGTTCTCCAAGCTCACAGCTGTTGTGAGCTTGGGGATCGCCCTCATCTCAAAGGCCAAGGGAGATATTAGGCTTTTTCAGGATATTCTGGCCTTCAAGCAGGACTTCTTTGTTACACATGACTCACATGGTCCACGTGAGCCAGATGTTTTGAGGGGACTGAAATGAGCACTATATACTGTAAAGTAATCGAAGACAACCTGTTGTTAGCCATAAACAATGCTTGTAAGATATAACATAAAACATATTGTACAGGGCAAATCTCCATCTGCTGTAGTAAGTGATTTTAGCTCACTTGACCATTATGTGCACGTTTATCCTTTAGGTTGAAAATATCGAACACCATGTGTCATAATGCTTCCTGATAAATGTATAACTTCTAAACAGAATGGTTAACAACATATATATATTTTATTTACTTTACTTCACACAACCATGTCGAGTAAAATGCCAACATTATCACATCAACAGTTTGTTGAATTGAAGACATAATTTTTGTGTAAGCCTTGTGTAGAGTGCAACACTTGGATGCCGTTGGGATACTGAATATTGACTTTGCCACGTTGACAACAAATCATCAACAGTGGGGGAAAAGTAACTATTACATTTGACAGGCAAACAAACAAACAGACACCCATACAAACCGCAAACTATAATAATGTTTTGTTCATTGGGAAGTCACCTATGCCTTAATATTATTTATATTTGAGAGTAAATCCAATAATTGTATTTTATTGTCATTCATACGAATGTCCTAAATGTCATTCAGTGTAAGGCAACATTAGATAATGCCCATTTGTCATATAAGTCATAAATCAATGCTTGTATTTGTAATTTCTGGCTCAAAAAGAGTATGAGTTGAATTATTTGATATTATTTACACTTTTTTTTTTATGGCCTCCGGACAACAAATTTGCAGGTCTCTACTAGGAGCGTGAAAGTGTGTAAGGGTTCAAAAGTTAGATGCAGCTTGCACAGAGCCTGCAGCAGATGCCAGGCCTCAGTTCCAAACCTGTCATCTTTTGTTTACTGTGAAAAGAGCTCATATCGGCCAGCTACATTTTCTATTATGACTCTCCCAGCCACCGCAGCACAGGATTGATGCCACTGACAAACAGTATATAAATCTCCTGCTTAAAGAGAAATTACTTTTCACTTCTTCAGAAAACAGGCGTATACGAGGGAGGGTCAGTGGAGTTTAACACTTAAAAAAGAATGACATTTCTGGTCTACAATGCATTAGACTCCAGGGTGGCACAGTCAGTCCTGACGTTCAATATTACTGTGTAAGCACTACAGCGGAGGCTAAAAGGCTAAGAGATTTGGAGCCTGCTGACACAATCCATTCTTTCTCTAAGAT
This sequence comes from Nannobrachium achirus, assembly GCF_963921795.1. Taxonomy (NCBI): domain Eukaryota; kingdom Metazoa; phylum Chordata; class Actinopteri; order Myctophiformes; family Myctophidae; genus Nannobrachium; species Nannobrachium achirus. Next base: position 22,099,255 of record NC_137828.1, on the reverse strand, counting down.
TCTAAGCAGGAGAGAGGAAATGGCCATAAACCTGGACCCCATCGTCAGCACGGCAGATTTGTCCCCTTTAAACTGACCATATGACCCATTTGCTTTGAAGAACTGTTCAGTATCATAACATTGAAGACTTGACACATCACATTAAACTGGTCTTTCTGTGGCTTGAGCGTTACCATCCAGGATTTGGGAATATACAGGTATTTCTGTAGCTATTAGCTATACCGTATTTTAGGTATTGAAGGTATTGACATTGTCCTATGGATTTCAGTGGTAAAATGATATTCCTCTGTGAAACTGTATTTCGACAGCCTATGCCAAATTCCCAGTTTAAAAACACATAAGCACACTCTTCATCACTGCCTTCCCTGAGTGTTGATGCTGATTGGGAGTATCTGCTTCAATGTTTTTACATTGTAAATAAATATTTATATTTCACACGCGCCCCAAGTCTAGTATGGATTCTAGAGCTACAGTGATGGGTGAGGTTAACAGAATGGGCTAGTTCAACCTAAAATGCATTACTACTAGTAGTACTAGTACTATTAATACTAATAAAGTCGTTAGTTTGCAATGTGAGAGAGTGGGGCTATCTCGATTCATGTCATGGGCGATATTAGAAACTGCGGAACTCGATCTCAAGACCTGGAGTCCAGAGGAGAAAGATTAAAAAAAAAAAAAAAAAAAAAGTTTGAGTTGTTCCAGACAACCTTAGCCGGCTTCCCACCAGGTTGAAGATAGGTTGCTATCCCTGTGGACAGAGGCAGAAGCCTGGCTCTGGGGTATTGGGGCCTACATGGTTAAAGAAAAGGAGAACAGAGGAAACAAGTGCAGAGGTTCATTAAAAGTGATCTTCTTGTCCAGCGGAACTTGATCAGCCTCAGCCCTGGTATCCACTAGAGCTCCCTTTGAAGGGACGGGCCTAATCTCAGGCCTGCAACTCTGTCACGGTCAGTCTGGGCTGCCCAGCTAATGAGTGAGAAGCTTGGGAGGAAATGCATACCTCTGAGTTTGAAAGCAGGGTCCCTGCTGGGAGACTGAATCTACCTGACCTAACCACAGTCTGATTTACCAAGGCCAAGGCTACACCAATATGGATCTTTTTCAGATTGATTGATTGATTGAAGACTTTATTAGAAGTTTGCATAGGAAAAGGTACAGTTTCATGACGGTACAGTTCACTGGTACAAGGTCTACTAAAAGGAGATCCATGAAAAGACTAAGCTTATTTCCACAGGAAACCATTACAGACATCGCACATTTTGTTGTGCGATTGGGGCTTGCAGCCACACAAAGACGTAGATTCCGGACGCTAAACAGGATTTTTTTTGTAAACGGATAAACAAGTGAAGATTTACGAAAATATCCGATTCAGTGGATCTGTGTAGGCATGAAAAACGGAGTTGCTCTGAGGGCGATGATGTAGGGTGCGTGCGTGACAGTGCATAGCTCCATGCATGTGAGAGAGAGTGAGAGAGAGAGAGAGAGAGAGAGAGTCACAACACACACGCTCACACACTGACACACATGCACAACCAACCAAGAAGGCATGCACGCTTGTTCTCCTATGGTTTTACAAATTGCTTACCGCCACGGCGCCACCTCCTATCCTGGCATGCTTGTTGGAGCTGATCATGGGAGCTAGATATTTTTGTTGACTTGTGTGGTCTGGACATTTTTCTACATGGATATGCGAAAATGTGCGATCCGAAAAAGATCCATATTGGTATAGCCGTGGCCTAAGACAGTCACTATATCAGAATAGACTCTATAGAGCTTTAACAAAAACATTTTGTTTTAACCAAAGAATATCACGTACACAACACCTTTACATTTTATCCCTTCTGTTTTGGATGTGCCTGTTTTTCCATGTCTGAAGCATGAGTCATAATGAGCTAGAATGTATCATTATTTGACAAATAGACAATGGTGTAAAGTAACTAAATACATTTATTCAAATAATGTACTGTACTTAAAGTGATTTTTTTCCTATCGATTTCTCACCCCATTGACTGCCATTGAGACTTGAATTTTTTTTTTAGTTTTTGTCACTTTCCTAAGCCAATAATTTGGGAACAGTGGTTCCCTATGGAGACACAAAGTGCCTACTTTGTTCCCGATGGAGACACAAAGAGTCTCCTCAAATTATTGGTTTAGGAATGCGACAATGGGAACTCCATGGGGGTGAGTAATCGATAGAAAAAAAAAACCTTTTTGTGGGTGAACTATCCCTTTAAGTACAGTTTTGAGTTTTTTCTTTGATTACTACTCTCAGACTACTACATCAACTCTACTACTACAGCTCAGAGTCAAATATTGTACTTTTGACCCCATTATTTAACAGCTTTATTTACTATAGATACTTTGCAGATGTAGAAATCATATGTTAATCACTGAAGCTCTATTTTATACTTTGGCTAGGTGAAAATAACAGATCTAAGCTCAACGTGTGGCGATGCAACATGTTGGGAGCTTGTACACATCTTAGAAAAAGTTTGTAAAATAAAAATAAAGATAATGGGCCATTCATAATGAGTAGCCTACTTTAACTTTGGAAGTAGTTTGGTATTAGTGCAAGTAGTACAACTTTTACAGGCCATTTACTTAAACCGAATAGCATATTATGTTATTGTTATTGCTACTTTTACTTAAGTAAAAAAAAGAAATCAGAGTAGTTCTTCTACCACTGCAAATAGAGAAAAAACTTCCTATCATCTTGTGTCTGTGGAGAAGCCATTTACAATTAACCTACATCAGTACCCCAGTTTGTTTCACATGCTCCAATTTAAAGGGAATCGTGGGATCCTAAATCTGTCACGCAGTTCTTCCGCAACCATTAATTGTAGCAGCGGGTTATATCAATGTTGTTTCTGCGTCTGGCTGCTGCCTGCGTGCTGTTTGTGACTCTAATCCGTGTTTACCTTTTTCCGTGGCTGGTTTGTGTATACCGGAGAGACTGTACTCGTGGGCCATCCCTTTGTCTTGCTCCCTGGGGAGCCCAGACAAAAGGGAGCCTTCTATCCTGGGTGTTACCTAAGCAGTCGAGTACAGAGCAGGCCACGGCACAAGTCATGTCCTCCCGGGAGCCTCTATGGGGAGCGAGAAGGAAGAGCGGAGCGGGAGGGGGATTAGACAGTGTCTAATGATCTGGAACAAGGAGCCAGGTCTTTTAATAGTGCTACAGTGGAAGAGAGAGAGAGAGAGAGAGAGAGATGGGGGAGAAGGGGAAAGTTTAAGAAGTAAGAAATGCAGAAGCAGGAGGACTGTTTTATGTCATCGTACCGTATGACACGACAGTGTCACACGGAAATAGCTGATGTACGAGCACCAGGTGTCACATTGTGAGGCCTTGTGAGCTTGTTAGATCGGCAGTTTTTGCAATATTTGAAATGTATTAACTTTTTCTCTTTTAGTTTTGAGACATTTTCATTGCCCAAAATAGGGACCCCATAAGTTGAAGGTGGGTACAGAACATATACTCACACATGTGCGCATGATTACACATGTAGCTGCATGTCACTAGTGAGCTTGTGGATCTGCTATTTTTGCAATGGTTGAAATATACAAAATTTGGGTTGAAAGTGGTTAATACAGAACATACTGCATTCACATGTAGGCTACGCACATGGACAGACAAATGTACACAGATGTGCCATTCCAAAACATCAGGCTTTATTGTACTTTACCGGCATCTTTTCTGGAAATGCTTGTTTTCCCAAGGTTCTTTTCACTGTTTAGCCTTGCTAATTCTTCTCTTTTGTTACTGAAAACAAGTGTCACTTTTCAACACTTCTTTTCAAAAAATATCTCTTAATAGCATTTATAACACCACCTTTGCAAATGGCACATGTGTACACTTGTGACTTTCAACAAAATACAGGCTAGGAAAATTGTTTGCTCTGTCACCTTCATCTCAGATACAACCGGATACAACAAATGCACATGCAGCATGACTTGCTCTCAGCAGTTAATGTGAAATGCAGCAGGTACCGCTGTAATTTATTTATAAAATGTGACTAAGACAGCAAATGTCAACATTCAAGAAATAATTATTTTTGATCACATAGCAATCTCAGTCATTACTGGCTAATACCGTCTTCTGCCCGGTCGTGTGAAAGTGTAATTTCTAAAGTCTATTTATTGTATCGTTTTGTTGAAAGGGCCTCAGACTGTGTTTGTTTAATTACATTCTAGATTGTACTGCACATATACCAGTGTTATGACTGGTAAAAAACATTATTGAATAAATAATATTTCCATAATAAATATGAATAAATGATTGTCTAAAATCTTACCTGTTTAATTTCTTGTGTTGAATGAATTATCTTGCAAAACTTGGAATTGGAATGTAAATCAATCTCTTAATCTGCTATTCCCAGGTGTTGGTGCAGGTTGGACATTTCCAGTTCTTGTCAGCTGTCTCTATGGCCAGTGCAGTGGCCAGGACTCTCTGTGGCTACAAACATACGGTATATACGTATAGGCTATACAGGTCCACTCTGGAAGTTCAGCAATATTTAGCGCTCAAAGTTTGTTGTACGCCCAACGTCCATGCAGGGTGACAGTGGCCAAGCTTCACGTGACGCTGGATGAAATTAACTCAATAAATAGCACCGCTCACTTCACACTAGGTGTGATTTTTCTTATCCCTCCTGCTCTCACTCTCTTCTTGCGGGATACTATATGAAATAATGGAGAGCTCACATACAGTACATACTGTACATACAGTACCATTACAGTTGCTGCCCACATAAAGCTAAGCGACAAATCCAGTCAGATCTGTTCTCACATTATGGAGGATTCTGCCTCCACAAGAGTGTTACCATGGCAGTGTTACTCCTGTCCCCCCACCCAATACACACACACACACACACACACACACACACACACACACACACACACACACACACACAACAAGCACATATTCCTCCAACCTTGCCCAGCAGAAACGTCTTGTTAATAATTGCTGTGAAGCGTTAACATGACAGGGAGGCTAAGAGTGTGAGTGGAGGGTTCAGCGATAGCCACGTGGAACCATTTATTGGCGGAGAAGCATGATTTATGATGGCTCACTTATAGGACTTCTCCTCACTCTGTGAGCGTGTGTGTGTGTGTGTGTGTGTGTGTGTGTGTGTGTGTGCGTGCGTGCGTGCGTGCGTGCGTGCATGTGCGTGTGCGTGTGGATGGATGGATATGTGCGTGTGCATGTGCGCACGCATATATGTGTGTGTGTGTGTGTGTGTGTGTGTGTGTGTGTGTGTGTGTGTGTGTGTGTGTGTGTGTGTGTGTGTGTGTGTGTGTGTATGTGTGTGTCTCCCCTTCGTGCGGCAGGGGAGCAGCCGAAACAGACAACTGATTGAAGTTTGGGGGAAATAAATAAGCTTGACTCCTTGACATTATTCTAAACTCCAACCATTTAGCCGTAGCACTGAGATCAACATGATTAATTGGAATGTGCGGCGCGAACAAACGAGGGATTAATTCCCCGGCAGATTTACCAGCGTGAGCGGTAGACACAGCGGCGCTGTCATGGCTGTCCCCCAAAACCTCAAACCCCACGGCTTCCCAGCATGCCTTGCTTAAAAGAAACAGGTCAGCGAAGAAGGGAGATCTGCACAAGCTGAGAACTCTGGGGATTGCGTTTCACTCTGCACAGACACTTATAGCCCTGCAGTTCCATACTGCAAGTGTGACTCGCGTCACAGCAACCACACTTACAAATTAATTCTGTCCATGTCCCTTTTATGCCATGGAGATCCCTGATGTCATCAATATTAAGCCCATATATGGACATATTGTGTCTGTTTCAATGGGACTCACGGGTATCTCCATATTTCGACGTTAAAGGGGCCCCACCATGAATTTCACATTTTTCATTTTTTTCTTGTTTTTTGGTCTTCCCAGTGTCTCTTCCAGACCCAAAAGAACCCATTCATTAACTCTAAGCCTTGCCTTTCATTTCAGTGATTTTCTGAATGGGTGTGTCTGAACGGTACTTTTTTTTAAATCAGCCCCTTGCTTATGTCACAAAGGGGCTCATTTCCTATACCGCCCCCTCGAGAAGGGGGTGGTACTTTTTGAGAGGCTATAGAGACACACGGGCGCCTACAAATTCACGCCCACAATTGAGACAGCGGCCCCACTTCGGGTAAGGGAGAACGGTGTACTGCAAGCCAGCCCATAGAAAGTCATTGCAATTCAACTGTGGTTAGCCTAATATTAAAATAATCCTACACAAACTGAAGACTATATTGATTTAAATAAAAATATTCCAAATGTATGGACTGACTCTGCCAACATATCTTCTTGTTTTCGAAATACATGATGTGTGTCACATTTAATTTGCCACTTGAATGGGTTACCCATAAAATTGGCTTGATTTGGATTGACTCTGCATGGTTCTCACGTGGTACCATGCTAATCTTCTCTGTATCGTTCCAATTTTAGCCCAAAGACAGCGCCCCGTTGCCAACAAATTTTGGTATTGCATCTGAAATGGCTTGGATTTAGAGACAGACAGAACATGAAATTTAAATATTGGAGTGGTTGTTTAGGCTAAAACCTGTATAAAACCGTGCTATGGACCAATACAATATATATTTTGAAAAGCATGGTGGGGCCCCTTTAAATGTATTTTTGTAAATGAATGCCCTACTTCATCACACAAGAGTATGTGCTGCAACGTGTTGTGAGCTTGTAGATCAGCTATTTTCAATATGTTTTTCCCCCTATTAGTTGTCTCTGGGGATGGTTAAAGGAACCTGAACCCCCAGCTCTTCCGGCTGTATAGGCCAAAATAGTGTGAGGCTGTCGAGGTCAGGAAGGCTATTGAGTCTCCTATACCGAAGACTCCGCCGATACACAGGTTCTAGCTCTGGGGCTTCCTCAGCTCTTGGGCCCATGGGCCGGGGTCCAGTAACCCTGGGTTCAGTAGGCCTGTGCCCAGTAACCCTTTGTCCAGTAGGCCTGAGTAGGGGGGGCGGTTGCTCCTCTCCATAGACAATGCATTGAAGCTGACCTCTCAAATAGCACTGCTGCTGTGAATTCAGTCCAGCACTGGCTGGTTTCTCAAGTATCAAGCTAAGTCATTTACAGTATATGAAGAACTGTGTGTGTGTGTGTGTGTGTGTGTGTGTGTGTGTGTGTGTGTGTGTGTGTGTGTGTGTGTGTGTGTGTGTGTGTGTGTGTGTGTGTGTGTGTGTGTGTGTGTGCGTGCGTATGCATGCTGCACAGATATCACCTTCTGCAAGGCATGGAGTAAAATGATCAAAACAGAAGATGACAGTTATTTTTCAATAAATTAACCGAAACGGAAACCCAAAACTGCAAATTGCTGGGTGCAGAAAGACAAACTCTTATAATTTGGTTAACAAAGTAAATTGTTGAGGAGAGCTGAATGTGAAGAAATAGTTGGACCAGCTAGGGCGTGGAAAGCACAATCATTATGGAGCCATTTTTCTTGGCAAAATTATGGAATTACATTGAGCTATAAGGACAGTTCTAAAGATTGGATAAGTGATGAATAATTTAAGACCTGATGATTAATCCAAACGCAAAACGTCCTGCTGAAATATAGCATTTCTGAAGGTAACTTTAGCTCTCAAGAAAGACGGATGTGCAAGTTTATCATGCGATTTTCTAAGAGAAATTTCATCTGGGGCGTAACATAAATCTTGTTGGCAGGTGGACTGTACAATGAGTTCATCACCCAACATGCCTATATCCAGCACAATTATAGCACAGTTGTACATACTGTACTCTTAAAGGGAAGCATAAAAATTACAAAAGTGCAAATCACTTGAACTTCTAATGGCCCATAGTATAATCTTGTTGTTGATACATATTTTCCAGCTATTTTGAGAATTTGATAAGTTCAATTTGTTGTATTTTTGATTGAGTATTGTGGAGAACAGTACAAGTATAGTCAATACATTAAAATAATGTACAGTACAAGAACAGTTAAACACCCTGCCTAAAAGGAGCATCCCAAATAAATCATTTTACGGTCTTTTTTACGTTAGAAGTCCTTGGTACAGTTATAAAAACAGTATATGTACAGGGTAGGTGAGACAAGGGGGTGGGGCTAAGGTAAGGGGGGGGGGGGGATCTCACTTCTCGCCTGTCTATGGGAGAAGTGATAACTACCTCCGTCTCTGGCCTCCTGAAAGGTGAGTTTTCAAGGCAGTTTTGAAGGAGCTACAAGTTTTAAGGGAAGTAGTCAAGGAATTCCACACCTGGGTGGCAGTGTTGTAGAAGGAGAATTTACCCATATTTGTCTTATGCGTTTGTGTTACCAGATCGTTGTGTGCGCTCCCTCTGGTGTTGCTAACTTTTTGGAGATATTTGGTCAGATATGCAGGTACTGAGGGGATTGAGGGCAGATTTGCATTGACTATTTTGTAAGTCAATCCTATTTTTTGTTATTTGGACAGATTACTGAGAAACGTCTATAATGAAAAGTAGCAATAAACAGCTCTGAACACTTCATGATAAGTTTTATTCGTGACAAATCACAACAAAGGTTATCTCATGACCCATGTGTATGTGTCTGTGTATGTGTACTGGTGCATGTGTCTACAGTGTATTGTACTGTATGCCTATTATACAGTAATTGCCTGAGATACTGTGTGTTTGTAGGTCTCGGTGTGCGCGTGCGTTGTTTGTTAGAGGCATTCAGAGCCCGGTCAAAGAGACAGGCTGTTTCTTTTTTTCCCCGTCATAGATAAATATAGATAGCACTAAGGGCAACAGTACTGTATATTGCTTCACATGGTGAAAAACACAACCTGAATCAATTTCACAATTAGCCAGTTGAGTGTTTTAATTAAAAAACAACGGTCTGCTTTGAAGAAATCAATTCCAACTAAAGAGGCAAAGGAGAGAATTCCCCCGCCGTTTGGCTCGTCCCTCAGCACTGTCAATTCAAAGGCATGCTCACTGATGCTTTTGGGCCTTTGCCGCAAATACATAGATCACAGCTTTAAATAGAGCGCTCGCTACAGTGTTCACTGAGTTTACTGGGACTTGTGTGTCGACAGGGTCTCTCTTGGGAGTTGGGAGGGGAAACCCTGTTTATTTTCTGTTATCTTCCGCTACAATAACTAATCTCATTAAGCAAAGTAAAGTGTCAAGTTCATTTTCTTACAGTCTCCCTCTGAAAGGCTGAACGTTTTATCTCTGTGCAGAATAGTTTTTGACAGTTTTATGTAATGTGTGATGAAATCTAATTTGACAGGTTTCAGTTTCAGTGTAGATAAAATGGGAAGTCTAGTGGTGTTTATTCTGTATTGGTCCTGAGTTGACAGGTCTTGGATTTCAAGGAGCCTCGCCACATTCTTTATCGATCTGCCAACTTCCATTTATTTTGACACTCCCTTTATCCCCTCATGGAATGAGACCTCATGTACTCCAACTGTCCCTGTGTTGCGGTGGATCAAAATCAGCAGTCGCAGATGGCTCCGACCCCTAACGCCACATCTCGGAAATCTTGACAAGCATCACGCGTGTTTGATGAAAATCATTCTGCAAATTCTGCCCGGCTTAAAACCCTGCATCTGACACGTCAAATGACAAAAAAGATCAGCCGGTTTTGCCGCTATTCCCATCACAAGCCCCCCCCCCCCCCCCCCCCCCCCCCCACCACCACACCCACCCTCCTGAGGAAATAAACATGTTGCTTTCACTTTTGATCTGGATCCGGATTGTCCATCTCTGTGTGTAGTTTACTTGGTGGTGGTGAGGGTGGTGGCAGCGGTGGGGGCTTGAGACTTCAAACACCGTCGGTCTCCAACACATAAGGCAATATAAACCCTGCTTGATGAAAGACTAGAACTTCAGAGGAGCTTAACTTGGGGATTTAAAGGCTCTGTCTCTTCCCTGCATTTTGTTCAACACTGGATACAGCCTCTCCGTGTCTGGTTGTTATATATGAGAAACCCGGCAATTCCTGACGTCTTGTCTTTGATCCTTTCAACGATTTATAAGAGCCACTACACATCCATACGGCCTGCCTGTCTCACGTGCATATATATTTAGTGATGTCATCTAAATGAAATGGTATTCTAGCGTTGCTAAAGGTTTTTATGCAACCACAGGCCTCAGTTAAAACGCTGAAAATATGAATCTTTTACACATTTCAGTCCATTGAGCATGATTTGTGAATTATGTGAGCCACTGGTACGTCATCCAAAAAGGATTTTACATACTTTTAGTACGTAAGAGGTGCTCTGTGCATTGTCCATCAGTGAGGCAGCACAGGCTTGTGCCCCTGTCCCAGACAACATGTAAAAAAATGTTTACTACCACCATCTGCTGTTCACTTCCAGAGCAGCAAGCTGCTTCACTCTGCATTCTCACTTTGAGCAAACAAGAATCGGCAAACGTAATTTGACCTCAATATTAATGTGGTTACAAAAAAATGTGTATACCTCAAATGGAAGATTTTGATTTTTTTTTTTTTTTTTCAGGGACCCTGGTGACAGCAAAAACAATCTTGATCGTGTTCCAACAGAGATGGGTTTGATTTGATCTCAAAGTAAAGCTGTGGGGAGTGACTCATACTGTATTCATAGATATTGTTTGCTTACACAGGGGTCGGCAACCCAAAATGTTGAAAGAGCCATATTGGACCAAAAAAAACCAAAGCAAGTCTGTCTGGAGCCGCAAAAAAATATAAAAGCCTTATATATCGTTGTTGTGGGGTGGAAACCTTGTATGTCCAAAACTTTGTTTTGCACTTATCATTTAAAAAATGAACTAAACTATTGAAAACAGCCGATCTACAAGCACACAACGCCTCGCATCGCGAGGCGTTGTGTGCTTGTAGATCTGCTGTTTTCACTACTTTTGTGCGTCAGTCTTGTATGATGAAGCAGGGCTTTACTTTGCAAAAAAAAAAAACACACAAATTTGAAACTTGGAGATAACAAGGTTTCTGCCCGACATGACGATAAAAAAATCGTTAAAACAAAAAATACATTTTTTCCCCCCATCTTTTTTCATTTTCATACATTTTTGAGAAAGCTCCAGGGAGCCACTAGGGAGGCGCTAAAGAGCCGCATGCGGCTCTAGAGCCACGGGTTGCTGACCCCCGGCTTACCACATGTTTATTTATTGTTTCAGTGATACTAACACAACACCTCTGTTTTCACAGTTCAAGCAGGAAACCAAAAATCACAAGAATGCTATTGTAGCAGATGTCATTTTTGGTGAAAGTACATCAGTCCCCTTTTCCACCGGGGTTGAACCGGTTCAGTTATTTTGAAAATGAATTGGTTCAGAACTCTAAAAGTTGTTCCCGAACTGGAACCAAAGCACCCCGGTTCCAAGAATCTAGAACGGAACCAGTTCTAGAACCAGCGTTCTTTTGGTGGAAAAAGGGGGCCTCACGGTCCTCACACTGAGCAAACTTAAGATGTTTGTTTGCTCTCTCTCTGGATCCAGTAATGCTTACACAACTCGGCGGAAAGGGCCTTGATTCCGACCGCAACTCTGCCGTGCCAATAAATGACAGTAGGAAATCACTTCCTCTCCAGTAATATTGCTTGATAACTTGGCTGAGCCACATGGGGCATAATATTCTTGTCAAAACAAAAAACATGGACATTCTGTCATATAATAATATTCGGAAACGTTTCCATAACCGATTTAAAGAGTTTGTAAAGGCCTTTGAGTGTGCTAATTCAAATGTAATGTTAAAATATACATCAAATGTAGCTTCACTTTTAATGCGGAGAGCAGACTTTGATTTCACATTGTAAAAGAAGCTGTAGGATGTGTTTAGTTAAAACGGACCTTGAACAGGGTTTCATGGACTGCCATATAGAGGATTTATGAGGGGAGGAAACATAATCGACATAGCCTACTTGGCCGGTCCATTATTGCAGCAGGTCACTGTGACTCTGGTTCATGGCCTCTGCACCCCCGGGAGGCCTTTTTACTGCAGCCTCATCAGAGCCCCACAGAGACCGCTCTGTCTGTCACCCCGGCAACCTGCTGTGATTGGATCACAGATTGATTACACCCCATTCACACAGAGCAGCTATTGGAGGAAGAGAGAAAGGCAGCGGACCCTCGCTGGACAATGGGGCCTTGTAGTCAGTGGTTACGTGCACCAACGTGGAAGGCAGGGGTGTTGCACCAAATTCTGGGCCCTGGGTGTATTTTAACTATTGAAAAATAGCAGATATACAAGCTTGTAGATCTGCTATTTTTTGAAAAATCGTGAAAATGTGTGCAAGTCTTTAAATATTTCAAATCCTTCTAAGGTTTTTTGAAAAACCTATGTTACTATGTCAGTGGTGCTCAAACCTTTTCATGTGAAGGACCCCCAAAATGTTATGTATTCGGCCACGGACCCCCCATCTCAAAATATTTAGTTCCAAGGACTCCCCAGAAGCAAAATTTGAGTTACAAATGTTTGCTTAAAAAATACATATATTCAAAGATTTGCACACATTTTCACGATTTTTCAAAAATAGCAGATATACAAGCTCGCAGCGCAGCACTCGGTGCAGCGCTGTGAGCTTGTATATCTGCTATTTTTCAATAGCTTAAGTATGCAATAACTAAGGCCCCTCCACCTTGGGCCCTAGTAACTCAGTCCCACTTTCCCCCCCTTGTGACACTCCTGGTCAGTGTCAATGCAGTCAGTGGTTACGTGCACCACCATGGAAGTGGGAGGCTTGGGGATGGAACAGGGTTGATTTCAGCAGGGATGTGTTTGTAGGATCGTAATTTCGGTCCAAATCAAAACCTGTCATGTCCCCCGGGTTCACACCAACAAAGCTAATTGCCAAACAGGGATTCTGTTTGGCTGTTAAATGCACTGAGTGATTTCCAGTCGGCCCCTTGATTAATTTCTGGCAAATGCACTGAAACATATCCTGTAAAACTAATCCTCATTAATCTTCAGATATCTTCTATTTGATGTAATAAACTGCATACTTGACTCTCATTTGGACAACAGCCAAACAGTGTAATTTGAATGCTCTGGGCTCTCATCCTCAGGAAATTGGAAAGTGTGCGGATAGCAGCGCTGCAGCGTGGGTAAAGTCTGGTGTCCGTGTCATGAGATCCCACCTCGTATTTGGTGTAATTTGTGAACTGCATGGGAACTTATTTTTCAGTGTGTGGATATCCCTCCTTTTTGGCAATTTGTGTGCTTCCACAATGGGAGAAAGATTTAGAAGATGGATATTTTGTTGATAAAATCCCTGCAACCATCTGTTGGGCGTAATGAAATAGCTGGTGCTGGCAAAAGGTCTTGGATGACCTCTTGCTATTCCGCAGGCAGCATATGCCCATTGCTGCAGGGCTGAAAGCGGGAACCTTCCTGGTACCCACTACTAGAATCAACATCCAAATCATCAGACTGAACAGTAAACTTCATCACCCGAACATGGCCAAGCATGGATTTCGGAGGATTTATGAAACGGAGTGCACCATATGCTACCCACTCATCTGATTTACCATGGTCTTGTGGACAGAGACGCAGATTAATAAAAACAATGGCATGGTGTTCCACTTTAATATCTGGAAATATCGCAGGGAACATGTGTAGGCCTACTGTTTGATCCAGTCTTTATTCCATGGGGTATTGGAGTTTGAGATTGTATTAGATGAGCGATCCAGAAATAGTTTGACGAATCCAAATGACAGTTTTTTCTTATGATGTACAGTAGGAGCCTAGTTGATGTCAGATTTGTGGGGTCCGAAGCTATTCTCGATTTCGTAGAATACCAGACCACTGAATAATAATTATGTTTTTAGTGAATAATTAAATACAAAATAAATTAATATTAAAAAACATCAATATATAAAAATGTAATTTTAATTATACAAACAAGTAAATATAAAATACACACATAATCTGAACTTTTACTTGACCATTTTAGCCCTATATTCAGCTGTTCAAAAAATATTTTGCATTGCAATGTGCAGTGAGCTTGTAGATCGTTGTAGTTATTGTTGAGCATTTTCAAAACCTTTTGAAGGTGGTTAAAATTGTGTCACATCAGATACAGATAAAAAAAAGTCAGGCTCTAATGTCTTCAGGGCAAAGGGAGTCATCGTCCTGTAACGTCCTGTGTTTTATGCCAGTCACATGTCTTTGTCACTGTAGTCTCGCGTAACCAGACTGTTGCCAATTTTCCAATGCTTTCGGTCATACAGTCTGAACCACGGAATCTCTGATCATGAGTAAAATATAAAGAGGATGTGAAGCCTCCTCCCCACTTAATACTCCTAATATAAATCAAAATCATCTGAGCATATAGCTTGCTGCTTAGCAGAAATGGAAATATAAAAAAAGAAAAAACTTAAAGATATTTTAAAATACATTTTGGTGAACGGAAATTCCAGCTACGCGAGACTAGTGACTATAACACTTCAAACGACTGTAGGACTTAAAGTAAGTCTGCAAGTGCAATCTGCATGCTGGCTTTAAAGTGCTAACCGGTAGAATTATTAGTGATGAGATGAAATGTGTGTGTGTGTGTGTGTGTGTGTGTGTGTGTGTGTGTGTGTGTGTGTGTGTGTGTGTGTGTGTGTGTGTGTGTGTGTGTGTGTGTGTGTGTGTGTGTGCGTGCGTACGTGCGTGCGTGCGTGCGTGCGTGCGTGCGTGCATGCTTGCGTTAGTGATGCGCGGGCCGGCCCGCGCCCGCGGGTTGAGCTGGGTCAAGAAATTATCACTTTATTTGGCGGGGCAGGCTGGGCCGGGTTCAAACAATGTATAATGGGATTTCTTTTACAAATAATTATAATTATTTTTTACAGACTTAAAGTTATACCATGTAACTTTTTTTATAAAACAAATCTTAAAATTGTCCTAACTGTTAAATCGCTAAAGTTTTAGAACACCCACTCCGTTATTTTCAGCTTCTGAAGCCTTCTCTTTATATGTTTTCTATGAGCCGTGAGGGGGGGAGAATTTCGCGGCAAAATGACGTAATCTGCATCATCTGTATACGTTGTGTATACGTTGGCCAATCACATCGCAGATCATACACACATGATACACTACCGGCCAATTACAGCGCATCTTGCGTCTTTTCAGGAAATAGCTTGCTTCAACAGCTTTGTTTACTGCTGGTCTAGAAGTCTAGCATGTAGCTCCCCAACCGCTGCTCGTAGAGGGACACGGGAGACCTCATTGAAAGCGTCTCGGCGAGGCGAGGCGGACGCGGTGGTCTGACGGCCCGGTCCGCGACGAAAAACGGCTGAAAAAAGCAGACGCGACCACGGTTTGCTATACTGCTACAGACCACTAGTTGAGCAACTTACACAGTATAGCTTTAAACCTATACAGATATATGCTGTGCGTGCGTGCGTGCGTGCGTGTGAATATACAGTATACATGTGTGTATGCCTTGCCTTACTGTCTTATACAGTAGGCTATATATGCTCTTATACCCTCCTCTCTCCAGTCAAGGAGAGGAAAAGCAGGCTGGTTGAGATGCTGTCGCGTTGAGAGGAAGCAGTTTCAAGGATTACTGTCGGAGTGTAAAAGAGGCAATTAATCTCTGTCTTCAGAATGGGCTACAGTCGAGCTTCAAGGCCTCGCGGATCTTTTGGAGAATGATGATGCTCTGTTTACTAATTTGACCACACGTGCTCATGTTGGCAGCGGGCAGCAACTTCAGGATGCTTGCAGTGCTGGTACTGGTGCGTGTGGTGGTCTATGTGTGACAGAGTGCATGGGTGCATGGCATGCTTGTGAGTGAACATGTGTGCAAAGTAAACAAATAAAAATGTTGCTTGCATTAACAAACACACACTCACTCACACACACACACACGCACGCACGCACGCACGCACGCACGCACGCACGCACGCACGCACGCACGCACGCACGCACACACACACACACACACACACACACACACACACACACACACACACTCACACACACACACACACTATATATTTACTTCACTTGTGGGGACATTACATAGACTTCCATTCCTTTTTAATGCAAGTCCTGTGACCTTACCCTAACCTCTATCCCTAAACCTAACCCCTAACCCTAATCCTAACCCTAACCTTAACCCTAACCCTAAACTTAACCCTAAACCTAAGCCTAACCGTTGTGCGGACCTACTATTTTGTCCCCACACTGTCAGAGGTCCCCTGCAGGTGACTGTGTGAACATGCGTTTAGTCCCCATAAGTATAGCTAGACACACACACACACACACACACACACACACACACACACACACACACACACACACACACACACACACACACACACACACACACACACACACACACCCATATATATACCGGTATATATGTGTGTACTGTGAGCCTGACTGGATCTATTATTTTTTTGCTCACTTGTTTGTCTTGTGGCATTTTCATTCTGTTGTGTTGTGCTGTGTTGCTGAAGCATTTGGGGTGTTATCAGTTTGAACAGCATGTTTGATTAGAACTAAGCTCTTTTTGGTTGGCTGACATTTGACTTTGACTCACGTCCTTGTCCTGTTCTGTTGTCAGGCTAAAACCAATAACGTCTGCCTGTACGGTATATTCCCACAAAGCACAAATATATTTCACATATTGTTTTCTGCAGTAATGGAACTGTACTATGAGTCTGGTTTATTGGGAAGTTCTGGGTTGAATTTGTTTAATTATATTGCAAACAACCCTGAAATAGAATAGAATAGAATAGAAGAAGTATGTGGCCCATTCTGCTGGTGTGGTGGTCAGGGCACCCTAGGCTGCAACGCCAGCCTGACAGCGTGTCGCGGGCTCGAATCCCGTTCCTGACGACCTTTGCTGTGTGTCATTCTCACCCATCTCTCTCCCCATTTCCAAAAATGTCTCTCCCCATTTCAACAAAGAAAAAAAAAGTATGTGTATTTAGTCGAGGACCCACATGGCCAAAAGCTCAAAGAAAAGAGGGGTACCTGTGATTTTCTGCCGTACTTTTTATTTCAGTTTTATCTATTAGGTTGGTCATTAAGGTCCACAGAATGAGAGGCCTGCTCTGCCGGAACATCGCGAAAAAAAGTTATGGCCATTTGTATATTCACTGTCCCATTGACTCTACTAGAAATATTAAAAAAAGAAAAAAAGTCTGCTTTAATTAGCATGTGAGGGGTCAAATTAGGGATTCTTCGTGATTCTGAATCCATTGCAAGCATTTGTTTTGCATGAAAAACATTCCTTGGGCAAGATATCAACTCCCCAAAACAGTCAAAAGTGATGAGTCATCACTTTTTTTCCACTTTTCACAGTTTTGGGCTGCCGAAAAGTAACCCAAGCAATGTTTTTTATGCAAAACAAATGCTTGCAATGGATTCAGAATCATGAAGAACCCCTAATTTGACCCCTCACATGCTAATTAAAGCAGATGTTTTTTCTTTTTTTAATATTTCTAGTGGAGTCAATGGGACAGTGAATATACAAATGGCCATAACTTTTTTTCGCGATGTTTCCGGCAGAGCAGGCCTCTTATTCTGTGGACCTTAGTGACCAAACTAATAGATAAAACAGAAATAAAAAGTACGGCAGAAAATCACAGGTCCCCTCCCATTTTGGGGACTGGGTCCCCGACTAATTGGGAGAAGCATGCTGAAGATGGAACTGCCAGGTATAAGAGAAGAAGAGGAAGGCCAAAGATGAGGTGTTAATCATGGATGCGGAGAGAGAGTGACAGAGGAGGACACAGAAAACAGAATCAGATGGAAAAGGATGATCCACTCTGGCAACCCTGATACGAAATGTCCGAAAGCAGAAGAAGGTGAAATAATTACATTAATTGCCCCTAGTCAACTTCTCTAAGAACAAATAAAAGGGTATTTTGCCAAACACATTTTGTATATTTTCTCAGCACCCTCCCAGCCCTGGCCTGTACACACCAGTGGTGGAAAGTAACTTAAGTACATTTACTCAAGTACTGTACAATGTTGAGGTACCTTTGCTTTACTGGAGTATATTACATCTTCTGGACTTGCACTTCTACTCCACTACATCTCAGAGATAAATATTGTATTATACTCCACTACAATTATTTAATTACAAAACATACAGAATCCACTTTAGCCCTATATACATTTCTGCCATTTGAAAATAGACGATCTATGCTCACAATGCACCGTGATGCGACACATTGTGAGCTTGTAGATCTGCTATTTTCAAAAGCGTTTGGTACATTTGAAAACGTATGAAACAGGTCAGGACATTCTGCAGTGTGCACACAGCACTTCCTACCTTTGGTACTTTAAGTACATTTTGATAAAAAATACTTTTGTACTTCTACTCAAGTACATTTTGAATGCTGTACTTTTACTTACGTTCTAAATTGCAGTATTGATAATTTTACCTAAGTAAAGAAATTACTTTTTCCCACCACTGCCTGTAGCTATAAAAATAGCAGATATACAAGCTCACAGCGTGGCACCGAGTGCCGCGTTGCGAGCTTGTAGATCAGCTATTTTTGAAAAGTCGTGAAAATGTGTGCAAATCTTTGAATATATGTATTTTTTAAGCGAACATTGTAACGCAAACTTTGCTTCTGAGGGGTCCCTGGAACTAAATATTTTGAGATGGGGGTCCGTGGCCAAATACATACAGTATCATTTTGGGGTTCCTTCACATGAAAAAGTTCCACTGACATGAAACATAGTTTGTTCCAAAAACCTTTGAAGGATTTTAAATATTCAAAGACTAGCACAAATGCGCACAATTTTTCAAAAATAGCAGATCTACAAGCTTGCAGTGCGGCACTCGGTGCCGCGCTGTGAGCTTGTATATCTGCTATTTTTCAATAGTTAGAGCGCAAAATAATGCGTAATAATGCATTCCCAGTCTAAATGGGTTAAACCCCCTCCCCCTATAAAGAACATTCATGGGGGGCCCGCAGTGAATCCTTGTACCCAGGGCCCAGAATTTGGTGTGACACCCCTGGCTCCGACTGGAAAAAAACATGAGAATATCGGCGTTGTCGGGTGAAAACCTTGTATTAAACCTTCCTTTTTTGTTATTATTTTAAAAACGATTTAAAAAATAATGGAAATAGCCAATTTACAACTAAGGCGTGGTGTGCTTGTAGATCGTCGATTTTATTTTCACTACTTTTGTGCACACTTTTGCATGAAGTAGGGCTTTAAGGACAACTTTGGTTTTTACAACAAGGGTTCATATTTTAGATAGTCATTAGAGAAAAGAAAAGATGAGTGTTAAATGTTTTCATTTACTTATTTCTATTGTTTTAGCGATTTTACTATTTTGATTTCAGTGGTTGGGGGCATCCGTACAAGTGGCTAAATGTGTCTTTTTAGAATTTCTTTATTACTATTTACACCAGCCCCCATAAGTCACATCTGACCATGAAAGATGCAGTGCATCTTGGGAATGGCAAATCAAAACCGTTAAAATCACAAAAACGATAGAAAGAAGTAAATGAAAACATGTAGCACGAGGCGAGAAGGTTCTTTGAGTTTGACTCTGATTTACTTCCGGTTTTGTGTCATTTAATAAATGAACCAAGGGCAAAGCACATTGTACACAGTTCACGCTATACTACACGCGTACAGGCATTCACTGCTAATTATTCCCACTTCAATTAACTTCACAAGGTACATCAAACAGGAATTCGGCTCTGTATAGAATTACTATTTTGAGAAATCTCTCCTTTGCTAAATGGTGATCAATTTTTTTTTCTTTTTTTTGCCTCCTATTCACTGTTTTCTCCTTCCCTTTCTCCTTCCCTGTCTTTCCCTGATAAGGCCCCCATCACCAGAGAACACAATGGAGCCATTGTATGAAAGCACAGAGCTGATAATGCTATGTGACATTAGGGGCAATGATGTTAGTTCTTCCTATTCACAGAGACATTTCGATTGGAACATGGACTTTACAGAGTGCCGTCATATTTGAGGGTTGTTGAAATGAAGGAATAGTGAAGTAGCAATAAGGTAGAAGTCAATCAATATTCATGGGCATAATCATAGACCTCAGAGGACTCTATTAGTCCATATATCAGATCCTATTTGGTGTTCAGAATAGAACTGATAGTAATAAAGTCTGGCACTTAGTTAACCGTTTTAGCATATTAATAGTTTTAGCACATGTTCCAGCAAAGCATACTTTGATGTTAAACGTCATTGGACTCACTCAAAGATGTATCTTGAATAGACTTATGGGTTTACCACTAATGGCATACACCATACACCAGGGGTCTTCCACGTTTTCAGGCCCCTTAGTTGAGAGAGATGAAGCAGGGACCCCATATAGTTTCATCGCAATCACCAGTGTATTTTGGATTCACGTCAATTTGTGTTTTCAGATACGTATTTAACCACTTGAACCGTGAATACTTAACTTGACATTTTCACTACTTATCTGCTCTTTTTCCCCTCTACACCAAGCGTTTTCGCCGAAAATAGCCGATCTACAAGCTCACAACGCCTCGCAGCGCGAGCCGTTGAGAGCTTGTAGATCTGCTATTTTCCTCAGAATATGGACGCTAGGATTCAAGTGGTTAATATAAAAAAGGAGAAAAAAGTTTCTATCACAAAGATTTGGAGGACCCCCTGTAGTAACTCTGAAATGAATTAAGTCCGAAATGAATTAAGGTGTATGGCAGGGGTCTTCAACAGGGGGTCCCCCTGTTGAAGACCCCTGCCATACACCTTAATTCATTTCGGACTCTTCCTGTCCAAAGGAAAAAGCATTGTGATGTGTCAAACTTCATAACAAGCATACACATGTCACTTTGAAACCCTTCCCCTGCCTCAGCACTTAATCCACACCAACAAAAGCACAGTTATCCCCCTCCAGTATACCATTCAACCCTTGTCAAGTGAGGACTCGATTGTTTTCCCCCTCCCACCCGTGTGTATAATATTATTATTCAAATTCCCCCTGAACGCTGACCCAAAAAATTGGGTCCATTTCAGAGCTGTCACTGCAACGTCTTTATCTTCTCTTTCCAAATGTTAGGGTCAGCCAAGACTGACGCACAGCAGACGCCACCAGAGAAAGGCCTAATGTGATTAATGTGTGCCAGAAATGAGAGGTGGACTGAGGTGGGGGCGGGAGGGGTGGAAATTAAAAAAAATCTCAAGTCATCCCAAGGAGACTGTTGCTCCAATAAAGAAAGGGAAAGGTCCCCACCGTCTGCATTTCATCAACAGCGTTTGACTTCACTTCCGCCTGCCTTGGAGTTGGACCTGCCACAAGAGAGCCGCCGGATGGCAAGGTTAATGTGACTTTGAATGCGGGCGGGGAATGTAATCTCTGACCTTGGACAGACCTCTTATATGTCAGTGTTACACAATTTAATATTGCTTTGTGTTTGAGTTCAGGATGACATTCTGGGTTTTGTCGTTGATAGAATAGACATTTCTCACATTGTACATTAAGTGCATCCTGCATTGTACGGCACAATTCTATCTGCTGTGGTGGGAGGCTCAAGGGCGTATTCTTCGTGGAAACTAAAGCAGTGCAAGATTCCCTTTCCCCCCCACGCACTGAGAGCTAGCAGAGTTTAGTTTAGTTTTCTTTAACCACACACAGTTATCAAGGCCAACATGAAAAGTGAAGTATGCATGGCAATGGCGACAGACTTGTCGTAAATTGAATAGAAACCAAGTGTTTAGGTAGCCCTATAGAGGGAAAAATGGTGTGTGTGTGTGTGTGTGTGTGTGTGTGTGTGTGTGTGTGTGTGTGTGTGTGTGTGTGGGCGCCCGCGCCCATGCGTGTATACTTCTTTGTGTGCCTGCGTGCACGCTTTTGTGCATGTACTGCCTACTTGTATTTGCTCATGGGGGGCTATATGAGTACAGTATATACGGTATAGCCTATATATATATATATATATAATATATATATATATATATATACTGTATATTAGGACCTAATGATCTGTTCACATATTTGCAGAGACAAGACGAAACACTGAGACATATTGTGTTTACAACACCTTCCCACGTCGCTGCGTTAACTGCGAGCTGGAATTTGCACCCACTTGCACAACAACACCGCCCGTGCATGCATGCATGTGTGCCGTGGGCCTCCGGTGCGTGGAGTTAGAGTGAGGGGTACAGTCAGGGGTGTCGCACCAAATTCTGGGCCCTGGGTACAAGGATTCACTGCGGGCCACCCATGAATGTTCTTCATAGGGGGAGGGGGTTTAACCCATTTAGACTGGGAACGCATTATTTTGTGCTTTAACTACTGAAAAATAGCAGATCTACAAGCTCGCAGCGTGGCACTTTCTTCTTTTTTTTTTATCGTGAAAATTTGTGCAAGTCTTTGAAAATGTCAAATCCTTCTAAGGATTTTTGTCAGTGGTGCTCAAACCTTTTCATGTGAAGGACCCCCAAAATGATATGTATTTGGCCACGGACCCCTATCTCAAAATATTTAGTTCCAGGACCCCCCAGAAGTAAAATTTGAGTTACAAATGTTTGTCTGGGTACAGTGTAGGGGTGAGGTGGATTAGGGGCTGTGGGGAGGAGATGAAGGTACATGTGAGTCTCCCTGGGTTCCTCTGCCGTGTGAGGAGCCGGAGCACAAGATAAGGCCACAGCCAGCTATAATCCCCACCCCCCTACCCCACCCCCTCCACCCCCCTCCACCCAGACAGCTTAAAGTCAATACCCACCCAGGGAGATCTCTCCAACCGTCCCAACGTTAACCTGAGCTGGGCTGACCCCAGGCTGGACCAACACTCCCATTATGTTTCCATCAGCTGAGGTTTTGTGTGAGTAGACTTTCAACGTATTAAACCGTTGATTGGTGTTTCCCCTGAAATATTGAAGGTGTGTTGTTTAATTACTAGGTTAAGTTTTAATTGACTATAAATGTCTCATCTCATGACATCAGTTTTATATCTCTTTTCTTTTTTTTTTCTTTTTTTTTTAGGTTTCCTGACCTCAATTACACCCCCTAAAAAACTAAACTTTCAAGAATCAGTGTTTTTTCTGTGATCTGTGTTTTTCTGAATAATTAAGTTCAGAAAAGTGTTGTGATTGGCACCCGGACTTTGACCCGGACGATGATTGGCAGGCAAATTAAATCCTCAACAGCGACACCCGCAGGTAAGTAGGTGTTTGTTTGTTTTTTCATTGCAACTCAAAAGGCCTCAGAGCACAGAGATGAGCAAACCTGCCATTGCTAATTGGAGTGAATGTTTCACTTAAAACCTTTTAATACACGTTTGAAGGATCATGATAAAGACTTTTATGTTTTTTAAAAACAGCATGTCATGAGACATTTAACAAAAGTCACGGTTTGTCAATATTTTGAGTGCAGCTGTGAAAGAGAGATAAAGTGACATCATCAGTGGACAAACTGGGGTATCTTCTAAACAAGATGCAAGCACTGTCCAATGTTTGATGGAAAACGTGGATAATTGAGGATGACACTCATTTGATATTGTTGACATTATGATAGCAGACTGGAGGATTCTCAGTAGGCAGCAATTCTTTCACAATCTGTAAAATGAAAGAAGCGAACAGGGTTGTAATAGTTTGCAATTGTGTGATGAATCCATTACCATGGCGACGGTCCCTATTGCAAAAAAAGGAAAGTAGTTGGCACACTCACTTCTTGTGCTTTCTGCTTTCTACTATTTCATTTAGCTTTTTTATAATAACTAAGCTAAAAACAGACAGCGAGAGAGAGAGAGAGAGAGAATACAAGGTGTTCTTTGGCCTAACTCGCTGGATTAACTTCAAGTTTTCTAGTGACTTAACCTGACTTGCGCCCGATGGTGGCAGTAGTGCGTAGGCTACCGCCCTACTTTACCATCTGAGATCTCTCGGGGGGAGTTGATAACGCTCGTAAAGCCCCGGGCCGGACGAATCAGCGGCAGCTACGGGCGGGCACTGAGCGGCTCTGAGCCAATAGAGTCTGATTGCAGACCACGTGGATGCCAATATGAGTGGTTGGAGTTGGCACTCCCAGACTGTGATAGAGAGACGGCCACATCCAATCACCTGATAAAGAATTTGAAAAAAATGGCCCGCCCCTTACATCGGGTCTGCCCGAGAGATCCCAGATGGTAAAGTAGGGCGGTAGCCTACGCACTACTGCCACCATCGGTCGCAAGTCAGGTTACTAGTGACTGGTATTGAAGCACACTTTTAAGTGAGGGGATGAAGAGAGATTTTAAGTGTAAAAAAAGGTACTTTAAAGAAGGTATATAAATGACCTCAGAATCAGGTAGATTTGTTGTGACATGTAGTGTATACACATCACTGCACAAAATAGTTTACTTCATAAAGCATAAAGTACATACCCAGTGGTGTAAAGTAAGTAAGTACATTTAGTCAAATTCTGTACCTACGTAAGTACAATTTCGAGGTATTTTTTCTATACTGGAGTACTTACATTTTTTTTTACTTTTACTTTTACTCCCCACAACTTCTAAACTTTAATTACAAGTTACTCTGTAGATTTTGACTATTATACAAAAAATCTAAAATAATAAAACACTAGACACTTCACGCTTCATTTCAGTGATTTGAAAATAGCCGATCTGCTGTTTTCAAAAGATACATATTATACATTTGAAAACTTGTGAAATGGGACAGTCTGCATAATGAGTACTTTCTACTTTTGGTACTTTAAGTACATTTTGATACCAAATACTTTTGTACCTTTTTATTTTAATTTTTTTACTCACTTGAGTAAAACCTTTGAGTATACTTTTTCCACCACTCCACGTACCCAGCTAACACTGCATGTGCACGTTTTCAGGTGACCGCATTTCAACAAACATCAAGCGTCACGAGAGCAGAATATGAACACGGGGGAGACTGAATTTGTCCCACTGATTGGCCTGTTTATCTTAGATTGCAGGCATGTGATTTGATGATGAAGAAAAAGATAGGCTGTCCTAAATGCCAGTTGTTTACCATAATCACATTTTACATTCAAACGCGTAAATCCATGCACCTGACTTAATCACATTTGACATTCAACAGTATAATCCACACCAACGGAATACATCAATCTTAAAGAAAGTGGTAGAAATAATGTATGATTGCGACTTGCGAGTAAACAAACAGATGTAGAAGCATTACAGGACAAAATAATTGTATTAGACCGGTTTCACTTTGGTATAACATTTGCAATTTTTATTCTATACAGCCAGGCTTCAGTGTGAGGTAATGAACAGTCAACTAGTAATAACTCATAACAACAGTCCCCCCCCCCGCCCCTTTTCCATCTGTAGTTGTCGATAATTGCAAGCAGGTCCCCTTGAAATTACCTCCAGAAGAAGTATGAACAGAACACAGACATTTGTGTGGTTAGGATTTTACTACTGTATTTTGTACATTTATTGTGGTTTCAACATTTTCCAAATAAAAGCAACTGAACAAATCCATGTGGATACAAACTGCAGATTGTGTGTGATGAAACAAGAGTCTAAAAACCCCAAGGAGCCCTAGGAGCAGTGGTTCTCAGGCCTATGTGTCATCAAAATGGGTATAGGGGCCATCTTCCATGTGTAGAAGATGACCAAAACAATCTAATACCTCCCCCGGCCAACTCACTATATGTGAGTTTCAAGGTAATCCAAAATCCACACAGATTTTGAGATATCTTGTGTAAAGTGTTTGGCAAGAATTCTTTGGCACAGCAAATTCCATGGGAATCAGGCCAGTGTTGTTCTAGATATCTTGTTTGGGAGTACAAATGTGAACTCTTTTGGTGGTGCAAGAGGAAAGGCCATGGGGTTACCAAAGTCAACCCCCGAGGCTATCCTCGGGGGTTCATGAAGATAATTCAAATCCATCCAGCTGCTTTCAGACAGCATCACAGATGGAGTATAAAGCAGCACTTTAGCTCAGTGGTTCTCAACCTTTTCAGGCTGCAACCCCCAAAATAATCATATTTTAACTGGGGACCCCCTCCCCACCCTGACGAGCACTAAGAGTTGAGGCATTACATTTTGTATAACACGCGAGGCGTTGTGAGCATGTAGATCAGCTATTTTCAAAATTTCTGCCTCTAATATTTGACAATTTGGCCAATGTTTAATTTGTCATTTTAAAGATATTAAAAGTCCTAAAAGTGTCACTTTAGAAATGTGCAGATACCCTCTATACACTTAAACTTTATGCTGGTTTGTTTACTGTTGAGTGAGAAACCAATGTTGCACATTAAGTTAATCATCTGGGGACCCCCCCAAAATAATTTTGAGAACCACTGCTTTAGCTAACTATAATGACAGTCCGTGGCACTGAAGACAGAATCAGGACCATGGACAGTGCCCAAACAGTGGACTGAATGGTATGTTCATGTTCCACTGTTCTAGGTGCTGTCCATGGTACTAGACACAGCTAAACGCCATGGACAGCGCCCAAACAGTGCAACTCATACGGTAGTCTACTCTTGCTTCCCAAATGGTGTGCTGAGGAGGCACACTGTTTGGGGTTTTGTGACAACCACACATTATTATTGCAACAAATTAATTGTTTATTTTTGTATTTACCATTTCCCTATGTGAAAGCAAATTCTATACCCTAAACACATTAACCACTTTCAATCCATACAAAACATTTTTTTTTAATTGCTAAAACAGCAGATCTACAAGCTCACATTGTGTCGCATCGCTATATGGGTGATCGTGGCTATTGCCACTATGAATAAAGGTGTACCTTGATATTTTGGATTTACCCATTGGTGTGGGTAAATCCCACACCAATGGGACCTTTTGTGACGAAACGTTAATACAGCCTGACTGGGAGCTTCTTATTTTAATCAGTGTGCAGACTCTATTTTCACTAAATCCCATGGGTAAACCATGGGTCTACACCAGGGCAGGAATTTCATAGAGGCCATGAAGGCCATGGCCATCGGCCTTGTGCCCCTCCAAAAAATTGCATGCCCTGAGGCCACAGTGGCCTTAATGCCCCAGGTGACTGTAGCACTTTCTCCTCTGTCTCTTTCTTGTCAATATGTAGACAGTAGACACTGGTGTCTCTTTCTGGTCATGTAGACACCAGTGTCTTTTGTTGAGATTCTGAAATCTTAACTCCCCCGAGTCCCCATCTATTAAATCAATCCAGTGACTTTGATTGGTGCAGGGCTGAGCATGGATTAGATTGTAAATACCATCATTTACATAGTTCACTGCATATTAGGTTATCAATCCCTAACCCTTAAATTCAACAAATTCTTTCAATGGACAAAAACCTTGTTTTATTTGATGGCCTTCCTGCCCTGGCATTTGGCCTTTGTGCCCTCAAAAAATGGACAACACCAAAGGCCAAGTGGACTTGCCCCTAAAATGACAACATTTCAGGCCTGGTCTACACAGAGCCCTCTATTGTAAAATGTTCTCCTGCATAAATATAGCATTTAACACATACTGTAGGTGTTATAGTGCTCCATTATATTATTAAATATGCCAATTCCTAAATATAGAATAATGGTTAAAGCGAGCATATACAGTACTTACTCAATTAATCCAACCTTATTAATGTCTGTGTGTGTGCCTGCCTGTGTCCCTCTGTGTGTGCGTGCGTGTGCGTGCATGTGTGTGTGTGTGTGTGTATGTGTGTGTGTGTGTGTGTGTGTGTGTGTGTGTGTGTGTGTGTGTGTGTGTGCGTGCGTGCGTGCGTCCGTGCGTGCATGTGTGTGTGTGTGCGCTCCCACCTGTTCCCATCTGCTGTAAATCGTCTCTCCTGCCTGTTTGCCATTATCTCCGCCGGCCTCACCCCGCCACACCTTCATTACTGTCCCAGATAGCGGCATTGGCAACTTGTCACTTCTATTGATTTCTCTTAAACTGCAATTTACATGGATATTTGTGAATGGCCTGAGGGCAAGCACTCCCCAACCCCACCCCACCCGTCATCCCACCCCCACCAACCCCCCAGCCCCCCAAGGCAGTGAGGATATTTCTCCACCCATGACCCCATCGCACAAAAGAGCCTCAAAGTCACTTTTCCGTCTTACATCAGCAGTTGTGTGTCATTTTGTTATTTCTCTGCGGATGCTTAGCCTTTTCTCACCTTCATAAGACAAATTAATACGTAGCTGAGGTAAAAGGGTACATTTGGGTATGGTTGGTTGCTGATGGATAATAATGCTACATTTTGTAAAATGCAAGATTCTCAGCTGATGTGAGGCTGTTTTAGCTTCTAGGTCGTAGATTCCCGTAGGTGTTTTCCTCCTGATTTGAATTAATTTTATTGCTGTTTTGAGGTTACATATTTATCCTATATTTATGCTTTCTCTTCCCTCATTCGGTATATTAATTTATAGGAAATGACTCAGACAGCTGGGCCAACAGAAACAGAGAGACGGACAAACAAGTAAAAAAGGAGAGGGTTATTGTTCTTGGTGATGTTATATTTTTGTGCTGTGTGTGTGTGTGTGTGTGTGTGTGTGTGTGTGTGTGTGTGTGTGTGTGTGTGTGTGTGTGTGTGTGTGTGTGTGTGCGTGCGTGCGTGTGCGTGCGTGCGTGCGTGCGTGTGTGTGCGTGTGTGTGCGTGCGTGTGTGGTCGTAGTAGTCAGTGAGTATGAGTGTATGTGGCAGTGCCATAGTTCCTCCTCTCTAACATACACCTGACCTTCCGCTGCAGAAGCCTGGGGAATTCGACATAACTGGCGGCTAGTAAAGTCACAAATGCTTTGGTAAGAGCGTCGACAGCAGCATTTTCCCACAAAATGACAAAATGTCACATTCTTCAAACTTTGCGGTTGCAACAAGCTGTCAGAAGAGTTTTTACTCTAATGCTGAAGGTCACTTATAGCCACTACTGCTTTGAACCTAACTAGCACTAAGAAAACGTTACATTTTATGACAAAAATACTTTATTCTTTACTTTGGCCTAAATTCTAATAAAATAATTCTTAATGTTTATACGCTATTACACATAAAGCTGTGCTCTTAGGCCTGCAGTAGCCTATTTTAAACATTGCATTGTAGGCTAAATTAAATAAATTAGCAGTCCAAAACATGTTATTGAATTGGCTCGGTTTGCTATCAAGTGTGCATAAGGCATAGTTAGTTAATTAAGCATGCATCTAATAGAAAAAAGAGAAACAGAGGGGACAGAGACATTCTTTAGATATAATCCACCCCCAGATTCTTGTTTTTAAATAGGCCTACTATAATCCCAACATAGACTAACACTTGCACAAGGACAGAGCGAAGGATACAAATAAGAACAACAACCAAGTCTCTTTCGCAATTCAGTTTACTTTTTCATTTCATTTATTCATTCTTTCTTTGTTTCTTTCTTTGTTTCTTTCTTTCTTTCTTTCTTTCACCCCCTTCAGTAGGCTACCTGCTGTGGAGATCATGTGAATAGTATAGGCTACCCATACTGTATCAGTCGAGTGATTTCAGCATATGACAGAAGAGTGTTTAGGGGCCGAAGTGGGCGTAGAGTTACTGAGGCAGCTGGGGTGACGTAGGAGGAGACAGCGTGGTCTGCGGCAGTGGTGGACACTATATAAGTCTATGGGTGGACAGTAACGATGCACTGAGTTTACTATAGGCTATAGCCTACTTAAGTATAGGCTACTTTTTACCCCCAAGCATATGACTTTCACTTTGGTACACTTCAAAGAGGAATACTGTAGCCTACTTTTGACTTTCTCGTCTTTAGGAAGGGAGTCTCATTTCCCAAACTTTATGCATTAGCCTAACCACTTAAAGGACGACTTCGCCATTATCTTCTATATCTTCATATAATTGGTCACTAATGTTCACAATAAAATTCTACTCGTCCTGTGTCTCTTAGGAGGGCTGGGGGGCAGTTCAGAAACCCGCGTCTCGCATCGTCGTTGGGTAGATTTATTTTTTAAACTGAATTTTAAAAACAATATTTCAAATTATTATCGCGAGAACAATATGGCTTCCATTATGGTAACTTTTCAGGAATAGAAACTCTGCCGTTTCTATTAGCTATTTGGATTCCCCATAGATGGTGTCACTGGTAGACGGGTTCCTGAACTGCCCACAGCCTTCCTATGACTATGAGACACAGACTGAGTAGAAAAAAAATGTGTGCTATTTTATCATAAACACTAGTGAGGAGAGGACCAAATATGTGAAGATAGGTTGAATAGTAGTGAAGTCGTCCTTTGAGTGTTTATTTCAAATAGTGAAAATAAGCGGTGTACAACATCCCACATTGTGAGCTTGTAGATCTGGTATTTTCACAATTTAAAATACTTTTTTGTTGTTGGGCTACTTTGTTTTGGTAATTGATTGGTAGCCTATTTAGGCTACTTGAGTAAATGAGCATACTGTATGTATACACTTTGTGCGGGGCTTGTCTTGTCTGTGGTGGGTGATGTCACACCACCCAGACGGTCATGATTGGCCCTAATTAGAATGTGCAGCGGCAAATAGACAAGCGTCTTCCTTGATTGAATTCGAAGCGGCTGGTGCAAAAAAAAAATCGCAGAGGTGCAAGAAAGCGTGAGGTGAGGGGAGAGAGAGAGACAGACAGACAGACAGACAGACAGACAGACAGGGAGAGAGAGAGGGGGAGAGAGAGAGAGAGAGACGATATCAGTAAGCGGCGGCGAGAGCTGTCACGCTGTTCTGAAAATACAGTCAGGCAGGCTGGAGTTTCAGTGGTGATATAGCGCTGAAGTGAAGCCCTCATAACAGCCAGACGCACGCACGCATACACACTCACATGCATATACAGCCCCCCCCCCCCCCCCCCCCCTCCGGCAGAGTTCAGGAGGGCTAAAGAGAGAAAGAGAGAGAGAGAGGCACTCCAAAATACCCTCGACGTCACCGAGTAGCCTGGCATAGAACTCTTATATCAGAGGACATCTGAGAAGAAGCGAAGAGAGACAACTGTAATAAAGCACGGAGAAGAGAACGGAACATCTAGCGAGCCAGGCACCGACCGGTGGTCCGGAGGAGAGGAGACACCACCAAGTTGCTCCTCCGCGCGTCCTTCCTCTGCTCCTGTCCCCGCCGCCGCCGCCGCTGCTGCTGCTGCTGTGCATATCATCATGGCATCGGTCCTGGGAACAAACAGCGGCCGAGCCTCGGCACCTCAAGGCGGCCAGATGAAATGCAAGTTCAAGAGGAGGAGGAGGAGACGGTCGAAGAGAAAAGGTAAACTTTTACGCGTAAAAATTGTCTTTTTTTTCCCCCCTTTTCCATGTTGCATGGGTCGGTCGTGGCGCACCTTGGCGGCGGGGCAGCGCAGCAGAGCGCGCAGCAAGAAGCTGCACGGAAGCACGGATAATGTAAGAGTCTGTCTGCTTCTCTGCTACCTTTTGTATTTAGCTAATGGACCTGCGTCTAAATAGCTCACACATAATAAGGCATGTTAACGGGGGATGGCTGCTAAAAGAAGCCCTCTCACTCGCGCCAGTTCCGTGGCGCATTGTCATCATTCTCCTCCCCGTGTGAAGTTGAACTTGGTTGTTGCTGCGTTCATTCTCCTTTTAACAGTCGGCGCTTTTCAACATTATTGTTGACGACTAATTTGTGTAATTTGTCTCAGCTGTTGCAAAAGTGTCCGCTTGAATAATTTCAGCTAGTCTTTGCAATTTAAAAGGAGACTTGAGAACGTGACTTAAAAGGGCACACACTCGTGTAGAACTTGATTAGGAGTAAAAAAAAATAAAACTCATAAACATGTCAGGTTGCTTCATGCCCATAGTATAGCCTAATATGCGACCTAAAACATTAGATGTTATACTTTACTAACTTGTAGCCTGCATGTGCCATGCCTACTGTGAAAGTGATGTGACTAAACGACAACATTTGTTCCAAGTGACAGCTAGACATATTGGCCCATATTTAATGACACTATAGGCCCACTGTAAAGGTGCTAATTATATTTCAATAACAAGTTTACATTTCAATATGTTTAAGCACATGCTGGTCTCTGCATCTCCCAGCGCTCAAATTCAGTGACCCACCATAGTCTACCTCCCCTTAGACCCCTATATGTTGGCTTAACATTTTATTAAACTGTTCTTTTTAGGCAGTGTTCTCAGCACAAACATTCTCACTATAGCCTACAGCTGTCTTCTCATTCAAATTTGAATATGGCTACAAAATAAATATGTGTACTGTATATTATATCAAATAGCTTACCATTCATATTTCATATTTTATGAAGAAAATATTTGACGCCTTAATTTAACTCGAGAGTGTACAAATTACCCACAATATTTGCATAAGAATAACCTGTGTTAATACCTATCTACATTATCTACATCTTTAAGGTCCGTCAGTGTCTATCAGTGTGTGATACTGGCACGCGTTTAATGTTTTGTGTAAAGCAGTTTGAATTTCCTTGTTGAAATGCACACAAGGTATCCTAGCTGCCTTGCAATTTTAGTACCAAGACATTAATATGGGACCTCCCTGGTGTAGCTCAATCCCCCCCCCCTAAAAAAGCAGCTATTTGTATATGGAAGTAGTAATAACTGTAATCAAATACATAGCCATGTTGTCTTATTTCCTTTTTTTCCCCCAGTCAGCATAAGACGTTTTCCCTGACAATAACATTTCAAGCGTGTCGGTGTCATCTCTCATCTGTCGTCTAGTGCAGGGGTCTTCAACGTTTTCAGGCCGGGGACCCCCAAACTGATGGGGAGATGGAGCAGGGACCCCCTACCACCTCGTAGGGTGGGGGGGGTCAGGGCTACAACATATTTTTTATTTTAAACATGTACAAGTTACAGCGAGCAGGGTGGGCCGTACCACTACCATTTCTAAACATACTACTTTTTAACTGAGAACCAATGTCAATAATATCAACAATCTGTCAATTGCATAGTAATCATGTATTCAAGCTATTCAAAATAGATAGAATCATGATTTATTTTTTAACATAAATGTAAAAAAAAAAGAAAAAAAAACATTTTTTTAAATCTTTTTTTCTTTTTTTAAGCAATAATTTCACGGACCCCCTGCAGTACCTCCGCGGACCCCCTAGGGGTCGCGGACCCCCTGTTGAAGACCCCTGGTTCTAGTGAATAGCGGCCGGCCGGGCTCAGAGGCCAGCGAACCCCCAAATGTGGTTTCTGTCATGGAACCTGCAGAGAGCCAAGCCTCCGCATGCAGCACACGACAGCTATGTTATGTTACTGATGATACAAATTTTATATTAGAAAATAAAGGCAACTTCCCGGTCACACATATACACCCCTGACCATCCCAAACCTAAAAGAAAATGTTAATAGTTTCCCCAGTCATACTGTTACATGAGTCACACCATGCATTTTAGAATAGTTGTATATATGTTTTTAATTAGGAATTTGAAATGATTGCAAGCTATAATTTTGGATCAATGGTGGTGGTGAAAATGGGGATGTCCTGGACTGAAATAAACATTTTATATTGTGTGACATCGATATTAGATCAGTGGCATTTACGATACTAAGCCTATAAGCACATTCAAATTTCCCCAATGCAATTGTCTTCATTCTTTTGTTAAAGATTATTTTCTTAATATTATTATTTTCAGGCAGTTTTCACTGCCTAAAAATAAAAAAGGAGAGTGTAGTGACAAAGGAATCTGAGAGGGGGAAATAGATGCTACAGCGGTCCCCAGCTGGAATTAAATGCGTGACATTTTGATCATGGTTGACGCATAAACGTCGGTTACCAGTCTGCCCAAAATGTGTTTTGGTTTGAGATTAATTTTTTATGCAATATTTCAGATACTGTGTTAAGTCATTGTATAGTGACAGGAAAACCAAGGACAGAGAGGAGAGATACGTACGCAGGGCAAGACGGGGCTATAAGGACTCAAACCTGGGTTCCTTGCACTCTCACAAGGAGCATAATGCTCTGTAACTGGCTGAGCCATCAAGCAAGATTTCTCTGAGATTTCCAAGCTGTATTCAAGCTGGCATTGCAAATGTGGCCCGGGCGTCGAGTAACAACAAGTTACCCAAAAACGCAGGCAACAATGCAGTCATTTGCTCTGACACGGTTCACCGATGCAGAGACCACATTCTTTTTTTTTTATAGACGTTGAGGAACGGTCTAAATAAACCTTATTATTATTATTTTTACTGATGATAACGGTAACATTTGTTAGAGCTGTGTGCCACAAGATACTGACTGCTTGCATTGTGGAATATGGATGAAACGCTCGGAGCGGGGTTGATGTATCAGACTCTGCAATTGAATGTATAACGAGGTTTCATAAACACTTTGCGCTCGTCGTCAAAAACCACAAACAGACAACCGCGCCTCATTTCCATAACCTCTTGATTTTTAATAGCCCAAGTAATTGAGACAAGGGAGACAATACATAAAATATAGTGCCGAGGCAAATGTATTTACATAATGGAAACGACAAAATTGGTTCCACAACATTAAGCATTGCATATGAGTATCACACGAAGTGCACACACACATTAGCTGACAGGCCTTCGCAGTGTGTTTCCAAATGGCTAATTTATCAGCACTGCTGATTCATACTGATAGCAGGGGACATTAGGGGCCATTTCAGGGTCCGATTTTTAAATGAAGTGTGTCTTCTTTGTGAAGGACCCGATACCTGCAGTCTCCTCCGTATAGCTGGAGGAAGTGGCCTCACTTTGTCAAGCGACAGCAGCATATAAATGTTTTTGATCGTGGCGTACTACTGTATGGTATGTAGGCTTTTTTTTATTTTTGGTAGGACGAGCGAGAGAGACAGGAAAGGTGGGGGAGGGAGAGAGAGAGAGAAAATAGTGAGAGAGAGAGAGAGAGGGGAGGGAGGGAGGATGACATGCAGCAAAGAGCCTCTGGTCGAATCCCTGGCCAGCTGCAAGGACTATGCATTTATTTTGAAAAAGTGGAGGTGGTTATGTGGTTTAAATGTTCCTTAAAGAGTCATGAAACCCAAAATCACTTTTTCTATAGATATATATTATATCAATGAATCACTTGTGATAGGGAGCAATGATATGGTTCAATTTGCCCATAGGCTTGTGGATTCAGAGCTTTCTGCTGTCTGTATAGCCATTTCTGTGAACTTCTAGTTTCTGGATAGAAAATAAATATTTGGCGCCACTCGTTACATATTTGCTCACTGCGTACCATTAGTTCGGCGTGAGGTGGCTTATCTATTCACTCCGACATTTTAGAAACAACTCCTACATTTTAGAAACAACTCCTACATTTTAGAAACCACTCCTACATTTTAGATGTCTTTTCATATTCTGAATTCTGATAAAACAAATGAAAGCTCAAGAGAAAAGCCCACCGTATATACGATTGGAGAAGATTGCAGTGTTTAAAATGTTTTTTCTTTTTTTTTTAGGTTTGGTCCACTTCACTTAGAACCCTGACCACAAATAATTACATACAGATATGCTAGCAGATTGTTGTAGATTTCTTTTTTTATATATATATTAATACCCGTCTGATAATGTAGATGACACTTTAATACCCTATGTGTTATCTAATGCATACTTATCTCCAGAGTTCAACCAATTATTCCATAGACCCTGAGGCCAACAAAAGGCACCATTGAGGGATTATGGCATGGCATTTAGGACGTAATCTTTTAAGAACACTGCAGATTATTTGGAGATGAACTTCACAATAACCTGTGTGTATTCAAAAGGCAGTATAAGCAGTTTATCCCCCCCTGATTTCATTAATGCGTTTTGCTCTTTTTTTGCTCCTATAACTGTTCTTTTTAGATGGTGATAAAGTGCATGACAAATAAATGTACATCACCCACAATGAAGATTAACGGATTGAAAAGTGGGACAGTGACCATGACAGAAAAGCACCTCTCTCACCCAAGCCTTTCATTGACCTGCTGTAACGTTCTTGGAAATGTGACAACTGGCTAAATTAACCTCTTAACCCTTATATCGTCGGTGTCGAATGGAAACCTTGTATGTCCAAAACCGTTCCTTTTTTTATTGTAATTCATTTCAATTTTAAATTGTGAAAACAGTCGTTCTACAAGCTCACAACATGTCGCACGGCGACGAGTTTTGAGCTTGTAGATCTGCTATTTTCACTGCTTTTGTGTGTGACACTCTTGTATGATGATGAAGTAGGGCATTTATTCACAGGAGAAAAAAGGTTTTTGCCCGACAGCAATGATATAGTACTTCATTGTACGCCGAATAGTGAATTGCAGCACGTTGTGAGCTTGTAGGTCTGCTATTTTTGCTATTTTCTTGTTTTTTAATGCTTTGAAATGTTTCACCTATACAATGATATATTTCCCAAAATATGGAATCCATGTTGAAGGTGTTTAATGAGGAGCTGAAGTAGTTGTCCCTGGTACACCATCTGCAGTTTGCTGGAACACTGAGTGCCAGCGTTATCTATCTTGCAATATACTCAACACTAAATTATTTGGATGTACTGCTACTGCTAAATGCCTACATTGTGTACCATGGTTAGCGCAGCTCTGGCTCTTGTTTTTCTCCGGCTCCCGTATAAGCACAGTGTTTGCACATCCGTAGACCAGCGCACTCTATCATCGCTGTAAGAGGCAACCGTAGACTTACTGTTGTATCTGCCTCTTAATTAATCACAGCCCCTTGTGATTTACTGGTTTGTTCCTTTAGGGAATTCGGTGGTTGCCGCTTCTCCTCGCGACAAACACAAAAACAAATAACAATTTACCATCCCCTTTTTCTGAAATGTGACATGTGTCGGTTGACAAATCGCTCAGATGTTTTAAGGGAACGGCAACATCTGGGCAGAAGTTCTGCTCGCTGACGCCTGTGTGTCGTGCGTCGCAATTTGTGTGATGAAAGACGAGCGCGTCTGAGATTTAT
This sequence comes from Nannobrachium achirus, assembly GCF_963921795.1. Taxonomy (NCBI): domain Eukaryota; kingdom Metazoa; phylum Chordata; class Actinopteri; order Myctophiformes; family Myctophidae; genus Nannobrachium; species Nannobrachium achirus. The sequence goes on along the minus strand of NC_137828.1, from coordinate 22,062,551 downwards.
AGGGACGGCATATTTCTTTTCTTCTTTTTTTACGGCTGTACTTATCGCTCTGTATGAATACGGGACATTATATCAACTTACCATCAAGAGTGCAGAGTCGTGTGTGTGTGTGTGTGTGTGGGGGGGGGGGGGGGGGGGGAGTCGGGGGGAGGGGGGGGGGCAGCATGAGTGTCACATAATTTATGTAGCAATTACTGTTTACGCTGGCCTTCCTGGCAGGGGGCTCCAGAGGGGTCAAGTAGGGGGTGAACATCGGGGCTGAGCAGTGACGAGGCAGGGGAGGGGGTCTGCCAAGACCATCGGGGGAGTGGAAGCAGTGGTGGAAAAAGTAGTCGAATGTTGAAAGTGAAAGTATCAATACTGCAATGTAGAAATACTCTTGTTATAAGTAAAAGTCTGGCATCAAAATATACTTAAAAAGTACCAAAAGTAAAAGTACATAATCTTTGAAAATAGCTGATCTACAAGCTCACAGCTAGCTTGTCGAACGTCTATTTTCAAATAGCCCCTCCAAAATATTGGATTAATGTATATTTTATAATATTATAATTTATATTTGCAAAGTATCCAGTAACTAAAGCTTTCAAATAAATGCAGTGGAGTAAAAAAGTACAATATTTGGATCTGAGATGTAGTGGAGGAGTAGAAGTAAAAGTATTGGAAATTTGTAAATACTCAAGTAAAGTACAAACACCTCAGAAATTGTACTTAAGAACATTGAAGATGAGTTCCCTGGGTGTCCCCCCGTCTGTGCTGAGCCTCGCCGCCCTGCGAGCTGCGGGTCATCACTGAACCATTAGCCAGACGGACGTGCAGGTTGCCGTCAAGCCCCGGTGCTTTCACCGAAGGCCCGCTGCTGCCGTTGCCTCTACCACGTCCACTCTAAACCACATGTCGGCAAGAAGGGTTGGCAGGGGCGTCACAAGGGGGGGAAAAGTGGGACTGAGTTACTAGGGCCCAAGGTGGAGGAGGGGCCTTAATTATTTTATACTTTAGCTATTGAAAAATAGCAGATATACAAGCTTCTAGAGTAGACCTGCTATATTTGAAAAGTGATGAAAATGTGTGCAAATTGTAAAATATATACCTTTATATGTTTTAAGTGAAATATTTTAAGATGGGGGTCTGTGGCCAATTTTGGCGGTTCTTCACATAAAAAGTTTGAGCACCACTGACATAGAAACATAGATTTTTCAAAAAACCTTAGAATGATTTAGAAGACATTTAGGCAATCGTGTCAAAAATATTCAAAGACTTGCTAAAATTTTCACGATTAAAAGAAATAGCAGCTCTACAAGCTTGCATCTGTGAGCTTGCATATTATCTGCTATTTTTGCAATAGTTAAAGCACAAAATAATGCGTAATAATGCGTTCCCAGTCAAAATGGGTTAAAACCCCCTCCCCCTATGAGGAACATTCATGGGGGGCCCGCAGTGAATCCTTGTACCCAGGGCCCAGAATTTGGTGCGACACCCCTGGTTGCGGATGGGAGGGGAGGCGGGGGGAGGGTGGGGGAGAAAAAAAAACTGAGCCCTGTAGGTTTATCACCTCGCTTCTGATGACAGTGACAAGGTCCGTGTCAAGGCGGTGGACGCAGGGTCGCGATGAGGAGGCAGGCCGCGGAACGAAGCCTGTGTTCAATTCCCTTTAAAGACTTCACTGACTGAAAGGTATATATGACTGGCAGTCTGTTACCACTATGTCGCCGGGAATGAAAGATCACTATGCATTATGATGTTAACCTTTTGTACTGCATAATGTCAGTGTTCTCTCTCTCTCTCTCTCTCTCTCTCTCTCTCTCTCTCTCTGTCTCTGTCTCTGTCTCTGTTTCTCTCTCTCTCTCTCTCTCTCTCTCTCTCTCTCTCTCTCTCTCTCTCTCTCTCTCTCTCTCTCTCTCTCTCTCTCTCTCTCTCTCCCTCAGAATGAGTTTCATTACCGTGTTGTCACTCAGTTGTCCTTACGAACATTAACATCTATTACACCGTGGTGCAAAAAAAAAAAAGAAATCTCATTAGTAATGCATGCATAGCACTTCTCTGCCCGCGATCCACATTTACACAAGGAATTCATTCATAAAAAGCCTTGTTATAATATACAGTAGCATAGGCCCAGACAGGCAGGGGAAGGGAACACTTCATAAACGCCTCCAATTCTGTCTCACAAATTCTTCATGTGGTCCAGGTTTCTAATGGCTAGGTGCTCCCTGCACTGCAGGGCAGGAGGAATGTTTCTGCGTAAGAAACGGTCAGCGCGACCTGCATTGGCGCTGGCTTTAATGTTTCGCGACAGCCCAATGTCACAGAGTCCTGGGTGCATTTTTGGGGGAGAGGAGGGGTGGTTTGTGCTGAGATGTATTTGTTCAAGCAGTTCTGTCATATCATTGCTGTCGGGTGGAAACCTCATTATGTCCAAAACCGTCATTCAATTCAATTCGATCTTTATTTCAGACCCAGGACGATCCATACAAATTCAAAAATAGCTGCTCAAAACACAGATCGGCAGTTTTTTGCTTCTCTCGTGTGACAGTGTAGTACTGTGTGACGAAGTAGGACATTGATTTAGCAAAAAAAACAAAAAAAAAGCTTTCTGCACGACGACGACGGCAACGATATTGTTTGCGCTGAGAAATGCATTAACAGCTGTGACAAAAAAACACCGCTGGCATTTATGAGGTTAATGAAGGTCATTGCTGATGGCAACCGGCACACGCCGCTCTGCCGCGTGCACACGCATGGCTTGGAGAATTTACAGGCACTTCCTGATTAAGCCCTTTAGACCGGGTATGCATTATTGCGTATTATTATTTTATGCTTTAACTATTGAAAAATAGCAGATATTAAGCTCACAGCCGCGCTGCGAGGTTTTTTTAAACCAATGTTACTATGTCAGTGGTTCTCAAACCTTTTCATGTGAAGGACCCCCAAAATAATATGTAGTTGGCCACAAATCCCCCATCCCCCCAAAAGCTAAATTTGAGTTACAAATGTTCACTTTAAAAATTAGATATTCAAAGATTTGCAAAATTGTCATGATTTTTCAAAAATAGCAGATCTACAAGCTCGCAGTGCGGCACTCGGTGCTGCGCTGTAAGCTTGTATATCTGCTATTTTTCAATAGTTAAAGCAATTCTCGGCCTAAATAGATTAAGGGAGCGACGGAAGAATTTGAACGGTTTAGGACACGCCGTCCTCTAACCAACTAACCGTTTTGCTGAGGGAGGGGAAAAAAAGAAAACGTTATTACCATTGACTGGGCTCTCCTGAGGACGGCTGATAAAATGACCAAGGAAAAGAAATAGCACAACTTTTTCTATTTTTTTTTTACCCCCCCTTTCACATTTGCATAATTAGTAATTATCTCCTAATAGTCCCTCTTGGCCTTTTTGTCTTTTGCCGAGGCTTTGCAGTCTTTCTGCTCAAATTTCAGGCAGGAAAAGGCATTGCTGAAAGGTCTCCATAACAGACTGGAGCTGCAGAGGATGCAGCCTCTTCTTACATCTGACATATGCTGAGACCCCCCACATGTTTGCTTACACACACACACACACACACACACACACACACACACACACACACACACACACACACACACACACACACACACACACTCACAAACACCAAAATTGGCACAGAGGAGGGTGATCACTGGCACACTGGCAGAAGTCTTGATTTAAATATTTTAAAATCAAATGTTAATAATAAAGACATGGCACGTAATTTAAAAAAGGTTGCTGGGGGCGCCCGGTGGCCTACTGGTCTAAGCGCATACCATATAGGCATTGATGCCTGGCGGCGGTGCCGGTTCGATTCCCTATCCGGACGACCTTTGCCGCATGTCTCTCCCCATCTCTCCCCCTGTTTCCTGTCAGTCTACTGTATTATCCAATAAAGGCATAAAAGCCCAAAAAAACAAATCTTTAAAAAAAAAGGTTGCTGACCCCTGATCTACAAGATCACAATAAGTCATACCGCGACGCATTGTGAGCTTGTAGATCGGCAACTTTGGTTATTTTACAAATTTTTTGAACATTTTGGAAAATGTGTGTATGACAAGTTGGACTGCAGGGACAAGTTTGGACTGATATCGCGTTGAGAGCGCACAGGCAGACCGTGAATGTTTTGAACTAAATGTTTTGGAATACCTCCCAAACATACACATACACGCCCCGGCCCCCCTGTGAACTTTGGTGCTTCCCAAGTGGGCCTGGACCGCAGGTTGGGAAACACTGCTTTTGCCTCTCCGTTAGCCAATGCCATGCATGTGTGGTTGCTATGACAACACAGGCCTTATAAAACACCTTTCACACTAAGTTGGGCTGGAAACTGGAAAACACACTAATCTGGTTTATCTGTGCTAATGTTCATGTTGGTGTGAATTGTCCTTACTTATTATAGCCTATGTTAATTGTACTCCCGAGTGTGAGTTCCCTGCATGCATGCATGCATGCACGTGCGTGCGTGCTTGGCTAAGCTTCAGTCTGTCAGTCCTCATAAACAGAGATGTAGTGCAGCATGTGTCAACTACATTATCGTTGTATCAGTGGATCAGTGTATCAGTACATGTGTATCAGGTCAAACTAAACTTGAGAACAATGCTGCTTTAGCATACCAAACGATGATGAGATATTTAAGATTATTTCATGAGAAATAGTTTTTTATGGGACGGTGAAGAGGGGGTGTCTGTTGACATGCAGCACAGGTCTAATACTGCATTCAAAACCAGGATGTTGCATTCATTTGGTCAGCATATTAAGAGTTCAGCTCATTGCCTCTGATGTGTGTGATTTGAGGTGCAGTTGGACATGGCAGGCCACGGTCTGAACTTCTTTAATGTTGTTACACTCTATAAACTGCAAATATCCCAATACCGAATCTACATGAAAATACCATATTTTCCTTCTTTATAGAGCACCAAAGTCTGACTTAAACAATTTACACATCCTACCTGGGTCACGTTTCCCCCCCCCCCCCATACTTTAGACCTTTTTTATTTGCGTCAAATAAGAACCGTGTTCCAAAAATAAACAAAACTAGAACTGCTCTCTGTCGAGGTGCCAACTACTGTATCACAGAGAGATGAGGATCGAGTCACAAGCCTAGTCACTGGCGCACCGCGCCGAGACAACACACTTTGACCAAAGCAACAGCTGTATGCCTCTCAACATAATTATTCTCTACAATCTATGCTCTCACCGCAGCACGACAGCAACGAACCAGCAGAAGGTAATTAACCAGCTCCTTACCTAATCGGCTGCGGAGGTGCAAAGTTGATCAAACTTTCAAAGGGTGTACGTTGTTTAAGTCAAAGGAGCATTGTTTTCATATCATAAAATGAACTTTAGTTTAGTCAAAAGCTTGTACAATCCACACTAGTCCACACGTGAGTTCTGTTTACAAGATCGGCTGCGGAAAGTAGCCAACAACTAGCAAGCAGAGCGCACTTCCTCTCAAAGCGGTGGATTTCAAAATAAGATAGGCTACTCCTGTAATATGATTAGGCAAATGGTTTTATTTTCAAGTCTACTTACAGGAAGTAATGGACTTAATTAGAATTACATGACACGGACCAGTTTGGCTGACGAGCATAGGGAAGGACACTTGGTGCGCATTATAGACCGAGACCGCCTCAACCCGCCCCGCCGATAAAGTGTACATTTCTTGGCCCAGCTCAACCCGGCCTGCGGGCTGACCGCGGGGGTCCGCGGGCGCGGGCTGCACCGCGCATCACTAGTGTGCACAAGGCATCACCACTGGTATCACCAGGAATGCTGGTCCCTCATTGGCTGTTAATGATGACGTTGCCAGAAATGCTGATTTCCCTGATTGGGCTACGGGCTTAAACACGGACAAACACTGACATACATTCATACATACGCAGCCCAACGCAGTACTTGTGCGCTCTGCTGGCACAAGTAACTAGAAAGAAAGTGTGGTTGCTGTGACACGAGTCACACTTACAAATAAATCTCTATCTGTCTGTGCTAAACCATTCCATCCTTGTCCTTTTTATGCCCATATATGGAGATCCCTGATGTCATCAATATTAAGCCCATAACTTATCAACATAACATGTCAGGCTCATGTGGTCTCTGATGTCAGACATCTATGATGTCAGTCGTCTCCATATTTGGGAAAAGTAAAAAAAATTAATTGTGTGTGTGTGTGTGTGTGTGTGTGTGTGTGTGTGTGTGTGTGTGTGTGTGTGTGTGTGTGTGTGTGTGTGTGTGTGTGTGTGTGTGTGTGTGTGTGTGTGTGTGTGTGTGTGTGCGTTAGAGCTGGGATCGGGCCCATTTTTTCTGTCCGACCCGAACCTGTGTCCGACAGTTTTCTGTCCGACCCGAGTCGACGTCCGAGCATTAATCATGAAAAAGCGTCCGACCCGAGCCGAGGCCCGAGCCCCGAACCTTATGTTTTCAACGCTTTTTCGCCTCGTTTCTTTTTCTTTGAGGAAGCCACTGATTTACACTCACTAGCAAACGTGTTATAATGTGCAGTGAGTGCATGCAGCGTGCCTGTTTGTTACCCTTAATAATATTAAGCCACATTGTGGCTTGTGAAAGTGTTTAAAATAATTACACAAGTAGGCTACGTTAGATTATTAAATAATAGGCTATAACGTGCACTGCGCGTCTGGTGACTCTTGTCTGACTGCAGTCAGTGACTCGCTGCAGTCACACACTTAAAATCCTCTTTTACAAACTGTTAATAAAGTATTCACACACAAACCTTTTCCACATGTTCAATCAATATCAAAATGTATTCAGTCTTACCAGCATAGACGAATCTGACATCTGCTTTTAATATCCAGCGTCCACAAACGGCCAGTCCACGGCCAGTTGGCCTTCTTTCTTAATCAAAAACTATTATTAATCCAACCATTATGGTTTATGGGTTTTAGGCTAAGGCTACATTCAACATCGGACTTTTTAATTATGTCTGCGTTGACAACTACGTTGAAATGCGTCCATACCGCGGCGCTGATTTCCCTCTTTCGTTTTCAATTGCTTTAAACTTTACCGTAGACAAGTTAACTTTTATCTCGGCTGGCGGCAACATTATCTCTCACTCATTCGCCTTTTCTTCTCGTGTATCTGTTTGTTTGTTTGTTTGTTTGTTCTCTGTCACATATGACACTCCGTCTCCCACTCCTTTTCCCCATGAACATGTGTGCATGGTTGTCAAGACAACGCACTGAGCGTAGCCACATGCAGTGAACCAGAAAGACAAGGAAATAGCACACACAGAGACGATAGTTGTATCGTTTTACACTTTATTTTCTATGAATCAAAATTATGTCCGACCCGAATCGACGTCCGACAATTAATTGTGAAAATGCGTCCGACCCGAGCCCGAGCCCGTCGGGCTTGTCGGGTCCCGTCGGATTTCGGTCGGGTATCCCAGCTCTAGTGTGCGTGTGCGTGTGTGTGTGCGTGTGTGTGTGTGTCTCTCCATATACGGAGCTGACTATCATCACCTGGATCTCCATATATGAAGATCACAACACTGACCTCATCAAAGTTAACATGGAGTTAACATGGTGCCATCACTGCCATGTTTGACTTTGGGTATCATTAGCAAATGTGTGGTTGTCAGTGTAAGTGTTAGTTGAAGGCAGTTAATTTTTTTCCCTCGTTTCAGCACACTATCAACTTAAGCTCTCGCATCTAATCTCAAATCCCGCCCGTGGCGCCCGACACATCGTGATGGCAAAACATTTTTCCACTTTATGATCCTAATTAGCTCTAACTGTGCCATCATCCCTGAGTCATCACGCCTTGGAGAGCAGCCAGTTCATTTGATGGTGCACGCACACTGTCTTGACTCCTCCATTCTCTTCCTTCTCAAGTTATGTCGCTTTCTGTCTATCTGTTTTATTCTCTCCCTCCCTCCCTCTCTTTCTCTCTTGCCTCTTGCGTTTTGTGCACATACTGTAACAAGTAACACTTATGTATCTAAATGAACACAAGCACATTTGCACTCTCATGCACATGTGCACACACACACACACACACACACACACACACACACACACACACACACACACACACACACACACACACACACACAGAATGATCCCGTGGGGAGCTTTTGAGTGTTCGCAGCAGGGGAGCTCGTGCTGCTGTAAGGGGCCATACATTTCTAGAGCAAAAAATAGCTTAGGAGGTCGTTAGACTGTATGCAACCTTTTATACTCTGACAAAACAGGAAAAGACGTCAGACCCATGACAGTTTTAGTTCTTCCGTTACAGAAATGAACACGACAAACTTGGTTTGCTTTAATTAATTTAGTTAAAGCCTTTCTCTGTGTCTGACCAACTGTGTCTATTCATCTCTCTATATAATTTGGTGCCTTTAAAACACTCTACACTCGTGTCATGCTTCAGGCACATTGCGGCGCACTGTACCTAGCACACTGTGCTGACATGGCAGAGTTAACACTGATACCCTGCCTCGTATGGAATAATGAAATTGGATGAAGCCGCTTACAGTGCACTGTCCCTTTTCTCGCCATCAGAGTGGGTGCTTATTTGAGATAACGTTAATGAAGGGGACTTTAGCCAAGAATAGACACGTCTTACTGCCAGAGGGGTGGGGGTGGGGGGGGTGTGGGGGTCTGCTAACAGCATTTATTTCCATTAATAAGATGGAGGGTTTTACAAGAGAACCTCTCCTGAGGCCTCTCTCCGGAGGTCGGAGAAAGCCCTCCACCTTAACAACCGCCAAACGAGTTCATTTTACAGAGCCGTTCGTGCCGATGCGCGCGGCACAACACCTTTCTCAGAAGAAACTTTGCCTAACCTTGTTGGCACACAATGCAAGTTGAGGGCGAGGTGGGCTCTCAATCACTCTAATCACTGCTGTCCATCGGTGATGGACCCCTTGAGGACATCGGTATGAGTCTGCCCTAAAACAGCCCCTGAAGACCTGTTGTCAGCACACATGTCTGTTCATTGAGACAGTATGTTTTTCTTGGACTGACAGATGGTTAGATAGCGTGCTATTATGAGTTAGCTTAAAGTGTTCTCTAGCGAAATTGTGTCTTTATCTCTGCTAATAAGCCCATGATGATACTGCACTCCGAGTCGACAATGGATTATGGCATGATATGATATGATATGATGAAGTGGTTAGCATTATGAGGAACGCTGTATTATCTCTTTGCGGTAAAGAGGCTTGTGTCATGAGCTCAATTACTATTCTAGTAAACAAAATATCTCCTAGCCCGATATTGGGGATATACAGTAATGTCACTCTTGTGTGTGTGAGAGGTCAACAGTAATCTCCCACATACGAGTACCTCCTCAGTACATAAATACTGTATGTGTGTGACAGCACCTGATTTACCAGGGGATAAATGCACATTTCATCCTCTCATATTAGGATCTGCGCGTTTTCAGGGGAATGGCTTTATGGGAGATTAATCCATTGATAACACTGAGCGTGCGGGCATACGAGACTCGTCATGGCTTCATTATTCAACTCACATGCAAGCATTAAATAACAGTTTTTCCTCCCTTCGCCCCCTAGAATAAATCCCCTCTCATCCATTGATTCCCGCATCCTTTAGAGGCCCCTGCCAGGAGAGACCGACAGGCTTATCTTACAAATCCTTTAAAAGGTGTTTAAAAAAATATATCTTTGCCTACATTAACTTTGTCTGATGAGATTTTCTTTTCCCACCTCCCCTCATATGGCCACTGATACAGTCAGCAAAAGTTTGTATTTTTATATATTGCTGACTTGATCCACGCGATATGCCACACCTGGGCCCCCTCAAAACAAGTTTCCTAACAGTCAAATACCACAATGTTTATTTTTCTTCTTTGCCGTCCCGTTTTTTTGTATTTGTACAGCTTGAAGTTGTGGACCGTAACAGATATGTTTACAATTGGTGACGAAACTGAGAGTTTCAATCACTCATCCATTGCCTTTTGATGGCTCAGAGCATATTTGGTTTCTACCAGATAAGGCCTGAGTATACATTGAGTCGGATTCAGTTGAATTGTTTGTACACACACACACACACACACACACACACACACACAAAAAGTGTGTTTGGCAGTAGGACTGCTTGGATGGGCTTCAGCATGGAGCAGGATTTCATCTCTCTCTCTACCCTCCCCCTCTCCCTCCTCCATCACAATCCCACAGTGGTGCTCTGGGGCCTGGGCTGTCGGTGAAGGTTGAAGGATGTCTAGGACCCGGGGCTATGAGTGTTGCCTTGCATAAAGGACACAGCGAGAGGATCTCTCTCTTACTATGCGTTCTTACTAATAGTCCCTGCAATACTGGCGCACACACGGACCTATGCAATGCTTGGGCTTAAATAGCCACCCATTCTTTGGGGGTGGGGTGCCCCTATATCCGTCCCTATATCCGTCCCTACAGTACTGTAGAAAATATGTTACGCATATCCTATATCAGGGGTCTTCAACCTTTTCATGTCAAGGACCCCTTAGCTGAGAGAGATGAAGCAGGGACCCCCAACCCATCTAACATATAATTAGAGAGAGAGGTCAGTCAGTCACAAAATGCATTATCTATTCACTCGCTTCAGCGACTGATCTCAAATTTAACATGGCATTGGTCATTAGCATTATACACACCGTGACGGAGCCCGAATTTCATTTTTCCCAAATTCTAGCGATTTCTTAGCGTTTCTTACTCTATAGCTCTACAGCCTGTTGTCAGGGTTACGGTCCGTTCCTCCAGGCCATGGGATCTGTAGCCCCGGGCCCACACACACCTCTCTCACAGTTAGGAATGTTGCAGTCTCTCTCTCTCTCTCTCTCTCTCTCTCTCTCTCTCTCTCTCTCTCTCTCTCTCTCTGCATGGGTCACGCATGCAACGGGTGATGTGTGTCTCATCTTCCAACGGGTATAGAAAACTTATGTGGAGCAAATACATCCTCATACTTCTATTCACCTAATTTTGCTGTTAAATTATTTGTATCCATCATAAATATACACTCCTCCATGGGCTGCTCCTTACATTATGATGCTCCCACATATTCTCACGCACGCACCATGCAGTTACAGTTACTTTCCCCAAAACCCACACTCTGCACATATTTTGCAGCACATATATTCGAACGGGTAAGGTCTAGTACTGTATTACATTGTGTTGCAGATGAAACCTTTTCATAGATGTCATAGATGGCTCCATAGACACTATAATATCATCAGTGTGTGTTGGATTCGTGTTGATGTGTGTTTTCACACATTTAACCACTTAAACGCTCAATACTTTGTAAACTTGACCTTTCACTCTGTACTTGGTCCGCTCTTTTTTCCCCTCTACACCAAACCTCTTTGACGAAAATAGCAGATCGACAAGCTCACAACGCCTCGCAGCGCGAGGCGTTGTGAGCTTGTAGTTCTGCTATTTCCGGCTAATTTTCTCCTCAGAACACAGATGCTAGGGTTCAATTGGTTAATGTAAAAAAATCGCAAGATTTGGTGCCCCCCCTGTATTAACTCTGAGGACCCCCTGTTGAAGACCCCTGTCCTATAACTTATGAACACTGTCAATGGAACTCTTTCCTTTCCTGTGTCTATAAAGGAAAACATTAGGGTGCTTGTGTGGCACAGTGGAAAAGTACTTGCCGTCAGTGGTTCTCAAACATTTTCATGTCAAGGACACCCAAAATGATATGTACTGTTTAGTCTCTCTGTCTCTCTCTCTCGGAATAATAATCTCATAATAATAGTCCCCATGGCACTTCCCTTATAAAAGAAAAGCAATATAGTTCACAATGAAAATATGAATGTATGCTTTAAGCTGGCATACATGCTGTTATTATACATCACAGTCACTGCAATTAAATTTGTGCTAATTTTAGCTTCTTATGTATCTAATGTAAACATTCTTAGCTGCATAACCATGCAAAAGCCATTCAAAATAAAACACAAGTAGTAAGGTAGCTCGCTAGTATTAATGGCTTTTTTAATGATCAAGTTTAGCAAGTTGCAAACTTGCTCTCCAATGTGTAGCAAGCTACACTATGTAAACCAGCTGTAGCCAATTCACTGAAAGTATAACCGTGTAGGCCTATGGCAGTATATGCATGCACAATGCAGCTAAAATTAGGGTTACTATTCCAGAGAGGGACATGAGTTTTAAAAAAGTCCACAAAGATCAGTTTGAATAAAACTAATCAGCTACCGCAGTTTCACAGCCCACACACCGGGCTTCACAACCAGGAAAACTGCAGCCTGTCTAGAATTCAAACATGCGGTGGACTAACCCTCCGTGGCCTGTTCATTTTCAGTGCTAACTGGGCTTAATGATAATAGCCCTGACGATACTGGTGATAATCCTCCCCGCTTTTCCTGCTGACTGCAGAGAACCCATGCTTTGTTCTCTGCTATCCCTATTAGCGTGATGGAGGTTCATTTTAATTTGAATGGACCATCAGTTGGATAAAGAGAGAGACACTTTGCCCCACGTGCACATTCATTCACACTCACACAGACGCACGCACACACCGACGTGTGCTCGGCTCACACGCTCGCCTAGAAAATGAAATGCATACATGGACGGGGGAACATTTGCATCGGAGGATGCAGACGTGCTTCTGTGCACACAAACCCACTCCCAGACACACAGACGCGCGCGCGCGCACACACACACACACACACACACACACACACACACACACACACACACACACACACACACACACACACACACACACACACACACACACACACACACACACACGTATACACAAATTCTTTGCATTGAAAGGGAATACACACACACACGGTTGTTTGGGGTGGTTCATGTCATGTGCATGCCTGAGCACTGCAATAGACCAACAAATGGCGACGGGTCAATGTCATGAATTCTCCGGAGCTCAACGCTATTATCTCATTGTAACCCTGTTCCAAGAGGCTTCCTGCTAGTGTACCTGGCACCTGCAGGAGGAGCTTACAAAGAAACCTAGACAGCAGACAAAGAAAACTTCAAACAACACTGCCAGTCAACATAATAGCAGGGGAGAAGAACTGTCTGCACCCAGGAAGAAAGCAGCTTTTAGAAGTAACCCTGTAAAATCTACCTACTGTATCTGTTCTCGCCTTGTAGAAGTACAGTCATTGTGGCTGTTGGTGTTTTTGTTGTTTTGTTTTGCTTGCATTAAATCAGTTCCACTTCTGATAGAAATGTTGAGTTTTTCGTCTGATGTGGCGGCGCGTGCCGTTTGTCACGTGGCTGTTGTGGAGTCGTTCTACATGTTGGTATATCGTAGGAGCGTTGCGTGATGGGTGACCTCTTTCATACTCGGTGGCACGCTGCTTTACTTGACAGCACTGTGGCTGTTTTGGTGTCGCCTGTCAGGCGGCTGTTGAACGCACGCCTAAGCATCCCCGCTGTGGGTGTCCTGGTGCCGCAGCTCATCTGGGGCTCTGGGTGGGGAACTGCCAGGGATTGGAGATTGATGCTGTTAGCGGGGAGCAGTTGTGCGTGAGGGTAACGTAGGGATGGGACGATAAGCGATATTATTGTTTATCTTGATAAAAAACACTCACAATAATCGTATCGTACTCACAGTAATTTATCGTGATATAGTCCTCCTTCATGCACTGGGATCAATTCACCTTTTATTTGCCGAGCTGCATATCCGGTACCATTTAAACCCTCTATGGGTAAAACGTACTTATAATATACATACTTGCTTGATACAGTCTTTTTTTTTCTCTCTCTACCAAATCTCTTTGCCAAAAAATAGCCGATACAAGCTCTCTGTGAGCTTGTAGATCTGCTTCTGCCCCATGATAGTGGATGTTGGGGATATTTTGATTATCGCGATAACATCGTAAGAGTAACGGCATATATTTCATATATCACATTCCCATTGGGCATGGGGAACTATGCAAGTTGGGAATGCATGTCCCACCCGTTTATAGTATTTCTTGTCAGAGTAGCTACTGTACCTGTTCTAAATATGGAGATACAGGGATCACTGATGTCATCAAAAACTACTGACGTTTGTGTTGATGACATACATGGGCACAAATGGGAGACAGACAGACCAGCAGATAGATATTGTCACTACTCTGTAAGACAATGTAGTGTTTTTGCACTCTTTTGTTGTTGCAGCGGTACAACCCCTGTGTGCGTGCGTGCGTGCGTGCGTGTGTGCGTGCGTGTGTGTGTGTGTGTGTGTGTGTTGATGTTGTGTGAGTACGATGAACACAGTGTTCCTTTCAGATTATTTGGAACTCAGGCCAGTCTGTGTTCTCAAAAGAGAAAAGAGGGGAACGACGCTATTATAGACTGTTGTCACACTCCACCCACACGTCAATACAAGGACTCGCTCCCTGAGCTGACTGACCATGTCCCTGACGACATCAAACCTGATTGTCTTCCCTGTGTTCACAGGGCCTGTTGGGGCATCTCTCCACCTAGTCACACAACCAATCTCACCCAAGTATTATATGCTGGATATACAATATATACTAGTAAGACGCCTCCGGGCGACATGCGACCTCGCCCTTTATCTACATATATTGGACCAGTTGCACCAGACCCCTGCATGATAGTCAACAATGTGATGTCAGAACATGCCCATACATGGGCATTACCAAATATGGGCATTCCCACCAGATATGCGCTTAATATTGATGACATCGGGACAGGGATCTCCATATATGGGCATAAAACGGACGTAATTAATTTGCAAGTGTGACTCGTGATGACATCAGCAATATCCATATATGGGCATAAAAGGGACATCAAGCCAGAGCGTGATGTCAGAGCGGCAAACCCATTCTGTTAATTGGCCTGTATGTTACTTTCGATGCCAATTACGTCCAAGAACGTGATGAGAATTATGGCGGTGCAACGCCGCGGCCCCGTTATCACATCCAGGGGATGTGTTAACTGGTTACCATGGTAACCAGGTAAACAGGTGCTGCGGCAGCAGCTGGTGAATGAAAAAACGTCATATCCTATGATGCAACTCAGCTGCCATCATCAGGATGGAAGCGTGTAATCTCCATAGGCTCCTATTCATTGCTGCTGCAAAGAAACAGCTTCATCTCGTAATCTACTTATAAAAACGCTTCGATCACCAAGAAACCCTTTTTTCACACTGACACTGGGCCGCGACAGTTGGCTGCGGTTGGAATTTTTCATTTCCGTGTGAAAAGTGAACACCCCGGTCTACTGTACAAACATCCGGATTTAGTGAATTTCCACAACATAGACACGATCGTGGCTTTCGGGGCTCTTCAAAATAAAGCGCAGGGAATGGCAGCACTCTGTAGCCAAATAATTACAAAAATAATGGCATCCCAAGTATATATTCACGAGACAGAGAACCATGCCACCAAGATCAAGTGCTGTTCAATGGAACTAAGTGAATTTTGGTAGAATGAGGGGTGACTGTGTGAATGTTGCCTGGCTCCAGCCCATAGACCCGCCCACTCTCCGAGCGGACTGGTTCTCTTGGTCTGGTGTTGTCATATGACGCTTAACTTGATATGGTATCTTGGCGTACCAGCCAATGAAATCAATGCAAGACGGAGGAGGGGGTGGGTCTAACTTTTGAAAATCAACAGAAACAGTGGAGGGGGGGGGGGGGGGCTCAGCCAAAGCTCTTAATTGCTCCCTTTGAATGTCAAAGGGGGGTTGTGCACACCTCGTTAGAATCAAAGACAACGACCTGTTTGATGCCTGTCATAGAGGGGAGGGGGAGGGGAGAATGTTTTTGTGTACACACAAGTCAAACACAACCCCTCCCACCAGATCTCTTGTGATTGGGAATTTCAAATCCCCTCCCCTTTGAAATCTCTTATCAATGGGACAATGTCAGACTCAAGCTCAGCGCAGAGTCTGAAATCAGGCTAGTGTGAATGCTTTGCAACACGCGCGCACACACACCAAATTCTGTTTTGTGTGTGTGTGTGTGTGTGTGTGTGTGTGTGTGTGTGTGCGTGTGCGTGTGCGTGTGCGTGCGTGTGCGTGTGTGTGTGTTGACAGCATGTTTGTATTATACCATGATAATACTGAACATTATCCTAGTTCTCTGCACCCCCAGGGCAAAGAGTCCAATGTACGCTGAACTCAGTAATTAATACAAAGTTGATTCGGGTGGATGAGGTTATGTCAGTGTAGAGTCTGTGGGGTTGTGTCAATTCAACAACGAGGCCTCCCTCATGCTTGCTGAGTGAGTGTGTGTGTGTGTGTGTGTGTGTGTGTGTGTGTGCTCAGCGCAGGCCTGACCGTGGCTGTCTGCGCAGGCAGGCAGTTTGTCATGGCTCTGACCTCAGGGCTATCTAAACAGCGGCGCGGGCCAGTGTTCATCATCACATTTATCCGTACTGGTGTGAGAGATGAATGTGTTATGAGCCTACGAGGTCATGAGTTATCGCCCACCAGGGGCCCGTGGTTCAGGCAGGGGTCAAAAGGCTATTTGTCTTTGAGTAAATGTGTTTTGCATTCATACACTGTGTGGGAGTTCAATTTTTTCTTTTTTTTTCTGTTTTCTGTTTTTTGCTGTTGTATGTCACCTACCTGCAGTGGTGTAAAGTAACTAAGTAAATTTACTTAAGTATACTTAGTAGTTATTTTGAGATATTTGTACTTTACTTGAGTATTTCCAATTTCCAATACTTTTACTTTTAATCCATTACTCTCTTACTTTGCAGATATAAATTATAATATTATAAAAACATACATACATACACACACCACTTAAGCTCTACTTTATACCTAGGCTGTTTGAAAATAGCCGATCTACATGCAGCGCGTTGTGAGCTTGCAGATCTGCTATTTTAAAACATCTTGTACTTTTACTTTTGTTACTTTAAGTACATTTTGATTGCCAAACTTTTGTACTTTTAATCAAGTACATTTTGAATTCCAGACTTTTACTTGTAACAGAGTATTTCTATATTGCAGTATTGATACTTTTACTTAAGTAAAAAATGTATAACCTTTTCCACCACCTGTATACTGCCATTATGACATTGCTTAATTAGGATCTAATTGTTTGGAGTGAACACTGTCCACTGCGTTGCTGGAGTGTTGCATTTGAAGCGGATGCTTGATGGTTTGTTTGTTTGCCAGAAGGAGCAAAAGAATTCTGATGATATTGAAGCGGTTGTGGTTAGGTATTGGCACCTGTTCTGAACTTCTCAGGTCTCCAGGTCAATGTTTTTAGTACAGTTTCAATTAGAAAATGAATTGTTAAATCGTTGAGGTCGAGAGCTTTTCCATAACAGCCCGAAACCCGCCTACATCAAGTGAGTTTATTGAATATTATGAGATGAGTCAGGGGGCATATGGATCGGCCCTTTATTAAAAGGAGCAAAATGCAATATCATTAGTCTGGCTACTGTTGAGAGCCAGAGAGCCCTGCATAGAGAATGGATTTATTGTCTCTCATTTCCCTTCATTAGATGCCCGTAATGAAGACTCTGGTTCACTCCCTCCCAGCTAGAATACAGCTCTGTGATTCAACACCTTTTCTGCAAGCTAAACCACCTTACTGTTACTGCTTCCTATAGGGCTGTTAACATTCTCCAGAAATGACCTGGTTGGTTGTTTAAGTTGGACAAAATGTGGCCATATTTCCCCAAATTTGGATGATGACTGATGACTGACACAATACTGTATATCCATAATAGGCATTCCCAAATATGGGCTTAATATTGATGACATCAGGGATTTCCATATATGGGCATAAAAGGGACAAGAACGGCATTAATTTGCAAGTGTGACAATTGATGACATCAGGGATCTCTATATGGGCATAAAAGGGATTGTATGATGTCTGACGGCAAAGACATCATTAGGTCTATGATGTCAGACAAGGACGGAATTCATTTGCAACGTCATTGTGATGTCAGACAGGTCAGCTACAGTATATCCTTCTGCTGAGCTGGGCCTGGGATTACACCTGTGACACACTCACACAACGCGTCGCATTGTAGATCTGCTATTTTGGATCTGGAGGTTTTTATAGTAAATGCGACCTACGGTCGTTCAAGCCTTGTTGAAGAATGTGCAACAAGCCAATGTCGCCAGGCAACCACATCAGTTTCAGAAAATAAACGGATAATGTGATGGCTTCTCGGTGTCATGACTGTCATCACTGATTCTGATCAAAACACCTCTGGGCAGATTACACTCTCAAGCCCTCCTCACACCTGCTTATCCACCAGCTCCTTGCCAAGATGCCAGTGTGATCCTTATTGGCCACCCAGACAAAGGCCCCTCCCAACACTTGGCCAACCGCAGAGGGTTGCCCATTATCGGCACACTAAGCAGGTGCTGAGATGCATTGCTCCTTGATCACAATGCAGTTTTGCGTCGCGCTGCACGTCAAGCAATCCATTTTTCAATTTGGTCTCCTGCCTGAGATAAATGAACAGATGTCGATTGATTTTCTTCCTTCCAGTTGCGGGCCTTGTTTACACCTGACAGCCAGGGCTTTATAGCTGAGTGGTTAGTTGAAGCCAACGCACGTTATAATTAGCCGTTTTTTAATTAGACCCACAATTGGCAGGAGACTTGACTAAGCTGCTAATTTGACACGTCTTAGGTCTTTCCCTTTTTGTTTCGCAACTTAAGTTAATCGACTGAATCCTTTTTTTGAAGGACGCAGGACTGTTGCAGTGAAATCAATAGGCGGAAATAGAAGGTAGAAACGACTGTACTACAACACTAAGCTGTGCAGTCGTTAAGCATACACGCGAGCAGCCACACGTGCACGTGCGCACACACACACACACACACACACACACACACACACACACACACACACACACACACACACACACACACAGGGGGGTCACGGGGGGGGGTTACTAGGGCCCAAGGTGGAGGGCCATTATAATTATTTTATACTTTAGCTATTGAGAAATATCAGATATCGGTGCCGCGCTGCGAGCTTGTAGATCTGCTATTTTTGAAAAGTCGTGAAAATGTGTGCAAATCTTTGAATATATGTATTTTTTAAGTGAACATTTGTAACACACATTTTGTTTCTGGGGAGGTCCCTGGAACTAAATATTTTTAAGATGGGGGTCCGTGACCAAATACATATCATTTTGAGGGTCCTTCACATGCAAAAGTTTGAGCACCACTGACAGAAACAACTCGATGAGCTTGTAGATCTGCTATTTTTCAATATTTAAAGCACAAAATAATGGTTAAACCCCTCCCCCTATGAAGAACATTCATGGGGGGCCCGCTGTGAATCCTTGTACCCAGGGCCCAGAATTTGGTGCGACACCCCTGCACACAACACACAGACTCTTTCACAGGCTCTGTTTACCTGGCAGTTCCTGTACTTATGTAACCAGGGCTGGTTTCGATTCAAGACTCGGCTCTTCTTCATTGGGACATTTTTTGGTGTTTTTGATTGTAGATTCTTGATCTCAGCACCAACCACACACACACCAAACGTTCTCTTCTTGTCATTTGGGAGCCTCATGACTCGACTTGATGCGATCATCACAGAGCTCCCGGGCATCTTCACAGCTATGCCCCTCCACCAGCTGGTTATTATTGCTATAAATACCCATATAAAACCGCTCTAGCCTGGCACCATCATGCTCTAATGATGGGAGTCAAGTGGCGCGCGGCAGATATGCCCTCGCATGCGCGCTGTCACAAGCCATTTAATTGAACTTCAGAAAATGGGAGCTGTTGTTTTGCTCTGAGCCCCCCCCCACACTCCCTGCACCCTCTCTGCCCCCCACACCTCCTCCTCCCTCCCTCCCTCCCTCCCTCTCTCCTTCCTCCTCCGAGTCGTTACACGCTAATATGCCATTCTTATTGCCATCATCCCAGCGACGGCAGTAGCTTTCACAGAGCGATGATGTGATATTATCTCGCCTTTTGTTTCCCCCTCAGGCTTGTCGTACTGTGTTCACTGCTAGGCAGGGGAGGATAGCAGAGCATGTTGTAGGCTCGTTGGGGCGGAGGAGATCTCAACTTCCCCTAATCTGTTGTCAATTGACACTTAAAATTCACTTAAAGCTGATCTCTATTCTCTAACTAGAATACCTATAAGATACAGCAAATCAGTCAGGATGGCAAAACGCGTACGTAAGTGCAGCGCACAGTATGTACATAACATTCCCTTCATATCTTGCATTGTGGCTGCGTCTCAAACTGTGACAAAGGCTATGTAAATGGTAATACTGTAGCTAAAGACAGACATTCTATGCCAGGACATGCACCATAGACGCACGCACTGTGTCTGGGGCAACGGTAATTTACTTTTTGTGACTCGGTAGCAATACTGTTGTGTGACTATTATTGTAGCATCCACTCTGTTGTCATGTGTAACGTTAACTGTGGTTTGTGCGGATGTCATAAACTATAGGTGTACCTTGCTTCTCTCTCTTGTTCTGCATCAGCCAGGATGATTACAGTATATAGGGTGTATACTTCTGTATGCTTTTATTAATATTTGCTTGGGGGTGTCTTTTTTGTGATGTTACTCTTCTGTACGTACTACCTAACTGTACTATTGGTACCTGAATTTCCTCTGTGTGATCAATAAAGGTATCTATCTATGGGAGGCAAACTAGAGCTGGATATGTGTTAGAATGCTTCGAAATCAATGAGAACTCTTTATGAATAAACACACTATTTTAATGATTCAGATCTGTTTTCAAATAATCAGTTCAGGTAAATACATTTTATTGAGGTTTACAGAGCACTCTGAGTTTCAGACTACTGGGCAGTATTTTCTTTGCCAGATTAGCCAGGTTTCCAGGCCAGGCAGCCCTGTCAGAAACTTGGTAGTAAGTCTGTAGTTCATGCTCTTACCTCTCTAGCTCTTACCTCTCTAAAGTCACATATGCATGCAAATCAAAAAACAAGCGATATGTCTTCTTTTATTTACCCTGACAAAGGCTGGCGGTTCGAATCCCGGCTCCTTCTGTCCACATGTCGAAGGGTCCTTGGGCAAGACACTGAACCCCACATTGCCTCCAGTGAGTCGGTCGGTGTCAGCTTGCCACCATTGCTGTGTGAATGTGGGAAGTGTGGACGCTGGCGTCGACTGTTCGCCGCTACACCTCCCAATGTATGAATGAATGGACCATTGTAAAGCGCTTTGAGCACTTGGAAAAGCGCTATAAAATTGCAATTCATTATGTCTGAGGACATGGCTCTGGCTACAGTAGGGGGGCATTGCTGTGGTGACTCCATGTTCGGGGGGTTCAAGCCGAGGGCCAAAGCCCACAGAGAGCCTACCAGGAAGGCAGGAGGAATATGGAACAGTGCTGGGCTGGTAGTGTGGAGCTGGGTGGAGGGCTGGATGATAGATGGGATGGAAAATGAGGGAGATCCCCATGGACGTCACGTACGTGTTAGAGTGTGTGTGTGTGTGTGTGTGTGTGTGTGTGTGTGTGTGTGTGTGTCTCAGCAGGGACTTGGCTGGCTCGTGTCCCCAACTCCAGGGAGGTCAACCCAGCCTCCCGCCCAAGCAGGTTGATCCCAGGGCGCGTGCACGCAGCGCCATGCCGTGAACGAAAAGCGGGTGTGGGTGTTGCAGGTTTCTAGGAAAAGATGGATCCATAGGGTTGAGGAGGGCAGAGAGGGACGGAGGTGGAAGCGAAGGGAGGAAAAGAGGGGTTAAGTATCAGGGTGACGAGCTGTCCCAGTTTACAGAGCGACTCCACGATGGATGCAGAGAACAGAGAGACGAGAGAGAGGTGGTGGAGAAGAGGACAGAAGTACTCAGATGATTTTCTTTCTTTCTTAAAGGGGCACTGCACCACTTTTCAACCTATCTTCATATAATAGGTCCTCACTAATGTTCATGATAAAATATCACAATTCTTTTCTACTCAGTTTGTGTCTCATAGGAGAGCTGTGGGTGGGTCAAAGCCTTCCTACCGGTGACATCATCAATGGGAAATGCAAGCTAATAGAAACTGCAGGCTTTCTATTCCTGAAAAAAAAAATCAAAAATATTATTATAATTTTTTTTGTCAAACGATGATGTCACCGGTAGGAAGGATTTGACAGCTCTCCTATGAGACCCAGACTGAATAGAAAAAAAATTGTGCTATTTTATTATGAACATTAGTGAGGACCTATTATATGAAGACAGGTTGAAAAGTGGTGAACTACTCCTTCAAGTGAAAGTAGCAATACCACAATAAATAATTACTCTTGTTACAAGTAAAGGGCCTGTATTAAAAAATCTACTTGGGAAGACGTGCAATTTGGCATCAAAATGTACTCGCCTTTTGACTGACTTTTTCAGAAAATAGCTGAGCTTGTGATAAGCTCACAACACATCACAGCCCTTCACTTAAAAAAATACATATATTCAAAGATTTGCGCACATTTTCACGACTTTTCAAAAATAGCAGATCTACAAGCTCGCAGCGCGGCACTCGGTGTTTTTTGTCGCATTCCTAAGACAATAATTTGATTACAATAAATTTACCCCCATTGATTCCGGATGGGGACCTGAATGCATTTGGGTCCCCATCCGGAATCAATGGGGGTACATTTACTATAATCATATTTTTCTCTTAGGAATGCAACAAATACAAAAAAATATGATTGAACTCAAGTCTCCATGGCGAGAGTAATCAATAGAAAAAAAGTAATTTTGGGGGTGAACTACTCCTTTAAATAGCCTACTGTACTTGAATAACCTTTCTTTCCACCACTGCGAAAGAGAGAGAGAGAGAGAGAGAGAGAGAGAGAGAGAGAGAGAGATACTGCCTGCAGTGGTGGAAAAAGTACTCAAATGTTTTTCTTAATGTAGAAATAGTAAAATCTAGAATTCACTTGAAGAAAAGTACAAAAGCATTACCATCAAGATGTACTTGAAGTATGCATAATGTCCCATTTCGCAAGTTTTCAAATGTACAAAATGTATACAAATCTTTTGAAAATAGCAGATCTACAAGCTCACAATGCGTCGGCGGCGTCACCTGCGTGAGCTTGTGGAGCGGCTATTTTCGAATGGCCAAAATGTATACAGTATAGGGCTGAAGTGGATAATGTATGTTTTGTAATAATAATCAAAATCTACAAAGTAACTAGCAACTAAAGTTTTCATATAATTGTAGCAATATTGCCTCTGAGATGTAGTCGAGTACAAGTACTGAGAATTTGAAATACTCCAGCAAAGTAGAAATACAGTACTTAGTAGTTACGTTCCACCACTGACTGCCAGTGTACTGTATGTAGTCCACCGGGGGCCATTGAGTGCAATTACAGTATTTCACAGAACAATGGAGAAGGTGGCACACCGCTAACAGCTGGCTGTGCTTGAACCTCCCTCCCTCCCTGACAGGGGTAGGGGGCGGGGGTGGATGGTGTGAGCAGAGTGTTTTTGCAGGTCTTTCAGTCCGAGTGTAACAACGTGTCGCATTGTTTGTAGATTGTAGGTTGTTTGCAGAGCTTGTAGATCTGCTATTTTCCGTGAGCTGCCCCATACGACGGTCAGTCTGACAAGCTGACGTCATCGTATTCTCCGCACTGGTCCTTTTACACAGCTGCGAACTCAATACGAAAACACAGATATCCACTTGCAGAGCCGTTCTCAAAAAAGTGTCGTACTGGGCCATAAATACGCGTCTCAGTGTGTCAATATCGCCGTATCGATAGTTTAGTTTAGCGGACTCGGATGAATTCCTCCTCGTGTAAAAATACCCTGCTTGCGCATAAGGGCTACTTCAGCTTCATGACACACACACACACACACACACACACACACACACACACACACACACACACACACACACACACACACACACATACTGTGTACACACACCTCTGACAGCTTGGCGCATGGTGCAAAGTGGGTGTTGCTGGTCTGCTGCCCTTGCACGTGTTTAGTGCCATTGCAGTTGTGACAAGAGTGTTAACACATTCCCCGCCATTTAACAATACCTTCGTACTCTATGGTGCCTCTGGTCTCCATAGACTTCCATGTAATTCATAGTGCACGGATCATGCACACCATGCCTAGATAATGCACCATGTGTGTCCACATTGCTCACAGCTTTCAAACAAAAAAATCCGAATGGAAATCCGTTCAGGCATTCATGAGATACAAGCCATTATGTTTTCCTAAAATGTAAACAAAGATGGCTGCCATGTTTGATAGATGGGGTTGCTATGGGGGTTAAACATGCAATTTCGCGATTTCTATCATGCCTACTACATTTTTTGGGGTCCAAAAAAAAATTTTTTTTGATTTTTTTTTTTTTTTTTTTTTTTCAAAATGGCGGAAATTCTCGGGACTATCGGGCCTGGCAGGGAAAGACATTGAAAAAATCTCGGGACTATCGGGCCTGGCATGCAATGAGTTAAGATGAACACTACCCCGGGACCTGAACAAACTGAACGCAGTGGAAGCACAAAACATTACATGCAGTTCACAGCAATTAATCAGATCTGACACAGCTGTGCCCTTAAGTGTGTCCATGCCGTCCCTGGGGCACACACACCGCAAAGAGAGCGTGTGTGTGTGTGTGTGTGTGTGTGTGTGTGTGTGTGTGTGTGTGTGTGTGTGTGTGTGTGTGTGTGTGTGTGTGTGTGTGTGTGTGTGTGTGTGTGTGTGTGTGTGTGTGCGTGTTGCGTCGTGCGTGCGTGCGTGCGTGCGTGATCATGCATGTACAGTACGGGCACACATGCATGGGTTGGAATGCGTGCCCGCGAGTGTTTATTTTTTATTTTTCCTTTCTTTTTTTAAAAATCTATGCCCTATTTTATGCTTGGTTTGCACGACAGACAGTGTTGTGCAAAAGTAACGAAAATAGCCTATAATGACATGGCCAAAATAGGGATGCCAGGTTGAAAGTGGTTAAGTCTGTGGCTGTTATAAATATTCAGCCAATGAAAAGAAAGGGCTTGTGACTAAATACCAACATTGGATCCATTCGAACACAGGTTCTTTTTTTTCCATTTCCTGAAGAGTAACAGGCTTTTGACACACACAGCTTCTGCCCAACATTAACGACGTGTCATATCTTTAATTCAACATGGGCGTTGGGGAGCGCTCGTAGCATGTCACTCTCTGGCAGCTCCACGACTCCGCAATTCCCTCGACTCGGGAGAAATCAAACTCAAACTGGAAAACCAGAGCGAGTGACGATACAGAACAGATGTTCGCAGGAATGTCGACTTCTTGTTTGGCCCTTATCTTTTGACGGTGCGCCATGCACTGGTAAAGTGACTGACGGAACACAAGAAGGACTGGGGATGCAGGGAAGTGAGGAAAGATGGGGGGTGGGTGGGCTTTTTGAGACTGTTGATAAAACTAAGTGGAGAAAAGAGTTGGCAGGCGGAGTACTGGATGGCAGGAAAGTGGGACAGCCACCACACAGCTGTGTGTTTTGGTGTCGGGGGACCTTGAGATTGGTGTCACTGTATTTCATTGTCAGGGACAAGAAAGGAGGAGGGAGGCGTAGGAGGGGCACTTGAGAGAGAGAGAGAGAGAGAGCGCGAGAGAGAGAGAGTTCATCTCATATACATAGAAATGCTGTTCGTATAAACAGCAACTAACCTTAGTTGAATTACATTTGAAAGATTGCTTCCATTTGTCTCAAGGGTTTTATACCAAGAGAATGCAACACATTAAAATACTGCTGTAAATTTTCAAAAGTGTATACCAAGCTAACCTCTCCTATATGGATCTATAACACCATTTTTATCGTTTGTAAGATGGTCTTCCATCAAAGTTGAAATATAACACAGCTCACTTCCTATTTATATTCAGTATTTGTATGTACATGTTTTCCCATGCCAATAAAGCTCCATTGAGTTTGAGAGAAACGGACGGAGAGACAAACAGTTAGCATGGGGAGAGGACTGACAACGCTATAGGAAACTGGGCAGCTGTGGTAATTATTTGGTCGGATAACTTGTAAAGAAGAGTGAGAAAAGAAGGCTCTGGTCTTGTGAACCAAAGGAAAAGCAAAACCGCACCTTTCTTCCTCACCATACAGGGCCAACTGCATCTCTGTGGTTAAACAGCACCGTGACCTGAAGCCGGCTGCCTATCAATCAAGGTGGGGAAACGATATTCACCCACGATTCAGCTGTTACAGTATAAAACACGCCAGCCCCAACATCTGTCCGATAAGCTTGGCTGTGTTGCCTTCCAGCCGGCAAAGGAATAACTGTGACCGCTGTGATGTCCTGACGAATTTACGAGTAGCCATTATTTCATCCTTATGCAGTGATAAACTCTGGTGTCAAGTTGTCAAGTGGCTGAGGTTTGTTTGATGTCGACTATGTCATGATTATTTTACACAGATGGGGGCAAGGCGGAGGGTGAAGGGTAATATCGCTGAAGTGAACATGGCAGCCGTGCTCGGACGCCAGGAGCACAGGTCACCTCTTCTGGAGATAGCTAGGCTCCCAGGCATTACGGGAAATCCACCTCTTAACCTGTCCTGTCAAATCACCCTTTTGGTCAGAAAGAAAACCTGTTTATGAACACTAGAAATCGGCATCTTAGTGCTCTGCCCGGCACTATAACAGCAGGCAGATAGTGTCACTTAAATTCACTTCCATTGTGGCTGGGATTGCTATAGCTGCACTCCTCGCGGCCGATCTCTCTGAGACCCGGGCAGCTGGAGAGTGAGTGATGGCAGGACTGATTCACCGCGGCTATGTGCTCGGATATATGGGACAGCTGAGGTGATGACAGATAAACTAGGCCTGCGAGAGAAGGATGGAGAGAGCGAGAGAGAGAAAGGGAGGGAGGGAAGGAAGGAAGGAGAGAGATGAGATGACTGCTCTCCAAAACTCATCCCTTGGTGTTTGATTCTAAATCATCAACCTCATTTGACACTTATATGACCGAGTGTAGAAGTGCCGCGCACGTACCTCCAAGATAAAAAGTCCTTCTGTCATCAAATAAAAAAAACAACAGTAGACACAAATGACCCAGATGAAAATCCAAAACCAGACCACCGTCAACTTCTTTTTTTAGCCTTTTTTTTACTAGCGCAGTGCTGGTAAACAGCGCGTGAACGAACGGGCTGTAATTTTGAACGCAGCTTTATTTTTGCAGTTTATTTAAGCCCAAAATGGGCCCTGATGGAGTCATCATCCCCCACTCACTGGCTAATGGTTTAATTATGTCCATCTGGAGGAGGCTGGGAAGGGGAACTTGTCTTACTCTCTCGTCTCTCCTTTGGTCATTTGTCTTCCCCCGTGCCCACTGACTGCCTGCTGATGGTGGGGGAAAAACGCAGCAGCGGATGCTGGCGGGAGACCAAGATCCCACCTCCGATACCCCTCTCCTCCTCCGGGCCTTCTTTGACCACCGCCTATTCTTTAGGGGTGGGCGATAGGAAAAATACAATATCACAATATTTTTCCAAGCAGTATCAAGATACTCAATCAAGATACACGATTCTTTTTCATGTTGGTTTTTATGGTTATTTTTCAAGTTACTTAACAGTACAACCACCTATAAGGTAACAAAAACTAAAGGAAAAGGGAGTAACAGACCATTTAGACAAGTGATCCTCAAAGTGGGCTCCAGGAACTCTCTGGGTTCCTTTTGGGAGGTCTAAATTGACCCTTACATGTAACTCTGACAGTATACAAATGAAACCAAATCCATTTGGTTCCATTTGGTTGACATTTTAAAGTTTGAGAACAACTGATTTAGACCAAAATGAGGTTTAAATTGAATCTCTGTATTAACAATTCAACAGGATTTTTTCATAAGACTCCCTCTTTGTATCACGATATATACGATATCTCTGAAAAGGCATATCGTGGAGACATACCGGTAGTATCGTCTCAACGATATATATCACCATATCGCCCAGCCCTACTATTCTTCTCATAGAGAAGGCCTGACCTCACAGACCCATTCAGACTATGTGAAAGCGTGCTCGAATGTTTACTTATCATGTTTTTGTTACATCATTATCTCAGCCAGGCTGAAGGCAGGGAACGGAGGTGAGGTTTTTGCCCCGTCTCTGTGTCTTTCTGTGACTTTGGAACCACTGGACCAATAAGTGCCAGAATACTCTTAGGTCAAGTATGGAAGTACCGCAACCCCATTTTCTTCTAAATGGGCCTTGCTGTTGCAGCTTACTTCATGTTTTGTCCTACAGCTCTTGCATTGTAGGACATAACAATCAAAATCTTTGCCTGTAATTGGCTCCCCAAATTTGTGGGAGTTTGTCCTTGCTATTTTTAATTTAGTCAGGAACACTCACGTAGATTTAACCATTTATTGCATAAATGGAATACAGTTAATCTTGGCGTTAAAGGGCTCCGCGTTCTGAGATGTTCCCTGAATTTTGTGCATGCTTTTTGAGCATGCTAAGCGAAACCAGGGAACGCTAAGCAATACGTAGGAATACAATAGCAGAACAATAGCAATACATTGACATGTAACTTAGTCAAAATCACAGTATTTGAGCTTAACAACATTGACATGTAACTTAATCAGACAATCACAAGTTTTTGAGCTTAGCCAGACTGATCATGCAAAGGTGGAGGCTGGGGTGGAGGAGGAGGCAGCTAGCAACGAATGATTCCGAAGTTTCGGAAACCAAGCATAGGTAGGAGAAAGCAAGCCGTATTTAAAGGAGCCTTCCCTACTGATTGAGAGCTTTGATTGGAGTATGGCAGTCATGTGACGTAATGACCAGCAGATACGATAATGAGGTACGAGAACAGAGCTGACTGACAGCTGACTACAGCTGGGCGGGGTGACTCCCGTGTCCTGCATAAATTAATGCGGTCGCTTCAGTTCATCCCCAAATTGGAATTGCGTGTTGAGAGGTCTCTATAGAGTGATTTCTCTTTCTCTCTTCACATATAGAGAGTGTCACAAATGCAAAAATTACAGTTTTTATCCACGCACAACATTCCTCGGGTCCTGATGGCTGCAACCTACAACTTCTACAGCCCTGGGTGATTAATATGTCATTTTAAATGTTGATATAGTAATTATTTGTTTCCCATATTGCCCAGCAATAGTGTTGATGTGCCAAACTGCCAATTACCATCATTTTAAACAAAGCCCTGGTTTCCCATCTTAACATGCTAGATTTAACTTCGAGGAGCTTAAATCCAATTAGTCACAATGGCGCAGTGGAGAAGCCTTTAAGATTCAGCATCATACATAGAACCCTTTCACAGCAGCCATTTTGATGAATAAAGCAGGCATTATTAAACGAAAACTTGACCCCCAAACACCGACTTCAATCATCAATACTCACCTCGTTCAATTCATGGATAATTTGTTTGTCAAATTCCTTCATGGAATACAAAAACAAAGAGAATACTTGGGCCATATGATTGACAACGGGAAAAAACTATCCTATAAATCTGTTTATAAACTCCAACAGAACAATCACAGTATAATCTGAGTGTCATGTGTCAAGTCTGTGGACTCATTACTTCCAAAACACCGAAACGTTAATATTTGAAACACTTGCATAAAGAGCCTCACACATGAACGAGGAGCACACTGGGTACAAGGATTCACTGCGGGCCCCACACGAATGTTCTTCATAGGGGGAGGGGGTTTGACCCATTTATACTGGGAACACATTATTACGCATTATTTTGTGCTTTAACTATTGACAAATAGCAGATATACAAGCTCACAGCTGCAAGCTTGTAGATCTGCTATTTTTGAAGAATCTTGAAAGTTTGTGCAAGTCTTTGAATATTTAAAATCCTTCTAAGGTTTTCTGAAAAACCTATGTTTCTTTGTCAGTGGTGCTCAAACTTTTTCATGTGAAGGACCCCCAAAAATTTCGTTCCAGGGGCCCCCCAGAAGCAAAATTTGAGTTACAAATGTTCGCTTAAAAAAATACATATATTCAAAGATTTGCACACACATTTTCACGACTTCTCAAAAATAGCAGATCTACAAGCTTGCAGCACTGCTATTTTTCAATAGCTTACGTATAACATAATTAAGGCTCCATCTTCCCACTCACCCCCCCCCCCCCCCCCCCTTGTGACGCCCCTGCGTGAGAGAACTCGGCTTATGTTGAATGCCTGCAGCAATGCACTGTATAGGATACGGTGCCGTTCTTAAAACACTGCAGTTGGATTCTAAGGAGTCCCACTTGCATCATCCCGCTCTACTTATGTTCAGTGAAGGGCCGCCATGGATTAGTCTAACTTAACCCCTTTGAACTTCCAGCCTGTTTCTGTCCCACTTTCAGCCAGGTGACTTATTATGTTGTATTACTTCATGGCCGGTGTGAGAGCTTATAATGATGATGCCGTATCATCCAAGAAGTTTGCTGAGCTAAATGCCTTTTGTTAGTTTGCGCGGGTGAACATCGCTATTACTTAGTCGGGGCATTGTTATGAGGAGGCTAAGCTCTATTCCCCTGCCTAGGAAGATGACATTGAATTAACTTGTTTAGGAATTAGGTCAGTGTGTGTGTGTGTGTGTGTGTGTGTGTGTGTGTGTGTGTGTGTGCGTGTGCGTGAGCGTGAGCGTGTGCGTGAGCGTGTGCGTGTGCGTGTGTGTGCATGTAGTGTGTCTGGGAGTGGGTGTCTGACTGTGTATGCTTAGCAGTTCCCCCGGTTTCTATGACGGTGCATTAGTCTTTGTATGCAAATATATCTGACAGGATACATATCACGGCAGTTGCATTCATTTTGATGTGGGGGTTTTGCACATGGGCCAACTTCAGGCACATGCGCCACGTAAATCACATACTGTATATAAGTCCATTAGTCACGAGCGAGACATTATTACCTTGACCCATTTTCCTATATAAAATGCACTCATTATTATGTATCCTCTATTCGTCTGTGCCGTTAACTTTAGCAGCAAATTTACATAAACATACGAGTGCCCAATTGCATTGTTCTGTGATGGTTATGGTTTTGTACTGGAACTCACACTTCATAGACCCTGATTGCAGACATAGCATTATGATAGCAAGTCATAGGGCCTCTTTCAGACGCTTCATTTTAACCGCCGGCCATTATTGTCCGCCGTTGCTCTCCGGCAATGCAATGATGCAGAAATGGCTGTATCACCTCGCCTGTGAATGCAGGGTGATTTACCATTTCAATAGGGAGGTCTGTTAGGCACAGATGAGTCGTTTACCCTTTCTCCTCCTGAAAAAAAACACAATTTCTAATATGAAGGTCGCCCTGACGCGTGGACATAATGCGCCCGCAAGTGTAAAATGTCTACGGTTGCGAAAGCATGTATTTTATCGCACCTCTAGAATGAAAGGAAAGTGTCTGCTTTTACTTTCATGGCTCTTATCTGTTATTCTCAGTAAAGAGGCATTTCACCTCAGACCCCCCGGTGTGGTGTGCTGACTGGGCAGAGGTAACCGGGGGCAAAAGCCTCCCCGTTTTATTCTTGCCTGTGCGCATAAATGCCCAGGATTTACCTTGAGAGGATAGGTTTCTCCTAACAGACGAGAACAACGACTCTGTTATATGGATCGTCAGCTCCTCTTTGCGCTTGCCATGGATCTCAGGGGAGGAAGTGTTCTTGTCTGCCTCCACCAGCGATCAAAGAAGCGGAGATGCTGATCGACTTGCAGAGAAACCCTTTGAAAGTCTCCCCACGTCCATCTCTGATGAAGATAGTTGACGTTGATTCCTGTTTAACTCCTTAGCAACTACACAACTAACCAGCGATTCACAAGCTGTGGGCTGGGATCCAATTTCATTGAGGCCCCAAAGAAATATATGGAAAAACACTAAGATTGTCAGAGTGGCGGGTGTACCCGATGTGTTCCCACTTTAGAATAGGTGGCTTTAAATTGCCTAATAAAGTGTTAATAAAGGCTTAATTAATTGTTTATACTGTTATAATAAAGATTTTATTAAGGATTTGTTAGTGTTAATTGATCTCATAATAAGTGCATAGTAAAGGGTTTATAAATGCACTATTAGGACTTAATGTGCCTTATTAGCTGTTAATTCATTGTTAATAAGTGCCTTAGTAGCTGTTAATTAGCCTTTATTGAGGTACTTCATTATAAAGTGCTACCGATTTAAGAACCAATTTGGCAAACCTTGTCCAGTATACTTGCGAGAAGGCCTGCCATTGGCAAGACAGCAGCTTTTCATGGGATTGGCAGAACATTGAGCTTGTAGATCAGCTATTTTTGCTATTTTATGACCTTCTCTGACTTCGAAGTTTAAGTATACCTATGAAGGTGGATTTTGCTTTTCAATGGGAATGGAGTGGTTTCTTGACATTTGCGAGTTTTTGCAAAAAATACGCTCCATTCTCTATAAAATTTTTAAAGGCAAAACAGGGAAAGAAACCTGTGGAAAAAACGCATTTGCAGGAAAATGTCAGGAAAATAGCAGATCCTATATTAACAAGTATGGCAAAGAGAGTGCGCTGCTCTACGTTAAACCAACCGGATTTCTGACTGAATTAGGACAAATTTTACGCCAAGCAGAAGCCTGGTGGTTTCTCTGGCCCGGGGAATGGTTTTGGTGGAGTTATAAGATGCACACGTGCACACACACACACACACACGCGCACACAAAGGATGAATTAGGGAGGGAAGGAGAAGAGACACTGTAACATGGCAGCCATGGGGGAACGGTATCGTACTCAATTATAACAAGCAGCGGAGCGCTGCTTGGGAGCAGATGAGCTGAGCTCAGGCCCCCTGTGGAGAAGTGGATGGCTGATAGCTGGTAATCCCTGTGACGTGGCAACCACAGATGGTGCCTCGTCCCTGGGCAGGTACGGGCAGTGGTGGAAAAAAAGTACTCACATTTTTCACTTCACTAAAAGTATCAATAGTGCATTGTAGAAGTACTCTGTTACAAGTAGAAGTACGGAATTCAAAATGTACTTAGTATGTAAAAGTATGAAAGTGTTGGCATCAAAATGTAGCCTGGAACCAGACCAATCCGCCTGGGCAAAAAAACGTGCCCTTCATGGCGAATATGGCCCCTCTCAATCCGTCGACCAATCAGGGCCCTGCATTGGTCTGGTCTAACCAATCGTGTCCAGAGCCATTTTTTTTAAACCACCCCTTGGAAATGAAAATTCTGCTCGCGAGTTCAGACTAATATCCGGCACGAAGTGAGGAATTAGTATGAGCAACGCCAGGCTAATCAAAATGTTAGCCTGGCTAATCAAAATGTTAGCCTTTTGTCCAAAAGTAAAAGTACAAAATGTTTGAAAATAGCAGATCTACAAGTTGTGAGCCTGTAGATCGTCTATTTTCAAATAGCCACGGTATAATATAGGGCTAAAGTGGTTTATGTATGTTTTATAATATCATAATTGATATCTGCAAAGTAACAACTAGTAACTAAAGTTTTCAAATAAATTTAGTGGAGTAAAAGTACAACATTTGGATGAGAAATGTTGTGGAGTTGAAGTAAAAGTATTGGAAATTGGAAATACTCAAGTAAAGTACAAATAACTCAAAAGTGTGCTTAAGTAGTTACTTTACATCACTGGGTACGGGCAGCCCCAGCGATGGATACCGGCTACCTGCCCCTAGGCCGAGGTAAAGGTTGGAGATGCTGGAGTTTGCAGTGTGGGTATATATATATATATGTGGTGACCCACATTAGAGGTTCCCAACACTTTTTCCTTGGAGTCCCCCCCCCCCCCCCCACCCCCCACCCCTTCCTACATCTGAGAAAAAAAAAGCTGAGACCCCACACATGTTCCTGCACGCTTGTATGCACACTTGTATGCTACACATAAGCCCTATTACTCATATATGACAAACTGCAAAAACTACACCTGTGCCCGCCGGGCACCGTCCTACTTGGGAACGATGAAAGCCCCCACCCTGTTATGCAATACCCGTTATACCCGTTGTCATAGCACCCATTTTAACCGTTTGTCTGTCCTTGGCCCCTTTTTTGCCCATATATGGAGATCCTTGATGTGAGCATCTTTGGAGAATGTTTGAAGAGTGCAAACTGACTGTGAAACGTGGACTGATTAACCTAACCAGTAAGACGCCTCAGGGCGAGGTCGAGCCATGTCTTGGCCGTCTGGCCAGTGATGTATATCGGACCAGTTACCCATATATGGAGACCCCTGGTACCCATGGGCTGTCTTCCTCCATATATGGGCATTCCAATATTCAAGTCCTGTTAGATATGGGCTTAATATTGATGACATCAGGAATCTCCATATATGGGCATAACACGCTAAGTTTTAACAGCGTCAACAGCCGGCGATGTCGTCCGAAAGATATAATATTTTCATGTTTTTGGGGCGACGTCGCCTCATCGCCTGCTATCACTAGTAGTTCTCGGGTCCCATTGACAATAACGCACTTCAGGAAATTACGTCCGACCGTCGCCCGCTGTTGAAATGCACCGTTAGGCTGGGGTTGCCATGGCAATCAATTGGCTCTTTAGTTCCACTGCCATAGCCTGGGCAGAGCCTTTTGTGGCGGTTCTGGAGAACCGCTTATCCGATGGACTCTCCCTGTGGTGGTGTGCAGCGCGCGTGGCGAATTTGAAGCCGATCCAACCGACATGCCCATATGGTATATGCACATATATGGGCCCATACAATATATGGGCATATACTGATGACATCAGGAATCTCCCTATGACATCTGGAACCTCCATATTTGGGCATATAAGGGACATGGACTGACAAATGTGCCCATATATTGGCACAAAAAAAAGGACACAGACAGACGGTTGGCTCTGCAGTGCGACGTACGTAGGTGTGAGGGCCATGTAGCGGCCCGAACTGTAGATGTGAGGACCTTATAGCGGCCCGAACCACTTGTTTTATAATGCCATAGCAACTTTGCATAGGTGTGTGTGTTTCCAGCTGATGAAGGGAGACCCTAACGCTTTCAAGTAGGTTGTTGTGGTGCAAGGGGAGCGGAGAGTGTGTTTACTAAATGAACTTCAAAGTTGAGTCAAAAGGAAATTAAAGCCTTTTTCTCCATTCTACCTATGGGGACATCTTGTTATGTTTGACACTCGAGTGTTGCTAGACTTCAATCCTGTACCAAACATCAACGGTCGGGAACTGGCTTCTGTGGCAATAAGTTGTAGATGAATACCTTTTTGTACAAACTCATGAAGTTAAATTGTGACTTTCTCTGAGTTGTTAAAGGTGCTAAAGGAGCTAAATAATAAACTATAGTGGGAGCGAGTTATTGGAGTGAAGACTTTACATGAGAGCCTCGTCACAGGTTTGATCTCCGGAGAAACCATACAGTATTATATCCTACACTGAGCCTATTTTTAAATGTTTCTAAAATATTCAGCTCTTACTGTAGCTAACGCTGGCCAAGAATTCACAAAACAAGCTGCTAGAAATTAGTGATCCAAACACCTCCTGTATATGTGGGCGTAGCATTTCTCTTGACAAGAAAAAGGTGCCGCTTTGGGGCTTGTTTACAAGCTAACAAGTACTTA